>NW_017731355.1:6380943-6460819 GCF_001890085.2 Hipposideros armiger
AAAAAAAAAAAAAATCTAAAAAAAAAAAATTCTTTCAAGTAGAATCTGGCCTGTAAAAGCAGGATTTTTACTGTTTTTCTTGATGTTTATTTGTCATAGGAAAAAAAAAGTAATTTGTGATCTCCTGAGGTGGAGAAAAAGGCACAGAACTTTTAAAAATGGTTATGACTGTAATTATTGTAGATTAGCAAATAATAGAAACTTAAGGTGTAACTAAGGAAGCCATTTAGGAAGTATTTGTATTTTAACATAATGCGAAGTCTTGACTTGTGTTTTTAGTATCTTTATAGAGCAAATCTAAAAGGTAAGTCATTAAATTTGGGTGTCAAGTTTCACAAGTTGCTATAAAGAAAGTATGACCTTTATTCTTGTGACTGAAATCTTTGGCTTATAGCTTTTAGAAGAGTCTTTTGTATTGGCATTTGTTTATGTACATTACTCTTATCGTTCATAGTGACTTTCTAGTCAAAGTTGTGGATGTGACGGATTGCAGCCAACAGAAAACATTTCGTGGACACGATGCTCCTGTTTTAAGTCTTTCCTTTGATCCTAAGGACATCTTTCTGGTAATAATTTTTTCCCTCTCTTTTTGCATTTTTCTTGAATATGTTTAAAATTGGAAGAGAATTAGAAAATTTCACGCAGCTGATAAAAGACACATTGATTTATTAATTGAACCAGTTTCCATATAGTTTTATGTCTGTAAATGTAGAGAAATCTATTGTTTTATTCCTGCAGGCCTCAGCTAGCTGTGATGGATCTGTCCGAGTTTGGCAAATTTCAGATCAGGTAAATTCATCAATTTGAATTTAAACCTTTTTGCCCATTTTCATCATATATTGAGTGTTATGTAATGTGTTATTTGACCAAATTAATAATTCTTTTTCTTTGTAGTTTGTTTTTTTGAGTAGCATTAAATACTGCTTTTGTATCAAATTCCATAATAATCTAATCCGAAAATAAATGTTGAAGGTTAACTGCTCCTTTACTCAATCACAAGGGAAGTGATAGATTTATATTTCATTTTTAGGTTTTGTAAATTAATGGGGGATATTCAGTCTTTATATATTTACAAACTGACTACCATCTGTTGGACCCTAGATGTTGGAATACAAAAATAAAATAAAGCATGGGCCACACTTGATTTGGAGAGTCACATAAACAACTTACTCTAAATCAGCCTGATAAAAGTTTTAAAGGAGGTATGAAGAAAGTACTCTCCAGATTGGCTGAGGGAACAGTTAATTATTCCTCAGGCAATCAGAGAGACCTTGGCATTTCTAGAGATATGGCTGATGAGAAAAATATCCCCCACAGATGTGCGTCAGTAGCCACAGTTCGTTCCCCTCATTGTTGAACTATTTAGGAGGATTGACTTTGACACCATAACATTTTATAGCAGATCTCTGAATTCATTTTCATAGACACTTTAAGATTCTAATATATTGGGTTTATGTGTGTGTGTGTGTGTGTGTGTGTGTGTGTGTGTGTGTGTGTGTGTGTGTGTGTATGTTTGGTCAATGAGTATATTGTTTGCTTTTCTACATGGGAAATACTGTAAGTTATTTAAGACTTGTGATCTTTATACCTCTGAAGGATTTAAAGTAACTTAGGTAAATAAAACATTGTCATAATTAGATTAAAGTAAATTAAGTTGCTTTTTTCTGAGTTATAATTCAATTTGAAAAATCCACCTATTAAATGTATTCAGTTCTGCATATCTTTTGGGAGTAGTTTTCATAAAGGGAAATAAATTTTCTTTTTTAAAAAAATCAGACATGTGCTGTTAGTTGGCCACTGCTACAAAAATGCAATGATGTGATAAATGCAAAATCAATCTGCAGACTTGCTTGGCAGCCGAAAAGTGGGAAGGTAAGTGACTCTTACTTTTCAACCTTTTAAAAAATTATCTGTTCCAGTTCTTGTCAACTTTGAATGCAAGAATAGTTTTTAAATTGTAACTCTTTCCTTTGGATTATAAGTTTTAGAATCCCAAGCCAACTAATTAATATTGGAAATGCTTTAAAAAACATTTCAACTTTTTACAAAGTACATTTTACATGAATGAATTAATTTTATATTCATTTTACCTTCATGTTTAATGGAACGACTCTGGAAATAGCCTTGTTATGTTTGATCTTATCACCAGTATTCAACATTTTGGAGGTACTAGTTAATACAGTTAGATGATAGAAAGTTATGAGAGGTTTGAATGGAGAAAGGAGAATGCTTATTTACAAATGAAGTTCTTATATATGAAGAAATCCCAAGAAAATCAACTGGAGGAAAAATTAGAAAGTTCAGTAAGGCAGCTGTAAACAAAATTAATATTTGAAACCAATAAAAATTCCTTAAACAAACAATAGCTATTTAGAAAATATGGTGGGAGAAAATAACATACTTATTGTTATTTTTTTAAAAAATTTATTTCAAAAGTGATAAAATAACTAGGGATAACTTAGTAAGAAATGTGAAAGATCTATATAAAGAAAACTTTAATATGCTATCAAGAGGAGTTAAAGGAGAATTGTTAAATAGAAAAATATATCCCATTCTTAGAAAGAAAATTTTGATGTAAGTATTTAGTTCTTTCCCAATCTATAGTTTTGACAACATTCAAATATAAAATATCAGTAAGATGTATGGGGAGACTGAATAATGCTGATTCTAAAGTCCACATGGAAAACTAAAAGTCTTCAAAAAGAAAAGTAATGAAGTTTAATCCAGTCAGAAAGAACGTATTATGATACCATGGGAATTAAAAGTTTTTACTGACTCATGAATAGATAGATATCTATTAAACAGAGAATGGATTTAGTATATATGGGAATTTAGTGATGGTAAAGGTGGAGAAAGGGAGGTTTAGTAAATGCATTGGCAAAGAGCATAAATACTAGGAGGATCATTGGAAACCACCTTGGAGGCTTCCTATCACAAGGTGATCTCCATAAAGATTCACAAATCTGCTATATTCTTTCAACTTTTCTGTATGTGTGAAATGTTTCAGAAAATAAGATTAATAACTTTAGCAATATAAAGAGTAAACATTTTTGTATGTTAGAAAATATTTCAGAGTCAGGACAAATGATAAACTGGGACAAGTGTTTGAAGCAATATGTCAAAGAGCTAATTTCATTAATATACAGAGAGTTCTTACAAATCAATCGGATCCCAATAGAAAGATAGACAAGGACATGAGCAGACAGTGTATAGAAAAACATGTACAGATGCTTTTTAAGATGTGAAAATATATGTAACCTTTCATACTAAAAAATATAAATTGAAGCTATAGCGATAGTCTATTTTTCATTTATTAGGTGGTCAAAGATCAAAAGTTTAGTTATATACTATGTTGAAGAGGGCGTGGTCGGTTTTATAAAAATAAAAGACCAACAGTACTACTAGGCATATATCCTATAAGCATATTTATACATATGCACTATAGGGTATGTATAACAAAAATGTTGTGCCATTGTTTATAGTAGCAAAAAATTGGAAACATCCAAAATGTTCATTAATAGGGAATTGGTTAAATAAATAGTGGTATTCCTGAAAGTGGAAAACTCTACCACTGTTAGAATGAGGCATATCTCTCTGTCCTCACATGGAATAAGCTTCAGATACATTAAGTAAACATCAAGCTGTAGAATAATAAGTATAGAAGAATGCTGTTTATTAATTGTGTGTGTACTTTTATATATGTATGTATCCATTCTTGTATAGTCTATGCTTATATTTGTGTTTGTGAAGTAGAGAATTTAGGTATGGGAAGGAGACTTTCTTTTCAATATATGCCTTTTTGTATCATGTGAACTTCTAAGAGTATAACTCTACATTCTGTGTTAAAGCAAATTGTTGGGGAATCCAGTATGTATTTTTTCTTTGCTTATAAAGCATTAATTAATCTGAATAATTTTAAAATTAACAGTTTTCCTGTTTGTAAATAATACTTTTTTTAATAAACCGTATTTAATAAAGTGGAAAGAATATACCATTTTATTTTTTCTACTAATCTTTCTTTGGAAGAATACATAGGAAGGTAAATTTCCTTTTCTTAAGATTTTCAAAGTATTCTGGCTCTATTTCTTTTCTACCAGTAAATTGGATGAATTTTTAGATTCAAAAGGCTTAGATTCGTTAAGAAGTCACATTAAAAATACTAGTAACTATAAGTACTCTGTTTTTCAGTACAAGCAATAGAGTGTTCATCACCCATTCTCTGCTTATCAGAATTTTAAGTAATTTTTTGACTCTTGTTAGTTGCCAGTTAAAATACAGATTTGCTTATTTTTTATAAGCTCATTTAAGATGGATTTTTTGCTTTTTTTCTCTTTAAATTTAATGTAATGTAAACTTTTGTGTAAATTGTTTATCTTTCCTAATAGTTACTAGCAGTTCCTGTGGAAAAATATGTTAAGCTATATAGAAGAGAAACTTGGAGTAATCAGTTTGATCTTTCAGATAATTTCATCTCTCAGGTAGGTTTTGTAAGTGACACTTTCAGTAATTTGAAGGGAATGTTTTAACGCATACTTTGCCTTAAATACAGTTGCAGTTAAATATTGTTGGTAAAGGGGAACAATTCCAGACTGTTTGCATGTGTGTACCTTCTACCTTTTCAGCAGTAGATAGGTCTTTGCTAGGTCCTATCTGAACTTTCTTCTTTGTGAAATTTGATAAGATAATCTTTTACTTCATAAGAGGTCAAATTTAACCATAGCATAGTATTAGAACAAGTTATTCTCACATTACCAGTAATTAACCTTTATTATTAAATGAGTTTTACTGAGACTTGTGATCATAGACTCTAGAATTTTAGAGCAGAAAAGGTTGTTGGTCTGGTATACTCTCTCTCTCCCTCTCTTTTTTCTCTCTCCCTCTCTTTCCCTTTATTTTCTTTCTTTTTCTTTCTTTCACACCCATTTTGCATTTAAGGAAACAGGGGCCCAGTGAGTCGCAACAGCTTACTAAGGTTCACTACCCTTACTAGTTCTCGTCACCTTGATGATGACTGACAAGAGGATAACTTATGTTATCTCTCATCCAGGATAATAACATTGTTTTAGATTTTGCTTCTAAAATTGTGTCAGCATAATTTTTCCATGATAAGGTAATAGCTGCTAGTGATAGTTGAAAATTATTGAAAAAGAAAGTTAAGAAGTAAGCAAACTTTGTCTTGTCATTTGTATGTCAGATCGTAGTAGAAGTTACATGGAATACATAGAATAAGGATTATAAAAGTTTGAATTTGGTAACGTGAATATTTAGTTTCAAATTATACAAAATTGTTATTTATTAATTGTTTTTCTTTATAGACCCTCAATATAGTAACCTGGTCTCCTTGTGGGCAGTATTTAGCTGCAGGGAGTATTAATGGTTTAATTACAATTTGGGATGTGGAAACCAAAGATTGCATGGAAAGGTACGATTCAATGTATTTTGTCTCTTTTTTGATTGTTTCAATTAGGTTTTTGTTTGTCATATGAAGCATTTCAGATTTGTAATTATTAGATAGTCAAAATGCAAAAACACCTATTCGTTTGTCTAAAGTCATTTAACCTTTTCTAAATAAAATTTACCCAAAGAAATGTATGTTCATATTTTTCTTGACAGTGTTTTAAGCACTTACTTTTTAATTTTTAGGGTGAAACATGAAAAAGGTTATGCAATTTGTGGCCTGGCCTGGCATCCTACTTGTAGTCGTATAGCTTATACTGATGCAGAAGGAAATCTAGGGCTCCTGGAGAATGTTTGTAACCCCAATGGAAAGATACCAAGCAGTAAGGTAATAAGTAATACAGTAGAACAGTTTCTTCAAAGGCTTTCATATGAATTTGGAAAACACTACAACCTACGTTATTTTCTTGGAAAATTACAATTCATGTTACTATATTATATTAGATGCTCATTAATGATCCTATAATGAAGAAAACTGTTTAAACTTGTTTAACCTAATAGTTCACAAATATATTTTGCTAAGAAACTTTTCCCCTGCATATAATGCCTATTGACTTTGACTTTCCGAGGAGTACCTTTTGTGAAATACTATTTTACTATCCTGGTGTTCTGGAGATTGTTAGTTAAATAAGGGCATACCTTGGACATATTGCAGGTTCAGTTCCAGACCAATGCAATAAAGCAAATGTCACAGTAAAGTGAGTCACACAAATTTATTGGATTCCGAGTGCATATAAAAGGTACACTACAGTCTACTGTAGTTTATTAAGTGTACAATAACATTATGTCTAAAACAATAATACTTAAAAATACTTTATTGCTAAAAAATGCCAACCTTCAGCTGATCCTTCAGTGTGAGTCGTAATCTTTTTGCTGATGGGAGGTCTTTATCTTCAATTTGTAAAAAACATCATATCTATGAAGCACAATAAAACAAAGTATGCCTGTAAATGTTTTATAGATAAAAATTGAAGTTAATAACTGTAACTTAGTTTTGCCTATAAACTTTTTCAGCTCTGAATTAGCCTTAACTCTTAGAGCTACCCATATACCTCTTACGCTTCGCCATGCAGCCTTACTGAGAGCTTGTTTTATGTAAACAGGCCACCTTGTTTTCTGCCTCCTTGCTTTTGTTCATTATTCCCCCTACCTGGCACATACACCCATTCACATTTCAAGTCTTGGTTTAGATTTCCAGTTAAAAGATCACAGGCTTCATACATGCGTTTATTTATGCTCAGATACCTGAAACCCCCACTAAAACTACACTAAGGGAATTTTTAAAAATGCACAGTCCCATAAGGCTAAAGAAAACAATTGAATTAAGTGGTGATGGTAACAAAATTTTGGAGGCAGGAAAATAGATGGATGATTGGAAACCAGCTTCTCAAAAAGTTGAATGCTAAGACCTCAGTGGAGGAAAGCTGAACTGCAGTTCATTTTGCCTGGCTGACTACTTCCCAAAGATTCAGAATTTGGTGGCACTTGGTACTTCTAGAAGTGGGGCTGGAAACAGGGGTGTTGGTTTAATAAGCAAGTAGATCCCTCCAGTCTCAATATTAGTATGCACAGCTAGGTCACTGCCCTCCCTTACCCCCATACATATTCTGGCAGAATGCTGGAGATTTCTTCTTTAAAAAAGTAAAATAGAGAAGGTCTTTGGTCCAGGGACATTGTGTACAGTTGAGTGGTGTTGGGTGAAGGAGAAACATTGCACTGAAAAGGATTAAATGAAAGTATGTGTACTTAAATGTTGAAATTCCCAGCTCACTTTTTATACTTGGCTCTCACAGTATTGTCAGCCAGTCTTATGCTTTTCAGATAGGAGATTGGAAGAATCATCTTTGGGGAATCTCCCCAAGGAAAAAAGCCTTAAAGAGAGAGAAGGTTCTTTTTATTATTATTATTATTATTTTTATTATTAGTTTTAGGTGTACAAAACAATGCAATAGTTATATTTTTCACCCCTCGCAAAGTGACATCCCCCTACCCCAATCAACCATCCTCTCCCCTGATATACGTATCTATCATAATTCCATTGACTCCACTCCCCGCACTGTACTCCACATCCTGTAACCACATATATGTCAAATTTTAGTTGACATGCAATATTATTCAACAGCAGCTTCAGATGTACATTGCAGTGGTCAAACCTCTCCACCGTCCATGAGTCTCCCTAACAAGACATGAGTCCATCTGACCCTCTAAAAAATATTTACAACTTTATTGATTATACGAGAGAGAAGGTTCTTAACTCCAGGATAAACTAACAGTTGTAAAAGAAAGGAAAAGTGATCATAATATACTACATCTGTAAAATGAGGTTAGGAATGCCTACCACCTAGAGTTACTGTCAGGATTAAATGAATTATGTATAAAGAATTAGGAAAGTCTCTAGCATAGCACTTTGTAAGTGTTGCTATTATTATTTTTATTTGGCCAAAAATAGCATTTACATGGTCATAATAATCTAAATACTGTATATGGATCCAACCAAAAGGAGAATATATCTATACTGGGAAGACTGGGGTAGGAGAATAGTGTACATGTATACATGGGCATAGGGGTGGTTGGAAAATGGCACCAAATCCTCATCTTCCCTAATAGAGGGAAATTAGGATCTGTTAAGTAAATAATGATTAAAACTGAAAAATAAAAAAATAGCACGAATATTTACAGGTGTGGAGGAGAGCATCAAAAGAAACGAGCAGAGGCTTTGCAGAGGACTATTTTCATTTTTAAATAAACGTTATACAATGTTTGATTAATTAGATTCATGTATAACATTGATAAAAACAATTGGTGAATTGTAAAATAATTTTTAGTTCAAAGGACACCTCTTATAAAACATTTAACCCTTTATCCAGAATTAACCACTTGCTCCTTTCTGCTTTTACTCCTCACAGTACTTATTTCTGTCACAACATTTTTATGGCCCCCTCCATAAATGTGAGGCAAAACCCTCATTTTCTTTTTCTTTTTTTTTCTATGTACTATTTCATGTTTATTGAAAATTATGACACAGGTCTTTTTTTTTTTCTTTTGTAATTTTATTTATTTATTTCCACATCCTGTGACTATATATATATATGTTTCATTATAGTTGACATACAAAACCCTCATTTTCTGAAAGAAACTTCCCTCCACCACCCAAAAAAAATCTCTACCAACTTGAGTACATAAACTTCTAGGACTATAAGTGAAATAGTGATATCTTCTTATAGCGTGCAATTATTAATTTAATTACTCATATCAAATCATGTGTTTAAATATATGAATTTAGAAGTATTTTTTTCTATTCTCATTTTGTTAAACATCACTTTTTTCCAGAACACAATCATATGTACTTCCATCTAAAAGATTTTGTGATAATAGTCTCTTTGGAATCCATTAATGATATATATATATATATAATTTTTTTTTTTAAAGATTTTATTGGGGAATTGGGGGGAGGGGAACAGTGTTGGGGAATCAGGGAAGGGGAACAGACAGGTAGACAAATTGCTGTTTTTGCTCTTCAGTCTAGTTGTGGAAGACTTCGCTTCACTGGCCCATGTTGGTATGATCATTGTGCTCTTCTCGGATGAGGCAGATCTGTCGCAGGTCATTGGTCGGCCGCTCCCAGCGGCTCCCAGCAGCTCACACCTGCTGCTGGCCGCTCACGCAGGCTGCCAGCCACTCATGTAGCTCATGGCAACCCACTGCAGCCCTGCTGCAGCCTACTCACAGCAGCCCAGCTCCAGGTCGAGCTGTTGTTCATCATCTTGGCTGTAGAGGCCCAGCGTCACTGGCCTTCAATGTGGGATCCGAACCGCAGCCCTGCTGCTCAGAGCTGGTGCTCCCAGGCGAGCTCTTAACCAGCTGAGCCACTCAGCCGGCCCAATGATATTCTTATTAGAATTTTATACGATACTATAAGTTTCCATTGGCTTAACATTAGTACAGTTTTCATTCATCTTACATTAGTAGTTTGTGACCTCTACAATGTATCTGCTTTCTATTTCACTTTTTAAAGTTATCTCACAAACTATTTATAGTGACATTCAGGTTATGCAATGGTATGTTTATATTCCTGGTAATCAATGATTAACTCTGTGTTGAATTCTTTGTCTCCTTTGTTTTTCTGTTGGTTCTATTTGTTTACTTCTATAAGTATCAAAAAATAAAATTAGCTTTAACTGAGATCATTTGAAGCAAATATATCTTACCTAAGCAATATTTTGTTCAAAATAAAAGTAAATGAGAGACTATTTTATAATTAGGGACTTGTAGATGACTTCTTTTCTGGGGAATGACTTTTGAGGAATAAAATCTTGTTTTTCATATTTGGGTATATACACTATTTCTTTACCTGTCATACACTCCTGCCCCATTCATAGACTATAAGCATTTAAAGTAAGGACTAGGTCTTATATAAATATAAATACAACCCTCATAAATACATTTACAAATTATTATTCTCAGGACATTTGCTTAGAGCTTACAGGTGCATGTTAAAAGATTTCCTTTTGAGTAATTGAGCAAATAGTTCACTAATACTTTCTAACTTGTATGAATTTGTTCAAGGTATCTAACAGAGTGGAAAAGGATTACAATGACCTTTTTGATGGAGAGGATACGAGTAATGCTGGTGATTTCTTGAATGACAATGCAGTCGAAACCCCCTCTTTCCCAAAAGGTATTATGCATGATGACGATGATGATGACGACGCCTCGCTGGTTTCAGGTCGTCCTAGACAGCGAAGTCACTTCCTAGAAGATGATGACAACTCAGTGGGTATGCATGGACTTGTGGATGTAATGATCCATCCTGTTGATTAATATTTTCAATTTTTTATGAAAATTTATTTAAAGTCATTATTGAATTTGTAGCATATAGCTAGAGCAGTATGTAGAGGGAGATTATAGCATTAATACTTATGTTAGCAAAGGTTTCAAATCAATGAGTAAGTTTGTTTTTGCAAACTAGAAAAAGAAGAAATTAAACCCCAAGCAAGCAGAAGAAAGGAAATAATAAAGACCAGAATTCAATGAAATTGAAAACAATAAAACAATTTAAAAAGTCAGTGAAACCAAAAGGTATTTCTTTTTTTTTTAGCTGAGCCATCCTGCTACCTATTGGCAGCTTAGCGGCTGCTCAGCTCGGGCTGGCCTTGAACCGCTGTTGCTCAGAGCTCAAACTCTTGAGCGAGCTCTTAACCAACTGAGCCATTTGGCCGGCCCCAAAAGGTATTTCTTTGAAAAGATCAGTAAAATTGATAAATCTCTATCCTGACTGATCAAGATAGAAAAACACAAATGACTAATATAAATAATGAAAAAGAGCCAATAAACCTACACTATCCAACATGGTAGCCACTAGCTCCTGTGGTTGTTAAGCATTTGAAATGTGGCTGGTTCAAATTAAGAAGTGATTTAAGTGTAAAATACAACCAAATTTTGAAGACAGTATGAAAAAAAGAATATAATATATCTTAGTCATTTTTTACTTTGAGTACATGCTGAAATTATAATGTTTTAAATGTAATATATTATTAAAATTAATGACCCCTATTTCTTTTTACTTTTTAAAATATGGATACTAGATAATTTAAAATTACTTAGGTAGTTCACATTGTGTTTCTGTGAGACAGTACTGCTGTTTATATAATAAGGATAGTAGGAGAATATTATGAGCAACTTTGTGCCCATAAATCCAACAACTTAGATGAAGTGGTAAAATTCCTTGAAAGACACAAACTACCAGGCTAGCTCAAGAAGAAATAGCCTGAATAGTACTGTATCTACTAAAGTAATTGTGACTGTACTTAAAAACCTTCAAATAAAGTACCTGTTACAACAACTTACATGCTGAAATAACACATTTGAATGTTAACAAGTAGAATGTCAATGTACGGTGGTAAATTGTGCAGCATTTAAAACAGGGTTTATAGAAAAGCAGTCCTCAAATGTTTTGGTCTCAAGAGCTCATTATACTCTTAAATATTAGGAAGTCAGGCTCATAGTGGCAGATACAAGTTTTCCAATATTCTGATTTTTGCTTGAAAGCTTAAATTTCATCATTGGCAACAAATTCTGTCAGTTAAATTCATTTTCAAGAAAATGTTTGCCGAATATCCAAGTCTTCATACCCATAGTTTATCTGGCATTCTTTCAAGTGAAAATGGTGTTTCATGAAAAAAATCAGTTCAGCTTACAACTGAATTGCACAAATGCTTCTTTTTTGAGAGACAGCCATCATACTTCTTTATGCACACTTCCAATTTTCACCCAGAACATTTTTTAAAAGATATGCAAAGATCAGGATTTAATAAAATTAATATTCTTACTGCAATTGAGTGGTGGTTAACAATGCATTGGCTGCTAATACAGATTGGTTCCCCTGCCTTGATTTATACTAAGGCACAAGCAGTTTTACCCTTTATTGCTTTTGTACCATCACTGCAAATGTTAACACAGTGAAAGAGGCAAATAGCATGTTAGTATTAAGTATGAATAGAAAAGATGATTAGATTTCATAATGCTTTTCTTTTTCCAAGTCATTGATATTTATGATTCTCTAATTACAATCTTTTGTATTTTAGATGCTACAATGCTAAAGACTGGTTCTAGTCTTCTCAAAGAGGAGGAGGAAGATGATCAGGCAGACAGCATTCACAATCTACCACTCATAACACCCCAAAGGCCAGTTTATGATGGGCCTATGCCAACACCCCGGCAAAAGCCCTTTCAGTCAGGTTCTACACCCTTGCATCTAACTCACAGATTTATGGTAAGCCTTCTATCTACTCTTAACTTTTAAATAATTGTATCGCACTTTTAAGCATTTTATTTCACTATAGTTAATTTGTTTGGTAAAAAATGTTTTTTAAAAACTTGATTAACTGGCCTGAAGCACTTCAGTTTATTTTAATTTTGTGGTTGATTTATTTTATGATTAACTCACAGCCTTAGTCTTATTTCCTATTATTGAAAATTGTGTTAAATAAAATTCTGCTTTGCAAAATGATACGTAATAAACCTACGTAAATGTTACTGTGTATCTTGTAATATCTCTTGGCTATACTTCTAAACCTTATTTCTCATATGAGTTTTTATATAGGAGATGATACTGATTCTAAAACACTAGTTATAGTGTTTTTTTAAAAGGCAGCTCCTATAGTATATTCAAAGATGATACATGCTATGAAAAAAAACCAACTATCTGCCCTTTTTTCCGTACCCCACCCCACTGGAATAATATAAGCTCACCAAGGATAAAGATTTTTCTGTTTGGTTTACTGATAGCTCTTAGAACAAGATATGGCACAGTTGACATTAAATCTATATTTCCTGAGTGGATGAATGACTATATTAGCTTTTTGTCCTAAGTTTGAGAACTAAAATATTTACAATTTCTATTTGTTCATTATTTGAGGTTTTCCACTGAGGACTTTGCGTGTCCTTTTTGAAAAGTATAGGCCTGGCATAAGTTTATATGTAAATATTAAAGATGATGTTTTATTTCAATCAAACTTTGCCATCAGTAATCATCATCAATAAATCTTACTTTTTGATTATTGTTAACTTTTATTTATATAAAGTTATATTTCTGGTAGAGGAAAGGAAGCACTAGGGCCTATTGTGAGCCTATAGTGTATATCAGTGGAAGATAAGTTTTCAAAATGGTATCAATTTATTTTGCCTTACAATGTATATATTTATTCTTATAATATAAACCAGTTATTTGGAACAGAAAAATGTGCTGTCATTTACATCTATACTTGTAAGTAAATAAAATTTTGAAATGTTTCTTTTGAGGAATTTAATGGTTTGGTTATTCAAAGGTAAGTTATAAAGTATTTTTTTCAATGACAGTAATGTAATTTAAAAATATTAAATGATATATTCCAGTTCCTAATAAATAAGTACATATGTACCTACTAATAAAGAAAAGAATAATTAGTTATTGTAGCTCAGATATCACTACTGTTACCTAAAACTATTTAGAGGTAGATGAGCTGTGGTTGCTCCTATAACTTGATACAGACTGAATTATAATATTTGTTGATTTCTACTTCTTTAGCCTACTGATTCTAGCTAGTTTTTCTCAGACTTGTATCTAACCTTACATGTTTGTAGGTGTGGAACTCTGTTGGAATTATTCGCTGCTATAATGATGAGCAAGACAATGCCATAGATGTGGAGTTCCATGATACCTCCATATACCATGCGACACACTTATCAAACATTTTGAATTATACAGTAGCAGATCTTTCCTGGGAAGCTATTTTGTTGGCATGTGAAAGCACTGATGAACTAGCAAGGTAAATTCGAGATTAGTAGGAAGAATTTGTCACTGTTGAACTATTAGATACAATTGTTTAAATTCAATACAAAAAATTAATACAGCAAAATGATATTTTTTTTGTAGTGTGGAATTTTAGAAAGAAGAGTTTAGTACAAATACTGGCCAACCCAAAAAACCTCAGAACATGTCTGTTTTTGCCTAATTATCCACTTGTTACATTCTCTACTATGTGAAAATGACATGACATGATTTGTAATGCAAAACAAATGGGACTATTTTTTACATTTTGTTGTGTTTTTATTAGTGTTATAAGAATAACATAATTTTAAACAAACAAGTGCAGAATTTTTAGAAAATGAAAGTTACTCTCAGAATTCTTAGATATAACTACGGTTAACAGTGTATGTATTGTCCTAGATTTATATTTGTATGAACCCTCCCCCTTTTATATTTACTTATTGAGGTATGATTTATATACAATAAAGGACACCCATTTTAGGTTTACAGTTTGATAAGTTTGACAAATGTGTATATACTCAGGTAACCATTATCACAATCAGTATATATTTTTTATCACTCAGAAATGTTCCCCCAGGCTGGCCGAGTGGCCCAGTTGGTTAAGAGCTTGCTCAAGAGTGTGAGCTCTGAACAATAGGGTCACCGGTTTGATTCCCACATAGGCCAGTGAGCTGCCCCCCAACTGAGCTGCCAACAGGTGGCAGGATGGCTCAGCTGGTGAGAACATGTGCTCCTAATAACAAGGTTGCCTGTTCGAGATGGTGAACTATGCCCGCCTGCAACTAAAGGCTGAGCTTAAAACGTTGAGCTGAGCAGCTGCCTGGGTGGCTCAGGGGATAGAGCCTGCGCTCTTAACAAGGCTGCTGGTTCGACTCCAGCATGGGATGGTGGCTACGCCCACCCACAACTAATTGAACACAGCACCTTGAGCTGAGCAGCGTGACTGGACTTGGAGCTGAGCTTGCTGCGCCCTCCACAACTAAGATTGAAGGACAGCAATGTGGCTGTTCCCCTCCCCTAATTCCCCAATTTAAAAAAAAAAAAGAAAAAGAAAAATGTTCCCCCATATCCTTTCCAGTTAACACAATCCCAGCTTTGGGCAGTTACTGACCTGGGGTTTCTTTTGTTGTTGTTGTTTTGGGGGTGCTTTTTGTTTGTTTTTTTGTCACTATAGATTAGATTTGAAACTTCTCTTTAAAAGAAAACCACACAAAAAATATTATCGTTCTATTAATCTGATATATATATATTTTTTTTTCTTAATATATTTTAGACTTCTTAGATATTTTGGTAGGTAGGTAGGTAGGTAGATAGACAAAAAATTATGATGGAAAAGCAGCGGATAGTCCATATTTTTTTTTAAAGAAGAAAAAATATTTTACTAACCTTTTGGTATTTCAGCCAGATTGATCTCTCCTGATCTCTTTTCTTCAGCTGATTATAATGTTTATACACGTAATCATAGATTTTACTAACTCCCAGGTGATTTGAAATTCAAATACTTCTGATTGCTTGCTGCTCAAAGTGTAGTTCACAAACTGTGGGACATGGGTCACCTCAGAGCTTGTTGAAAACACAGACACTCAGACCCCACCCCAGACCTTCTGAATCAGAGCCTGCATTTTAATAAGATTCTCAGGTCACTGAGCATGTATTAAAGTCTGAGGAAACATTATATTAGGTCATTTTTTTTAATAATTTTTTTTTTCCAGTTACAGTTGACATACAATATTATATTAGTTTCAGCTGTATATCAGGTCATTTTAACTGGTTTCCTAATTTATATATTATAAAATCAACTCAATACTTACTATTGAATCAAATCAGTTTATTAAAATAAATCACTGTTGACTTGGTGTCTCTAATTTAGAATATCTTACAGAATTAGAACTTTTATTTCCATGTACAATTTTGTCTTCAGATAGTCTTCTCTTTATTTTCTTAGTTATATTATTTCATAGCCGTGTACAGTATTACCTTTTCTTTTTTTTAAAGATTTTATTGGGGAATTGGGGGAGGGGAATAATGTTGGGGAATTGGAATAGACAAGTTGCTGTCAATTTTGTTCTTTAGTCTAGTTGTGGAGGATGTCGCTTCACTGGCCCATGTTGGTATTATCATTGCGCTCTTCCCGGGTGAGGCAGTCACTCTCCGGCCATTGGACGGCCGCTCACGGCAGCTCAGGCCCGCTGCCGGCCAGCCCCACTGCAGCCTATGCCGTCGCTGGTGACTCGCAGCAGCCCAGCTCCAGGTCGAGCTGTTGTTCACCATCTTAGCTGTAGAGGGCACAGCGTCACTGGCCCTCATGTGGGATCCGAACTGGGGCCCTGCTGTTTAGAGCTGGTGTCCCAAGCCAACTCTTAACCAATGCGTCACTCGGCCGGTCCACCTTTTCATTTTAAAATTGAATTTTTAAATTACTATTCAGAAAGTACTGCTTCAGATTACCAATACTATGGTATCTGCATTCTGAAACCTAAGTTTAATAATAATTTACATGTACACATATACAAAGAAAAAAGTAGAAGCACATCAAATTGTAGGCAGTGGTTGGTAATCTTGCTGGTGGGGATTATATGTGATTTTTTTTTTCTTTTTCTCATTGTGTTCTCTCATCTTAAGTTTTCTTTCCCCCCCCCCCCCCTTTTTTTTTTTTTTGGAAATAAGAGAACTGTTGCCTAATGTTTTGTTTCTTTTTTTTCTTCTGGGTTTTTTTTTTTCTTTTTCTTTTTTTTTGGTTGCCTGACATTTTGAAGCTTCCTTCCTTTTTTAAAAATTGGTTGTGATTTTTGTGTGCATTTACAATCTAGAATCATACTTTGCAGACTTTAGCCTCTTTTTTTTTCACTTGACATTATGTTGTGAGCATTTTCCTGTATCTTTAAATATTCTTCAATAATATGACAATGGTTTTAATATAGTTCATTCTAACTATATTTTATAATTACTGTCTTAAAGCCACTTCTTATCCTATTTGTATATAACAGAAAAATAAACTATTTGGTTTTGTTACTGGTGTCATGATTAGGTAGTGTATATAGAATATCAAATATGAAGGTTTGATTGTTTCTATCTTGTTTTAATTTTTAGCAAGCTTCACTGCCTGCACTTTAGTTCTTGGGATTCAAGCAAAGAGTGGATAGTAGACATGCCTCAGAATGAGGATATTAAAGCCATATGTCTTGGTCAAGGATGGGCTGCTGCTGCCACTAGTGCCTTGCTCCTTCGACTGTTTTCTATTGGAGGTGTTCAGAAAGAGATCTTCAGTCTTCCTGGGCCTGTGGTGTCAATGGCAGGACACGGAGAGCAGCTTTTCGTTGTTTATCACAGAGGTAGATTTTTTTCCCAGTCTTTTTTAATTTTACCATGACCTAAAGTAAATGGAAATTACTTGAACTTTTTTTTTTCTTTTTGTTTTGGATTATATACCTCCTTTCACATTTATTTTAGCATTTGAATCAGTGTAATCTTTGGATGTATAGAGTTTGGTTGTATTCCCTAATAATGAAAATGAAAACATTTTATTTATAGAAGAACTGTATTAGAGAAAGAATTTCAAGGTACAGTTTGCTTAATTATAAGAATTTTCAGAGTTGAAATGCCTCAAAAACTAAACTAACTCTAGTGTGAAGGCCCAAAGCAACTTTGACTGACTTTTTAAAAAGTTGCTGCCTTCTTTTCCTCACCTCGTATTCTCTCTCCAGTCCCCACCACTATGCTCAGACTGGTTTTATCAAGGTTTTCAATGATCTATTTATATGTGTGTGTGTGTGTGTGTGTGTGTGTGTGTGTGTGTGTGTCCACCAGAAATGCTTTCTTCTTGGCTTCTGTGACATCGCTCTCCCGATTCTTTCCTCACTTTTAACTCTTTGAGCTCTTTTGCTGGCCTCTCCTCCAATGCCGACCTCTTAGCTGGAGTTCTGCAGAACTTAGTCATAGCCCCTCTTACCTAATACTTTCAGTCTTTTGACTGCTTAGCCATAATAAGAAATACATTCTACATTGCCGTTCTGAACATACCTGCAAATGTAACTGAAATAAAAGTGTCATGGACAATATTTGCTCTTTGATTTCTTTCAATGCTGGTTGCAACTCTGAATTGAAATCATGACTCATGGGTCAAGAAATTCACTTTGAGACACTAACCTGGGGAATCTCATCATGGCCCATGGCTTTAAATATATCTATGTGTCCATGATTTCTAAGTTAACATCACCAGCCCTACTCTTCTTGTGTCTCCCGACTTGCCCACTTGAAATCTCAATGTAGAGCTTTGATACGCATCTCAGACTTAACTTGGTCGTAATAAAACCTTTGATATATTTTTCCCTCCAGTCTTGCTTCTTACTTAGTTACCCCATCTCAGTAAATGGCATACTGTTAATCCAGCTGCTCAAGCCAGGAATGTAAGAGTTATCCTTGATTCTTCTCTTTCCCTCACCATCCCATATCCGCTCCATCAGTATGACCATGTCATCATGTCAGTTCTTTGGAATAGCACATTTCAAATCTCTTTCTTTATCTCCTCCACTAAACCCCCAGTCCAACCCAGATGGCATCCCTTGAGCTATTGTAACAGCCTCTTAACTAGTCTTTCTTTCTTGCATTCTATAATCTATTCTCCACATAGCAGCCTGGGTGATCTGTTAAAAACATGAACCTTTTCTGCTCAGATTCCTCTGATGACTATCTGTTGCTTTTAGAATAAAAATTAAACTTCTTATCACAGCTGACAGGGCTCTACATGATCTGACCTATGCCTGCCTCTTCAACCTCATCTTTTGCCACTTTTCTCTTATTACTCATTCTGGCCATGCTGGCTTCTTTGTGTTCTTCAAATTCACAAGCTTATTCCCACCTTAGGACCTTTTCATTAGCTGTTCTCTTTGTCTACTGTAGCTGTTCCCTTTCTCTTCCTAATATTTGGATGGCTGGCTCCAACTTGCAATTTACATTTCAGCTTACATTTCACTTTCTCAAAGAGGCCACCTCTGACTACCCAGTCTAAAGTAACCACTCAGTCTGGCACTCTGTATCACATTATTATTTTAGCTCTTTGATAAAACTTAGCATTTTTTTGTTCTTTTTCTTATTTGTTTCTTAATTCATTTGTTTATCTTCTCCTACCTGAATATGAATTTCGTGAGAGCAGTGACATTGTCTTGTTTACCATTGTAGCCCCAGTGCCTGGCACAAAGTAAGCTTTCTATAAATATTTGAGTGGCGAATTACCACTTATAACCACTTTATATAAATAGTCCATGTAACATTGTTATTCTGGTTCTGATACCTGAATAGTGCCTCAGTTAGGTGGGTTATTGATAAAAACTAGTGCTAGTTAACCTAAGCAATAAAATCAGTTCAATTCACAGAAAATAAATTACACTGCGTTATAGCTAAATAACCTTCGATACCTGATTTACATTTACATTTTTTTTACTAGGAACAGGATTTGATGGGGATCAGTGCCTTGGAGTTCAACTGCTAGAGCTGGGGAAAAAGAAAAAGCAAATTTTGCGTGGTGATCCTCTTCCTCTTACAAGGAAATCCTACCTTGTATGGGTTGGATTTTCAGCTGAAGGCAAGACAAATTTATTTATATTAAAGATATTTTTTAAGAAGAAAATTGTTTCATTGCTCTTTCTTGATTAATTTCTTTATAGATAAATTGTCTACATTTTATGTTTAAATTTCATTTTACTGTGTTGACAAAACTGGAAATGAATTGTTAGGCAAGGTAGCCATTGTTTTATGTGCAAATTCTCTTTTTTATGAGAATTTTTTGATTAGAAAACTTACAAAGAAGAAGTAGATTTTTCTGAAAGTTTATTAAGGTAGCAAGGAGGAGGTACAAATCAATGGTAAAGTTGTGGCTATTCCGGCAGATTATACACAAAAATCAGGAATTTTTTGTTGCTGCTCTGTCTACTACAGTAACCACTAGTGACTAGCCACATTTGGCTACTGAGCACTTGAAATGTGGCTCATGTGAATTGAGATGTGTTGTAAGTATAAAATACTCGCCCAATTTTGAACACTTAGTATGAAAAAGAGAATATAATTTCATTAATAATCTTTTACATTGACCACATATTAAAATGATTATATTTTGGATTTAAAAAAATACATTATTAGAATTCACTTTTTTCCCCCCTTTCCTCAGGTGGCACTAGGAAATTAAAAATTACATTTGTGGCTCACATATTTCTGTTGGACAGTGCTGTTGTAAGCCGATTTAATAGTGACTTATGACATGATTTGAAGGACACTGAGGAGTACCTTATTTGAAGGAGCCTGTTGACCCTGTCTCCTGGCTTAAGTATTTCTATTGGAGATTTGTGACCTTCGGTTACTTCATTAGAAACTCCAATTTTATCTTTAAAATATCAACCATTTCTAGATGTGTTTTCTGTTGGGATATTACTCGTCATTTGTATTTCAATAATGTGACCATTAATAGCTTCCATTCCTTTAGTTTTATTTTTTTTCCAATTACCAATTAGATCTAGACTTTGAGGAAGCTGCTCTTTGCAGAGTGAGAGGGCTATAAAGTCAGAGATAGGAAAAGGGGTAGTTAGGGAATTTGCTGTTCGCTTCCTGAGATGGGAGCAGAGTAAGCTGGGAACAGGGATGATTACTTGTTTCCCAGTAAGAATTGTGCACCTAGGAATTGGGGAACAGAACAGTGACGAGGCCAAGAAAGAGAGGGAGGAAGAAGAGTACTATAGACCGACTCTCTGCATCCTCACCTTGTATGGGCTCTGGGGTTTTTCCAAGCCTCTCTTAACCAGGGAGGCTTCAGATTCAAGTTGAAATTTTTTTTTTTTTAACTGAAATTGGCTTTTAAAAACATTGCTGTATTCCAGCAGGTGGCATAGTTTTCACTGAAACTATCATTTTTTTCTCTTTATTTGGGTAAATTTCAGTCATAACTTAGGCATTTTTTCCCCCCTTTCTTTAGTTAGGTCTTCTTTATGTGGTTGATGAAATTTTGTGAGACGTTAAGTTGGATAATTTGCCTTTTTGTTTTGTTTTGCCTTTTGCTTTTGAATTGAAAGTTGAATCATTGATATATATCTTTAAAATAGTATTTATTTAACAAATACGTAGATTTGTTTCCAAGTGATTTGTTTTTCTGTTGATGTATAGGAACCCCCTGTTTTGTGGATTCAGAAGGCATTGTTCGAATGCTTAACAGAGGGCTTGGTAATACGTGGACTCCTGTATGTAATACAAGAGAGCACTGCAAAGGAAAGTCTGACCATTACTGGGTGGTTGGTATCCGTGAAAATCCCCAGCAACTGAGGTAGGCTATTATAAAATGCTTTTGAAAGTGTAGTTTTTATTTGTCTTTCTTTCCATAGTCACTAAATCAGAAATTTGTTTATATTCACTTTGAAGTTTTCAACCAATTGCTTTACTTAGAACTTATTATTTTTAAATTCAATATTACAAACATAAGTTGTTATGGCGAGACTTTTTCTTTACTGACAGGTGCATTCCTTGTAAAGGTTCTCGGTTTCCTCCTACCCTTCCACGCCCTGCTGTAGCTGTATTATCCTTTACGCTTCCTTACTGTCAGATTGCAACAGAGAAAGGAAAAATGGAGGTATGTGAAAATCTTACCTTGACACTTTAAATTGGATAAATTGGATAAATGACACTTTACATTTTAAATGCCCATGTCACATGGGCATTTAAAAATGATCCTGATGACCAGTGTTGAGTATAATTAGAGAGAGAGAGGTAGCAAGGAAGGAAGAGGACCGCTTGTGGTCACCAGGGCACCTGACTGTCATCACTACTTCCAGGGACTTTGTGAGTAAATGGGTATTATCGTTGGTGCCTCAGTAGGGTAAGATACTCACTCGTTGGGTTGGGCAAGTCCCGAGAGGGCGAGCTTCCATAAATTTTGTGCCATAGGTACCTGCTTGCTTCACCCTAGGCCTAGCCCTGCATCGTCAAAAGTCATTTGAAATCTTGCAAGTCGTTATTCTAAACAAAAAGCAAATTGGCTTCTACAAAACTAGTTTACCAAGTTCTCTTAACTATAGCCTGAACTATAATAGCTAGGAAACTGTTTAAAAGCCTGTATTTCTTCCCTTTTTTTAAGGATAGAAGATGAGGTCAAGCTGTAATATCACATTAGAATTTGAATTCTAAAATAAGCTATAGAAAGGAGTATTTCAGAAAATACTAAGCAGTTTTTTCCACTTCTGTAGGAACAGTATTGGCGTTCAGTTATGTTTCACAAACACCTTGATTATTTAGCTGAAAATGATTATGAATATGAAGAGAGCACTAAAAATGAAGCAATAAGACAACAACAGGAACTTTTAATAAAAATGTTTGCGGTAAGTAAAATAAATATACTGAAAAAATTAAATGCTTTTCTAAGGTTGAATCTCTTAAAGGCATGTGAATTGGCACTGAGTTCTACAACATAGAATTTCTTATTCTTAACTTGTATCCGATAGTGTTTGTCTCCCTTACAAGTTCTGTTTTCCAGTTGATGTTGCATTTAAAATATTTAAAACATTACCTTGTATCTAAGATCATGGGCAGTAATAAACTGTCCTGGTACAACCTCCCTTTTATTTTGCCCACTGCAAAGTTTTAATGGGACCTCCAAGTGATTTTGATGCTTAATAAAGTTTAAGAACCAGGAGTTCTAGCTCCCGCTCTTATCACGTGCAACAAATAGAGTTCCTGGACTTTTAAACTTCCAAGGGTGGGCAGGCTTAATAACTTTTGTAAGGCTTTTAGATAGGCCTGCCTTTTGTTATCCTCTTAGGCAACTGTGTGTGGTACAAGTTTGTCTATAGTCAGTGGACAGGTTTGGTGCCTTGGATAGTTAAGTACCTTTATCTTTGGAGATAAATGAACTGTTTGAATCATAAGGTTCATGCTTGTGTCCTCAGTCCAGGTTGGTTTATGGACAGGAGTATAATATAATTTCTTCTCTGCTCATCTTACACTTGACTATAAGCCTGTTAAGGGCAGTGGCCACATCAGGCACTGATGTATCTAATACATCGTAGACTCAGTTTTTCTTGAGAGAGTAAATGGTCCAGTCTTTTCATTTTAAAGTGGAGGGAAAAGGATTCTGAGGGAAAAGGGATATCAAAGACCACAGAGCTAATTGTAACTGGTCTCCAAAGGGTGTAATCACTGCTGTCACCTCTGCAACACTGTCTTCAATTTAGTAGTAAAGAAATTTAGTTGATTGTAGAGTAAGTTTTGTTCCTTTTATAAAGTGTCCTTTGTGGTCTAGGAACTAGTAACCTTTTTCCTTCCTACATCACATTTAAGGAAACATGTTTATTTATCATTTAGCCTTAGAGGAGCTTTTCCTCGGAAGCAGGATACTAGTAGCTTTGGAGGCTGGTCGTCTTTAGCATTCTTGGTGCCCTGGCAAATGCCTGTAGTTCATCCTAGTTACTGTGAGAGCCACACTACAGCAGGTCCTCAAGTAACATCATTTCATTCAATGTCAATATGTTACAGCTGATAAGAAAAAATAATCTAGTCCCGGCCCAGGCCACTGTCCATGTGGAGTTTGCATGTTCTCCCCATGTGTGTGGGTTTTCTCCAGGGACTCCGGTTTCCTCCCACGTCCCAGAGATGTGCACATGAGGTGAATGGGGTGTCTACATTGTCCCAGTCTCAGTGTGGGTGTGTGGGTGTGAGTGGCCCTGTGATGGAAGGGCGTCCTGTCCAGGGTGAGGTCCCACCTTGCACCCTGAGCTGCTGGGATAGTCTGGCCATCCGTGACCCTAAACTAGAATAAGCAGGTTGGAAAATAATTATTGTTTTTATTTATCTTTCTTAAATACAGAGGGTGCCGAAAAAATGTATACACATTTTAAGAAAGGAAAAAATTGTATTAAAACTGTAATAACATATACTGATAACAAAAGATGAATATGAGTCATATGTATACATTTTTTTGGCACCCCCAGTCTATGTATAGCTCATACTTATTTCAGAATTTAATATTAGAAGTATTTTGGGTCTTTATTTAGAAGTTTAGTGATGTTTTTGTGACCAGAAATATGTGGTAGGAACTTTTAACTCTTGTTTATATCAGTTAGCCTATGGTAAAATTGGTCTGTTATATGTCCTTTAGCTTAATGTCACAGTTTCCTAGACCCTATCAACCCCATTAAGTGAGGGCTTACTGTATTCTTTCATTTCTAAAAGCCCGCTGAGGCTGAGTACCACCCTGATTGAGAAGTATTGCTTATAGATAAGTGATACTAGAAAATTTGAGGATGATATGCAGGTGAATATCAAAAGCTTCTGTGCTAATGGATCAGACATGGATGTGTAAGTAACAAAATAATCCTTCTACCCTATGAATTATGAGACCCTTGGTAGTCTTCGAAGTTTTAGTTTCCTCATGTTGTACTTGAGTTGCCTCACTTTAAGTTGTCAAAATTCATACTAAAAGAAAAGTAGTCAGTGTTTTCTAAGAGATGTTAAATGAATGACCTTTGTTTTATATTATTAAGTATAAAAAAATAGAGCGAGAAAAAGGAAGTTGTTCGTTAACTTGGAAATTATATAACAGTTTCTGGTAGTTGGGAATCATAGGCAATCAAACTTAAAAACTGTTGGATAAATCTACTTGTCCCCACCCAAATTCACTTAGTAGCATTTGAGTGCCAATTCTGGGTAAAGTAATAAGTAAACTATTTACAATTCATTCCTTCTTTGAATTTGCTACTTTATTTGGCGAGGGTGGGAAAACAAATGTAAGAGAACCACATGTGAATTTTAAACGAATCTCTTTCCTTGCATCTAATAGCTTGAGATGATGTGCTCTATTTCATGGAACCTGAGCTACTATTGATTATAAAATGCACTGTTATTTTATTCATTTAAGCCATGAGACAGAAAAAAAATACTCCCAATTAACTCGGACCTACCATCCACTGTAAGACATTTTCCAATTTCAGAGATGTTAAAATGTGTACAGTTGTGCATCTTGTAATCAGTAAGATACGGTGTCTAGAATACTCTTTTCTCAATTTTATTAGTAGTTTCATTCCTTTATTTTTAAAAAGTTTTACTTCATGTGATTTAACTTTGTTTTGTTTTGTTTTTCTTTTTGGGTTAGCTTTCCTGTAAACTGGAGCGGGAATTTCGCTGTGTGGAACTTACTGATCTAATGACTCAACATGCTATGAATTTAGCCATTAAATATGCTTCTCGTTCTCGGAAATTAATGTTGGCCCAAAGACTTAGTGAACTGGCTGTAGAGAAGGCAGCAGGATTGGCCACAACCCAAGCGGAAGAGGAGGAAGTAGAGGAAGATTTCAGAAAAGAGCTGAATGCTGGGTAAGAAATATTCAGTTGTTTGAATTTTTCTTTTCCATTCTGAATATTAACTTGCTCTTAGCATATAGTTCTTTATTAAATAATATAATTGTCTTTTAGTTACAGTAATACTGCTACAGAGTGGAGCCAGCCAATGTGCAGAAATCAAGTTGAAGAAGAAGCAGAGGACACTGGAGAAGCTGATGATGTAGAAGAAAAATCAGAAATACATAAGCAAGGTAAAATACATTTTTAAGACAATTTAAAGATGAGAAATGTCATGTGTGGGGCTCTCACCAATTTACTTGGCTAAGAAAATTGAATACAGTAGCCTGCCCTTATCCGTGGTTTTGCTTTTTGTGGTTTCAGTGACCTGCGGTGAGCTATGGTCCGAAATACTAAATGGAAAATTCCAGAAATAAACAATTCATAAATTTTAAATTGTGTTGTTCTGGGTAGCGTGATGAAATCTTGTGCTGTCCTGATCCATCTCACCTGGGGACATCAGTCATCCCTTTGTCCACTGTATTAGCAGTCACTTAGTTGCTCAGGTATCAGATCAGCTGTGGTATCGCAGTGCTTGTTTTCAGGTAACTCTCGTTTTACTTAATCATGGACCCAAAGCACAAGAGTAGTGATGCTGGCAGTTCAGATATGCCAAAGAAAAGCCATAAAGTGCTTCCTTTAAGTGAAAAGGTAAAAGTTCCTGACTTCATATGGAAAAAAAATTTGAATGCTGAGTTTGCTAAAATCTATGGTAAGAAAGAATTTTCTATCTGTGAAATTATGATGAAGGAAAAAGAAATTTATGCTAGTGTTGCTGTTGCACCTCAAACTGCAAAAGTTACAGCCACAATGTGTGATAAGTGCTCAGCTAAGATGGAAAAGGCATTAAATTTTTTGGAGGAGACGTGAACAGAAAACGTGTTCTGATTGAGGCAACGTGTTGAGCCAGAAAGCGTGGAGCCTTTAGAATAGCGGTTCTCAACCTTCCTAATGCTGCAACCCCTTAATACAGTTCCTCATGTTGTGGTGACCCCCAACCATAAAATTATTTTCGTTGCTACTCTATAACTGTAATTTTGCTACTGTTATGAATCGTAATGTAAGTATCTGTTTGTTTTCCGATGGTCTTATGCGACCCCGTGAAAGGGTCATTCGACCCCCAAAGGGTTCGCGACCCACAGGTTGAGAACCACTGCGTTAGAAGGTTTCAGCAAAGGGTCCTCCGAAACGAGTGACCACATCACATAAATTTATTACAGCATATTGTTGTAATTGTTCTATTTTGTTATAGTTATTGTTGCTAATCTCTTTCTGTGCCTAATTTATAAATGAAACTTCATCATAGTTATGTATGAATGGGAGAAAACGTAGTATATATAGGGTTCCATACTTCCTCCGTTTCAGGCATCCATGGGAGTGTTGGAACATATCCCTTGTAGATAAAGGGGGACTGGGTACCCATACTTTTTCAAGACATCTTTGCTGTCTGTTGATTATAGAGGATGCCTTTATCTTCCTGTTTACATTGTATTATCTGGATTATTTTATAGGACAGAACCCATTTTCCAAAAATGCAAATTCCCCTGATGTGCCAGCTGTTAAGTTAGGTAAGCAAGATCTGTGATTTTGTAATATCAAGGAAATTTTATGAGTAGTCTTTAAAGTGATACATCTACTCAAATACACCTTACTCTTTAGGGCCTGTTTCTTGTTTTACTTTTTTTTTTGTTTGTTTTTAGCTGAGCCACCCTGCCACCTGTTGGCAGCTCAGCGGCTGCTCAGCTCGGGCTGGGACTCGAACCGCTGTTGCTCAGAGCTCAAACTCTTGAGCTCTTGAAGGAGCTCTTAACCAACTGAGCCACTCGGCCGGCCCTTGTTTTACTTTTTTTTATTTATCAGAAATGTTTGTAAAAGTGTGTCATTTAACAAATATTTATTAAATGCCTATTGTATGTCAGGTATTTGACTAGATGGGATTCAGAAGTCAGGCAGACATGTGTGGTTGACCCCTGTATAATCCTTGTAGTACCAGTTGACTTTTAAAACTATGTACATATACTACTTTGGTTAAAAAATTATCTTTAAAAACGTGTACAGAGTATTAAAAGAACAGATGACAGATGGCTATAATTTATTCAATGGTGAGGGGTGGGTTTGGGCCCCAAGGAAGGCCTTATGGAGTGTTTAAAGCAGAGACATAAACAACGAATAAGTCAGGTAGGCAAAGCTGGGTGGGAGCAGAAGCAGGGGAAAAGCATGTGGGCTTAAGGAACAGCATGTGTGACAACTGGAAGAGTGGTGTGAAGAGCACAGAGCAGAGAAAAAGTGGTGCTGGGTGGTTTTGGAGCAATGGACAGGAGCCAAGTTGTGCAGATCCATGTAGACCATACATTTTGATCTTTATTCTGAGGTCGCTGGGTGGCTGTATGTTTTAAAAGTAGGAGCATAGCATGGTGCACTGCAGAGGAGGAATGCATATAAAGAGACTAATGAGGCAGTCCAAGTGAGATTGAATAGGGGCTGGGACTAGGGTGGTGGTGATGCTGGAACGACGGGAAGAATTGAAGAGGTTATTTCTGAAACCGATGTAGAAAGTGTGGAAGTTCAGGTGTGAGGAATGACTGTCAGTGTCTGGCTTGAGTACTTGAGTGAACGATGGTGCCATTTATTGAGTCAGGAAACACTAGAGAAGCGCAGGATTCGATAGGAAGATGATGAATTACAATTGACTATTTGGGTCAGGAGCTCAGGAAGTAGTATGTCTGGGATGGAAATACAAAATGAAAATTGTTGGCATAAGTTTAGCAATTTAAACCATGGGCATGGGTGAGGGAGCTTTGGGGGAGGATGTAAAATGAGAAGAAAAATGAGCTTAGGCCTTAGGCATCCCCAACATTTTAACATCAGGTTGTGGAGAAGGAGGAAGGGGAGCCATTGAAAGAGAACGAGACAGTGAGGAAGGAGGTGAGCCAGGGTGCTGCGGTATCTCAGAAGGCAAGGAGGAGACAGCATCAAGAAGAAAGGAACACTCAGCTGTGTGGAGCGCTGTTGGGAGGCCAAATAAGATGACGACTGAAAAGTAGCCACCAGGTTTGGCCACATAGAGTTTTACTGGGTTCTTAGCAAGAGCAGATTCTGTCGGGCGGTAGGGCTGGAAGCTACACTATATTGGACGTGAGGAAATGGGAATAGCCATGTAGATAGCTGTTGAGAAATTTGGCCATATAGGGGAGATGAGAGAAAGTGGCTGAGGGGATGTGGGATAGAGAGGGCTTGTTTTTCTGTTGGTTTGTTAAAGTTGAGGAGCCAGTAAAGAAGGAAAAGTCGAAGGTGTTGTGGCCATTGATAGGACAAGTTTCTTGACAAAGCAGGAAAGGGTGGGATTGAGAGCACAAGGAGAGGAATTACCAACCTCAGCTAAAACAAGGCACCATTCTTCATGCTAGCAGGAGAAAAGGATGGGTTTGTACATACTGCTTGTATAGTGGCAAGTTGGGATAGTTCCCATCTACAAACTTTTATTTTGTCTTGGACATAGGAGGGTCACATGTAATTGTTAATAGTTTTAAAGTTACAAAGTACATTTATTTTCACATAATATTGATTAAAATATTCTGTGTATTATTATAGAAGTCAGAGGTCTTCTATGTTTTCCAACTATTAAGTGAGGGTTTCTTTCTTATGAAAGGTGCAGTTACCGCTAGCAACCAAGGACGAATAAACCCCTTTAAGGTAAACTCTTTCCAGCAATGTTTTCTATTATTTTAATACATTTCCATACAAAGAAATATTTTTAAACCACCCAGTGACCCTCCTGAGACTCGGAGGCATTAAAGACTAAAGCAGATCTTGTGAAAAGAATGACGAAAGCAGCACTGGTTCACACTTGGGCCTAGAGTTATGTTTTTTACTTATCTTCTAAGTACCTATAGTTTTGAAAAGTACACCCAGTTTTTCTTGAGGATGTGGTATTTGAGAATATGTGCAATGATCTTAATTTGGATTGAACCAAATATATTCCGTTTTGAAAATGAGACTATAATACAAACTTAACAGAAATGTAAAGGAAAAATAAATCTCTTGGGATTCTTTTCATCTTTCAACACAAAATGCTAATACGCGTTTGCTCTGTAGGTATTAGCCAGTTCGAAAGAGCCAGCCACGTCAGTGAATTCAGCACGTTCTAATATTTTAGATAACATGAACAAATCATACAAGAAATCTACACTTAATCGAGCTGCAAGTAATGAAAAGTCTCCAGTTATCAAGCCTCTAGTTCCAAAGCCCAAATCGAAGCAGGTACTGATTCAACTACCCACGTCTGCAATAAGCAGCATGCAATCTGTCTGTCTAACTAGTTTTGTTCACTGTTTCAGATGTGGGACAGTTGTTTATAATTGTTTGTCCACTGAGGGCACTGGTTCTCAATTCTGGTTTTGCTTCAGAATCACTTTTTAAAATATATATATACCCAGGCCCTGGGGACTCAGGCATGTATCTGTATTTAAAAAGAATCTCCCATTTGGTTCTGATACATATCCCTATTTATTAAGGACTGGTATAGTACCTGGTTCTAATCATTCTTTGTTCTGTATTCTCATTTTGTTTCCCAGATTTTATCCCAGATTTGGTATTTCACCTCAGATTTGTCATCAGTAAAATATGTCTATTGTTTATCTCATGGAATTTGAAGTATGGTTTTTTTGGGTCTTGTGTGCGTATGCATGTTTATTTTCAGCCAAGAACCTCAGGACTTCCCCTGTGGGTAAAAGAATTCTAAATAATTACAAATATTTTTCCAAAACTTGTAACATAAAAAATCATTCTAGATTTTGTTGCAGTATTCATTATGTTTGTTTTTACAGGCATCTGCAGCATCCTATTTCCAGAAAAGAACTTCCCAAACTGATAAGACTGAGGAAGTGAAAGAAGAAAACCCTAAAAATGTATCATCTGAAACCCCAGCTTTGTGTCCTGAAAACACTGAAAATCAAAGGTCAGTACAGAGAAATTTAGTATCCTCATGATGCAGTATCCCAATAAAAGGCATACAGAAGTAGCAATGCAAAATTAGGCATCTTTGTTATTCATTATTGTAAATAATACATTGGCATTGGTAGTGGGCATTCTGAGCACTTTAAGGAAGCCACAACTATTAATTAATGCCTATTTACATTACTTATTAAAGTAATTGTATATATTGGTAAATTGTTTATATGTTTTAAATTGTAGATACATTTTATTAGGATACTGTAGAATTCATTTTTTAAAATAGAACTCTTTTTTTTTTTTTTTTTTAGCTGAGCCATCCTGCCATCTGTTGGCTGCTCAACAGCAGCTCAGCTCGGGCAGGGAATCGAACTGACGACCCTGTTGCTCAGAGCTCAAACTCTTGAGTGAGCTCTTAACCAACTGAGCCACTCGGCCGGCCTAAAATAGATATTATAGTTACATGGGAGAAACACAGTCAAAAGATATGTGATGAAGAATAAATCTTTTTCCTATCTACCCTGTTCCTTTCTCCACAATTAGTTACTGCAACAAGTTTCTTATATAGCCTTCTAGAATTAACCTATGCGTGTATAAACACTTATTTTTTTTCTATTTTTTTAGTTTCATAAAAATGATAGCATACACGTTGTTATATACCTTGCTTTTTTCCCCACTTAATAACAACTTTTGCAGGTCATTTGATATTACTACATAAAGAATTTTTAAAATCTTTTTATATTCATTGAATGGATATACCGTGGAAAAAGGCCTTTTGCTAGTACAAATAGTGCTGCAATGAATAACTATATGAGTGTCATTTCTCACATATCCATGTAGCTGTGGAATCCTGTATGGGTCAAGGTAACGTGCACTTGTAACTCTGATAGCTATTGCCAGATGGCTCTGCACTGACATTGTATCATGTTAGACACCCAGTAGCAATGTGAGAGTCCTGTCTGTCCATGTCCTGTTTGCCCACCTTTGCCCTGTGTTACCACATTTCTTCATCTGTTACGCAAGATTTATTTAAAATGCATCAGTGACGTTGAAAACATCGCCATTTCATTTTTAGCATTATGTATCTCATTTAATCAGTGCCTCATGGTAACCAGTTTAATTTGAGGGGGTAGCTATGATTTTCATTTTTCCTAGTTTGTTCTGAATTAATGTAGATATTAAACAGTGACATTTGTATTTAAGAAGATTCCATTTTTATATTATCGACTGGCTCTACAGGAAAAAAGTGCTCAATAAATATTAAATATTTGTATTAAACCTTCACTTGTGAACTACAGATAATTTTTGTCAGAAGTGAAATCTAATAATTGACAAGTGTGCCACGTCCATGTTTTACATAATGATACAAGAATGGACCCACACTTCCAGGACAGCTGTGAGAGCCAGGGTAAGAAACTGGTTAAGGAACCTGAGAGAGTCCTGAAGATTTCATATAGCTGGTTTGGGAAGTGGAGAAAGAGACTACCAAGGCTACATGGGAGAGTTTTACAGGCCAGAGGGGCCAAGTGACATTGCAGACCTTGAGTCTGTCAACATTCATGAAAGAGTTGAAAATGCAGAATCCATGGTTGTTGCATTTGGAAAATACAAGTGTGAGTAATCCCTTTGAATTGACCTTACAAAGAATTTTTCAGTTCATTATACTTGCAGTCTCCAGGCACTTTCAGTAATATGTAATATGAATATTAAAAGTGTAATTAATTGTGTCTCTCTTTAATAGGTATACAAAGACTAATGGTTAATTACTAACCTGAAAAAATCATAAAGTACTTTAAGCTATGTCTTAACTATAAAATTTATTCATGTAATTGTGCTGTTTTAGGCAGAAGACTGGGTTCCAGATGTGGCTGGAGGAAAACAGAAGTAATATTTTGTCTGACAATCCTGACTTGTCAGATGAAGCAGACATAATAAAAAAAGGAATGCTTCAATTTAGAGTATTGTCAGCTGAAGAAAGGAAGGTAAGGATAATTGTGCTGAAATTGAGATCTTAGTGAATTCCCAAGTTTTAAAAATTCTTGTAGAATATATCTTTTTCTAATTTTGAAAATTGAATACATTCTGGTAAACTTTTGGTGGAGAGGAAACTAAATAACTGAAATGTCAGCATTAAACATATGGATATGTAGTAGTTATTATTTAGTACTAATTTTATTTGGGGGTGTTTTGGGGCAGATATACTATTATTTCCATCTGTGTAAGTTCCTGCATATTATAAGTTAGGGGAATACCCCAAGAAAAAGTGCAACACTTGCAAATTAAAAGCAAATAAAATTAATGAGTAAAAATGAAGTTAATTAACATTTTTGGACTAGTATTTTAGGGTCCTTGTCAGCAGAATTTTAAAAAATACTATTTACTTACACTGAGTGCTAAACGAGAACACTGCTTTTGGGGGGAAAAGCTGGTGTTCTGTTCAGCCCTTCACGTGGAAATTAGAACAGGTGGCTTGTACCTGTTGCTCCCCAGGTAAATTTCTGCCATGTGAAGAAAGGCTAGGAGCAGCCTCTGTTACAATGGGAAGGAATGTGTGTGATGTATCAATTAAATCCTCACACTTCACTTCTTGGGGGTGGCAGTGTGCCATAGGGGCACCTGGTGACACAGATTCTTGCCTCGATAAACTATGAATAAAGATATTGCAAAATGAGGAAGTTTGAAACTGGTCTAACTACCTCTAGCCTCATTTAGAATCTTGTCAGCAACCTTGCATTTCTCATTTTTATAAGTGTTTATAAAAGGACAAAAAATTAAAGAATTAGATAAAATGGCATCTGAATGAATCAGACCTATTAAGGCAGCAAAACAGGAAGCAGCTTGGCAAAAGATGTGATTGTGTTTTTGAATACTTAGAAATGTAATCAATATTTTAAAGATAAACCTTAAACATTTACTTGATATCCAGTCTGTTAATGTGAGAAATTCTACAGCTCAGAGGGTCCCGTTGCTACAGTAACTAAATGGGAAACAAAATAGAGTAGTAGTAGCAGGAACTGTTATAGATTAAGAGAGATGTAAGAGACAGATAAGTGAAGCTTGTTAGGTTCTTGCTTAGTGAATAGAGGCCAATCCTGAAAGAATATCTAGTATATAAAAATAACATTCCTGAAATGACAGTTATCGGGATGAAGAACTGACTACTGATTGCCAGGAGCTGGGGCCTGGTGAGGAGTGGGGCAACATGAGGGACCCTTGCAGGGATGGCTGTTCTGTATCTTGAATGTGGTGGTAAAAACACGAACCTACAATAGGATTAAACATACACACGAGTAGAAGTAAAAAGGAGGATTGTGTCGGTGTCAATATCTTGGTTTTGCAGGATCCTACCATTGGGGGAAACTGGGTAAAGGCTACACAGGAGCTTTCTGTATTATTTCCTACAAATGCATGTGCATCTTCATTCTCAAAATGACAAGTTTCATTAAAGACAGTACTTGCAGTTATAGTATTTTGCACTTAATAGGGTTAAGTACAAGCAGAGTTTATACTGAAATATTATAGAGGTATAATGTAAATTTTAATGTGCTCCACAATTAACACATTGTTTGCGGGAAACGAGTAAACTCATCATAGCGCTTTTTATACCAAAGTGCGGGAGACAGTTAACTCAGGTATAGAGACCTCTTTGTAAGCGGGAAAATGCCCGCTTACAAAGTGTTAAGTAATAAGTTTAACAGTGAGAATCTTTAATGATTATAACAATTCAAGTGCTAATTGTGCTACTTTATATACAGGAATGTTACCTGGAAAAGTAAAGAAATCATTTTTTTCCTATTACTTTGTTATTGCATACAAATCTTTTCTCCAATATTTTTACAAAGGCATGGACGACTAAGGCCAAAGGAGGAACGGCAAGTGATGGAGCTGAAGCAAAGAAGCGAAAACGTGTGGTGGATGAAAGTCATGAAACTGAAGATCAGAAAGAAAAAGCAACAGAGAATCTGAATTTGCCTAAAAAGCATAAACCTTTAGATCTTTCTACAAATCAGAAACTGTCAGCTTTTGTATTTAAGCAGGAATAGAGTAAGGAAGTGACTGTAGGAAAGTAATGGATTTTTTTTTCTGTCTTTGATGAATCTGGACTTTAAAAAAAATATTTAGGAAATGCTATATATTTTTAAAAGAGTTTAAAGACAATTGTTTGTCTTTATAAGACAAGGTAGTAATTATACTGGTGGTGGTAGCAGGGAATGTGTAGAAACTGTCATTTCTGCAGATTGCTCTGCCCGCACATGGAGGGCCATTCAGAAGCATTGGGATTGTGGTCACTGACTTGAAGCCACTAGCATATCCCAATGGAACGCAGTTTGGTTTTGTTTCTTACTTCCAAAATAATCCAAGCCAAGGTCTTAAAACCTCCGAGCATTGAAGTACCTTGTACGGATTTTCCCTTTTGGTTCATGTCATGTACTGGGAAGCACTACAGTAGTTCTCTTCCGAAGTGCTACCATGGATTGCTCTCCATGTCTACTGGACCTAGGGGACCATGTTCTTTTTAATATGGGCCCTAAACATGTACATAGTTTTGTAGATGAGACTTTTTCTTTTCTTTTTTTTTTTTGAAATTTCTTCATATATGGCTTTCAATCTGTATAGCCGAGTTTTTAAAAAATAAACTTTTGCATGTCTATATTTTGCTTGATGTGGCCTTCATATTGTATTTCCATGAAATGGAAATGTTTCTAGAAAATATATTTTATATTTATACCCATAATTTCCTCCACCATCACCATCCTGCTATACATTCTACACACAGAAAGAAGAACTGAAGATAATGTTTTGATAGTATTGCAGCCCAGGGTGTGGTGTTCTCCTGGTAAGGTACTCTGGTTATCAGCATCAATAGTAGTTTATTGAGCAAGTTTTTGAAGCCTTGATAAGAGAGTAATCAAAGAGTTAGGGAAAATAGCTTTCCATTTTGTGTCCTGTCAAGTATGATGACAGTGCCATGTAGCACAGCCACAAGTTTGGGTTATGTGGGCCTGAAATTCGAACCGTACCCCAGCCTTTAGAGAGCCGTTTTTGGGGAAGCCTGTGTGCACTGTTTTAACCTCATAAAACTGATGAGAGCAAAGGGGAAAGGGAAGCTATCATAGTCAAGCAGGTAAATGTAGAAGCCTTTCGTATCCCAAGTGTGGCTTCTTCAACCAACCAAGCTGCAACACAGTGTTGATTTGACAGAGCCTCTGCTTCAATGATGTCGGTCTCAAAATGGCTCCAAATGATTTCTGCACTGCACAATAAAGCTAGACTGGAAATCAGAAAGAAGGAGAAGGAAAAGTGTTGAACTCCTTTTATTCTGAGCAAGCAAGATGAAGTATTTTATACATTTTTGGTTATTCTAAGCAGCACTTAATACAAATGCAACCACTTAATGAGGGCAAGGTACAGGGGAGGGGAGGGGTGGATAGTAGTAAAATAAAATCAGGTTAAATTGAGGATAGGTTGGAAGGAACAAAATATGTGGAAAATTGAGATGTATAGGAGCCAAAGGATTTTCTTTATCTCACGATGATTGAGGTTAGGAAGGAGTACATTTCAGACTTTTCATTAGTAGCTGGTCCTGAGAGACATTATAGCACAGTGGTTAGGAGCACAGGTTTCAAAACCAAACCACTTGGGTTTGGAGACCTGCTGTAATACCTACCAGCTGAATAACCTTGGGCAAGTTTTGCCTTTGTCCACTCATCCGTAAAATGGGTATAAGAATCACATCTACTTCACAGGGCTGTTGTGAGAATTAAATGAGATAAAAGCACTTAGATCCTGGCACATAGTGATGTTTAATGTAAATGTCATCTTTTATTATGCTATTGGCTATTTCAACTTTCTTTGCCATTCAGTTTGGTTCTGAGTGAATTCATTTTGATTTCAAGATCCTGAAGTAAAGGTTTTTTTTATAATACTTTGGAAAGCATGTTTGTAGACATGCATTTTACTTCCTCAACTTGCTTATTGTACATAGTGTATACTACTTAAGGATATAATCCTTAAGTGTTCTGTTTCAGATCCATGAGAACCTGATAATACCAAGCAAGGATTTGCAAAAGGTTTTTTCAGTCCCCTACTTTTATTTGGTTGAAGGAAGGTCTTTGTGTTGACTTGGTTTAACTTACAAACCAGAACATTGAAACCAAGAAACATTATCCTTATTCCTTTGTTATATAAGATTAAGCCTCTTTATAAAAAAATTGTTTTTCAGAGAATTGGGGCTTAATGATAGGAAAATGGAAATAAACTAATATATTAACCACCATCATAATATCAGTAATATTGCCAATTCTGAGCTTATTATGTATTATAGAAAGTTGTCATGTGCTTAACTTTATTATCCAATAGCAAAAACTTCTCAAAGAGGGGGTTGTTTTATAGCTTTACATTCATCAAAGGCATCATTATCTAATTATTCCAGAGAGCGAGTGAGCCCTGGATTCTGCCTGCCAGCTGTGAGGACAGTGGTACTCCACAGCCTCTTACATCAGCGCTACAGCCTGTGGTGTGCCACTGTCACTGACATGGAACAGATCCCTTAGACAAAAGGATGAGAGACCCATCAATGAAGAAAGCATCTTAATCATTGACTGGTTGTCGTATGGGCTTGTTTTGTTTTCCAGCTGTTTTATTATAGATGTATATAATTTTTCCCCAGGTCTTGTTTTTTTTTGGAAAATTTTCAAACCTACAGAAAATTTCAAATAGTGCAATGAATACACATATACCCTTTATCTAGATGGACTTGTTGACATTTTGCCATATATATTGGGTTGTTGGAAAAGTCATGACTTAATTTTTTTTTGGTTTTCATTGCAAAAATGTGTCATGACTTGTCCGACAACCCAATACTTGATAACCACGGTTTTTTCTCAACCATTTGACATATGCATCATGGCACTTCACCCCTCAGTACTACATGCAGCCCCTAAGAACAGACATTTTTCGATGTAACTACAATATCATTCTTATACCAAAGAAATTTAACACAATATTATTGGCTAACATATTTCATATTAAAATTTCTCCCAAAGTGCTCTTTAGCCTTTCCCCCAACACCCGATGTAGGATCAATCAAGATTCCTGCATTGCACTTTACTATTAGAAGTACATACTTTTTAATACAGGAAAGGACGAAGAAGAGCATTACCCCCAATCTTAATATCCAGATATAACCACTGTTGACATTTGGGTATATGTCATTAGGCTTTTTTCTGTTCATGTGTTCTTTCCCCCTGCACACAGAAAAGTGCAGCCCAAATTCATACACCATAGAGATGTTTACAAAAGTAAACAAGTCAAGCCTATAATTTAAAGTGTGGCCTTTTGCTGGTAGTGGTCCTGTGGCTGATAGCAATTTCTACTTACTCTGGAACTGTCGTAAGGGCAAAAACCGATGGAATGGAAACTAAATAATGGAATCAGAAAGCCAAAAGTTGGTTCTTTGACAGACTAATAAATTAGAAAAATATCTGGCAAGATTAGTCATAATAAAAAGCAAAACACAAATAAGTGATATTAGGAATGCAAAGGAATTTATTAACTACAAATGGTATAGATTTTAAAAAGATAAGAGGTTTATGATAGTTTTAGGTGTCAGCGGGCTAGTCTACAGTTGCCAGTTATTCATTGAAACACTAACCTGTGTGTTGCTATGAAGGTGTTTTACAGATTGTGTTAAAGTCCGCAATCAGTTGACTTTAAGTGAGGTTATCCTAGATAATATGTGTGGGCCTGATTCAATCAGTTGATAGCCCTTAAGAGAAGAACAAGCTTCTCTGAGGGAGAAGAAATTCCTCCTGTAGACACCAGCTTCAGCTCATGCCTGAGATTCCCAGCCTGCCCTTCCTGAAGGTCTACCCTATGGATATAGGGTTTTAGACTTGCCTTCCAGCCTCCACAATGTGTGAGTCAATTAAGAGATTGCAATGAATCTCTTAATATATACCTCCTACTGGTTCTGTTTCTTTTTTTTTTAAGATTTTTATTGGGGTATTGGGGGGAAGGAAACAGTGCTGGGGAATTGGGGGAAGGGGAACAGACAAGTTGCTGTCCTTTTGTTCTTCAGTCTAGTTGTGGAGGATGTTGCTTCACTGGCCCAAGTTGGCACCATCATTGCGCTCTTCCCGGGCGAGGCAGATCAGTCGCCGGCTTCTGGACGGCCGCTCACGCTGGCTGCTGGCTACACACGGTAGCCCATGGCAACCCACTGCCACAGGGGCTGCAGCCTACGCCGTCGCCGGCGACTCACGGCAGCCCAGCTCCAGGTTGAGCTGTTGTTCAGCATCTTAGCTGTGGAGGGCAGCGTCACTGGCCCTCATATGTGGGATCCGAACCGGGGCCCTCTGGCGTCCCAAGCCAGTTCTTAACCATCGCGCCACTTGGCCGGCCCTGGTTCTGTTTCTTCAGTTGAACACTGACTAATTCAAGACTATTTAACTTCATGACAATAAATTTTGATGAACAGGTACCTACAAAAACAGAGCTTATTAAAACTGACTCAAAACATCAAAAAGACAAATACTTAGATGTATTTAGACAAAAACAGATGTAACAAATAAGTGCAAAACTTATACTTTGAACTACTAAACAACTCGAAAGACTTAAAAGAAGACCTAAACAAATGCAAGGACAACCTGTGTTTATGGACCAGAAGACTTAATATTGTTAAGATGGCAATACTCCCCAAACTGACCTTCAGATTCAGTGTGATCCCTATCGAAACCCGAGTTGGATTTGCAAAAAATGGCAAGCTGATCCCAAAATTCATATGGAAATTCAAGGGACCCAGAATAGCCAAAGCAATCTTGAAAAAGATCAAGTTGGAGGATTCACACTTCCCCATTTCAGAACTTACTATGAAGCTATAATAATCAAGGCTGGTGGTAATGGCATGAGAATACAGAAATAAATTCACATTTACAGTCAACTGATTTTTGACAAGGTAGCAAGGACAATTCAATGGAGAAAGGATAGTCTTTTCTGTATATGGTGCTGGGACAACTAGATGCATGCAAGAGAATGAAGTTGGATTTCTATCACTCCATATAAAAAATTAATCCCAAATTGATCAAGACCTAAATGTAAGAGCTAAAACTATAAGGTTCTTAGAAGAAAACAGGCATAAATCTTTGTGACCTGGGATTAAGTAATGGTTTCTTAGCGATAATACCAGAAACAACAAGCAACAGCAAAAAAATAGACAAAGACAATATCATTAAAATTAAAAATTTTGTGCTTCAAAAAGACTGTCATGGAACAAAGAAAACAAAAAAGACAAGCCACAGAATAAAAATTTTTGCAAATCATCTGATAAGGGACTTGTATCTAGAATATATAAACAACTCGTAGAACTCAATAGTAAAAGGACAAATAACCCCATTTAATAATGGGCAGATGAATAGGCATTTCTTCTCCATGATATACAAATGGCCAATAAGCACATGAAAAGGTGCTCAATATCTTTAGCCTTCAGGAAAATGTAAAGCAAAACCACGAGCTACAGGGGTGGCCAGGTAGCTCAGGTAGAGCTCAGGCTCATAACACCAAGGTTGCCAGTTCGATTCCCTCCACAACTAGATTGAAGACAACTACTTGACTTGGAGCTGATGGGTCCTGGAAAAAACTCTCTCCACAACTAGACTGAAACAACTACTTGACTTGGAGCTGATGGGTCCTGGAAAAACATACTTCCCCAATAAAATTTTCTAAAAAAACCAAAACAAAGAAAATAAAAACATGAGAGACACTTCACACCCACTGGGATGGCTATGAAGGAAAGGATGGACAATAATAAATGTTGGTAAGGATGTGGAGAAATTGGAACCCTCGGACTTTGCTGGGAGGAATGTAAACTGATGGTTTGGCAGTTCCTCAAAATGTTGAAGTTATATGACCCAACATTTCCACAACTAGGTATAAACCCAAGAGTAATGAAAACATGTTCACACAAAAACTTGTACAGAGCTGTTCGGCGCATTATATATAATAGTCAAAAAGTAAAAACAACCCGAACATTAAAATGATGGATGGATAAACAAAGTGGTCTCTCCATATAATGGAATATTATTTGGCAATAAAAAGAAATGAAGTACTGATACATGTTACAACATGGATGAACCATGAAAACATGCTAAGTGAAAGAAGTCACTAGACTATATTATATGATTCCATTTATGAAAAATGTCCCAAATAGGCAAATCCATGGAGACAGAAAGTAGATTGGTGGTTGGCTAGGGCAGGGGTTGAGAGGAAAGGGTGGATGACTGCTAATGGGTACAGGGTTTCTTTTTGGAGTGATGAAAATTCTGGAATTAGATAGTGGTGGTGGTGGTTCTGAATATACTAAAAGCTACTGAATTGTATCCTTAAGTGGGTGAGTGTATAGTCTGTGAATTATGTGTTTCTAAAGTTGTTATAAACCTGACTCAAAGAAATAGAAAATCTGAATAGGCCATAACCAATTTAAACAATTAGTCTTCATTTAAAATTCTCAAAAAGAACACCAGGATAGATGAATTTAGAGTTAAGTTCTATCAACAGTCAAATAAAAATTCCAATTTTATTTACATTACTGAGTATAACAGCTGTTTAATCTTGATGTCAAAACCTTACAGGGTTAGTTCAAGAAGGAAAATTATAAACCAGTCTCACTCATGAACATGGATGAAAACTTCTAAGTAAAATTTTAGTAGGCCAGATGCAACCTTGTGTAAAAAAAGATACTATTTAGTCACCCCATTGACTCCAATCCAATGAATACAGTATTAGAAAATCAGTTAATGCTGACTAAAGGACAAAATTAAAGCGTTGCATAAAAGCATGGATTTTGTTCAAAGAGATTTGTGCCATTCCGTTTTTTTCTATCACTTTATGGAATTGACTTCATATGTCACTGAACCATGCCACCCAGGGGCTCATAAACACACAAGTATTTTTATGAGGGGAATAACATAGAGTTACACTACTGCGAAACTTGTTAAAAGGGAATAATGCTGTTCTTTTCGTTGTAAATTGTATTTTATTTACTAGATCTCTGTCTCCTGTTTTCTCCTGGTATGGTTGGAATGTATGTCTCTGTTGTAATCGTGTATGCTTGATCTCACCAAGGGATCCAGGTTTTCAAGGGCAGGAGCCATGCTGGTGGGGTGATGGGCCTGTTAATACAGTACAAGCTTTGGAGCTTGATAGGCTTAGGGCTTATATCCTGCCTCTACCACAGGAGCTGTGGCTCTGGGAACCACTTAACCTCTCGACTTTCTCTTTCCTATGGTCCTTGTAATAAAAATAACCGTAATTTTCTGCTCAGACCCCCTTCTCAGAGAACCTCATAGGCCTCATCCCCAGGATAGCCACATATCCCTTGCCTTCACTTCCCCAGGCCGCAGCTGCACTAGAAGTGCACAGCTGACTCCAATATTTGGGGGTCCAATCTCCCAGAAATTTGGAATTGGACAGAGAAGCAGAATCAGTTAATCTGAGGAACTGAGGCACATAGGCATGTAGAGGTGAGTGCCATGGCCAGAGCAGAGGAAAGCCAAAGTTGTGGGGAAGCAGACAAGTGAACGAGCAGAGGAAACCCATCTAGTGAAAGTGGAAAAGTAGGGAAACAATGAAAAAGAAACAGAAAAATTGTCACATCAACATTATCTCAGCTGCTTTCATGGCCCTGATAACAAAAACTCTAGAAAAAGAAGGATGAAGAGCTGGCACCCTAATTCTTTAAGGATGGTGGGGAGCAGATTAATGGCAAATAAAATGTTTTGCCCAGGATTTGGAACCTGGCCCCACAGAGCGTTCCCCTGGAGACAGCTGGATCGGAATTGATATTGAAGGTTTTGCTAAAGGGAGGAGCATGAATGTGCTTCATTGAGATAGAGACTTTTCATGACCTCATTTCTCCTCCAAATTAAATATAGCCGCTGATTAAAACTAGCAGCTGGGTCTGTCAACTCTAATTTTTTAAAAAATAGCTGGGTATATCTAGAATATATAAAGCACTCTTAAACTCAGCATTAAAAATTAAAAAAAAACATAATCCAATTAGAAAATGAGCAAAAGACATAGACATTCTACTATGAGGATATACAGATGGCAGATTAACACATGAAAAGATGTTCAGTATCATTTACCATTAGAGAAATGCAAATTAAACTACAATGTCACTACACACCTATCAGAATAGCTAAAATGAAAAATAGTGATAACACCAAATGCAAATGAGGATGAAGAGAAACGATCACTTACAGTGCTGGTGGGAATGTAAACAGTTTGGCAGTTTTTTTCAAAACTGAAATTGCCTTTGTATATGACCAGCAATTGCCCTTTTAGGCACTTATCCCAGAAAAATGAAAACATTTTCACACAGGAACTCCTACATGACTGTTCATGGCAGCTTTATTCGTAATAGCTCCAAATGGGAAACTACCCAAATGTCCCTCAATAGCTAAATGATTAAATGATGGCACATTTACACCATGGTGTACTACTCAGCAATAAAAAAGGAACAAATCACTGATACATACAACAATTTGGATTAACCTCAAGGAATTTACGCTGAGTGAAAAAAGCCAATCTCAAAAGAATATTGTGATTCCATTCCACTGCATGATTCCATTTATATAACATTCATGAAATAATATAGAGATGGGGAACAGGTTAGTGGTTGCCAGAGGTAGAGATGGGGAGGGGAATGATATGAGTGTAGGCGGGTGAGACGAGCAAGTCTTGTGGTGATGGTACAGTTGATTTTTGTGGTGGTTTCACAAGGCTTTACAAGTGATAAAATTGCATAGAGCTATATATACACACACTAACGCACAAATAAGCCTGTACTGTTAAAATTTGAATAAGTTGTATGGATTGCATTGTTCCAATGTCAATTTGTTGGTGTTGATATTCTACTGTTGTTTAAGATGTTAACACTGGGGAAAGCTGGGGGGAAATAGGATATCCTACAACTGGCAATGAAAAACTCTAATGTGGCATTTGTAGCTAATGGGAGAGAATTTATATTCCTGACTCCCAACAGGGTTATAAACTCTTCAAGAGCAGACCTGTTTTTTTGCGTATCTTCAGAGCCTGGCACAGTGCCTCTCCTAAACGACATAATCAATGTGTTTCTCTTGTTGACACTGATAAAGGATTCTGAGCCCACAACTGGGTAATCTGTGTGACCTCTGTCAAGATACCAAGAAAAATATCACCATTTTGCACTCATGATGAATTTCCAAAAGCATAAAAGGATGGTAAGAAAAAAAATTATTATGAATACTAACAAGAATTTAAACATAGCAAACCTTTTTTAAAAATAAATATTGGTGGATTTAAGCATAGCAAACCTTCGTTTCAAATAAATATTGGTGCACAAACAATAAAAAATGATTAAAGAATACCATCATATATCCTTTAGCAAAACAAGACAGACCAGGTTCTTGTCACAAAATATTGGGTGATGATGTGCTTCCTGTTGAATGACTAACTGGATGAAAAATGCCACATTTCCTTTTTGTCCTTAGGAATATATAGATAATTTACTGATTATTGAGTTTGAGGAAATTCATCTACAATATCTGAAAACTTGTAATCTGAGATTTCATTTATGATTTGATAAAAGAATTCCTTAAATGATGAAATGGCAAAACATGAAGTAGGGAAAATAAGCTTCCATATTCTAGCTTAGATTTATAAAAGTGTCAATGGACCCATAAGTTAATCACTAAGATAGAATGACTTTTATTCTATTCTTTAAATTACATTTTCTCTTTGTTTGGAAGACCTCTAAGAAAGAATTAAAGTCACGAAATATTACTCCTTACAAATAGTTAGAACTGCTCCAGAAAGAGAATAAAAAACTGATATCGGTTCCAATGGCGCCTGATGGCGGTACATTCACAATGTAATGATGAATTATTGCTAGTTAGTTTGGGATAACAAGGTTACGGAGACATACACTGCTGGTTGCCCACCTTGCAGCCATTCCCCTCTTTTTACTTAGTTTAATGGAACCCTTGTTTTTTATTTTTTTGTTAAGGGCAACATGGTAATTGATGTCAGCCATTCTTCTTTGCCAGCCATTGATCTGTGGGTGGATGTGTTCTAGCCATTAAAACAGGGGAGCTTTCCTTGGGTGGGGCAGGCTTCCTAAAACGTTTTTCTTGCTGACAAAGACAAGTAAGCGGAGGAGGTGATTTTGACCTCCCTGTCCCTGCTGTGTTTAACACCTTATGCTTTGAGCTACAACACCCATCTGTGTCTGAGAGTGGAGACACTGACAACATGCTGAGGATGACTAAGGAGAAAGTCGAAGAGCCTGGGTACTTGATGGCATTACTGAGTCCCCAAGCCATGCGTACAATGCAACCACTACACTTGTGGGTAAGTGAAACAATAAGCGTCGCATTGTTTAAGCCGATGGTTCTCAAACTTGACTGCCCATGAGAATCACAATGCCTAGGCCACACCCCAGACCAACGAAACCAGATCTTACCAGGCGGGAGCCAGGTTTCCCAGGCGATTTCAGGGTGCAGCCAATTTTGAGAACCACCAGGTCAAGCCACTTTTAGTTGGATATTCGGTTTCTGGTAGGAAAAAAAAAATTCTATGTGATACAGTTTCTGATTGATAATGTTTATTTTCAGCCAGCTAAAACTCATCTCCAAAATGGTGAAAAGATCAGAAGCAGTTTGTTTTCTCACCAGCTTTGGTTCACCCATCTGTAAAACATTCATAACATTGCAGTTAATTTCCACAAATACTTGGATGACTGGCTGGGACAAATGTACAGTAGCAGTTGTGATGCTAAAAATAAAAATATGCCCAGAATAATAAAGAAACATAGTTTGGCACATCTCTGTTAAGCTGTTCCATCCCCTTTGTCTATATCGTGTAGGGTTTCAGAGCAAGTCACCCCAAGATGTACCTCAGTTGTGTGTGGAGTATTTTGAGCTAAAGGCAACCAAGAACCTGCAGGCTCAAGAGAAACTTCTGCCTCACCCTTAACAACCTGGAGGAATTTGAATTGGAGGCCTTGCTCATAATAGGGTATTATTACAAATAACCTATCTATATGGCAGGGCGAACTACTAATTACTGAACATGTGTTCTCCCTGCAGTTACCTTCTGACCTCCAATGTGTCTTACCTCATCCCTACCTCAGAGTGTCATATATGCTTCGTTTTCCCTTTCTGTCTTTGACCCTCTCATGTATGTGGGGTCTCTGACTTGGGTTCCCTATACATATGTATGTAATTAAATTTGGTCATTTTCTCTTGCTAATCTGTCTATGTTTATTTGATTATTAGACCAGCCAAAAGAACCTTGAGGGTAAAGGAAAGTTTCTTTCTTCCCCACGATTGTAATTTCTAATTCGCTTTTCTCATGCTGGTGTTTCGGGCAGAATGGCGGCTGCCAGTCTTATATGCAGCAGCAACTCTGAGTTTTCCAAGTAGAAAGGAATCAACCCAAGGGCATCAGGAGACTCCCACATGAAGAATTGTTCCATCAAGATCATAAACATCTGTGATTCCCCCCACATCTGTGCTTTTATTGAGAGGATAGCTGTAAAACACAAACAAGCTAACCAAACAAAAAGGGCATGGCAAAAGTTTCTATTACTCTAGTGTTCTAAGACCCGTGTCTGAAAGCTGTCAAATTGCCTGCTGAATCACTGGCCACACAATTTTTTTTTCCCTTTGCCTCTAGAGAGCCTATTAAATAATGGAAAAAAAATGAAAATAAAAAATAAGTAAATTTACAAAATTGATAATGAAGTGAAAGGGGTGGGGGGACATCCATGCATGAGAGAGTTCAATAAATTTAGGAAGACAAAAAAAAAGAAGACGCCCAATGAAGCAAGGCAGGGAAACAATAGTTTAGACCAGTTCTTTTCTTACTTGGCCTACGAATCACCAAGAAATTTAATTAAACTGCAGATTATAATTCAATAGGTCTAGGGTGGTCATGAGGTTCTGCATCTCTAACAAGCTCCCAGGTGATACCACTGGGACTGTTCTGGTCTGGACCACACTGAGCAAGGAGCATATATCCACCCTCAAGGGAGTATATAATCTTGTTTACTATCCTGTACCTTGCTTTCTACCCTCCTCATGTAATCTTCCTTACAGTCCCTCCTTAATTCCAAATGTATAAAAGAATCTGAAAGAAAGGAAGAAAGGAACTGCAAAACTGTCATTCTGTGAAGCATTTGAGACCAGCAATTGTCATCAGTTTTGGCCCAAATAAACTCTTGCAGAAATTCTCTACAGGTTTGGATGTGTTTTTTCTCAACAGTACATAGGAAAACTGTTAAAAACAAATATAGCAAATTGACAACATTCTGGTGAGATGATGGGAGATTTTAATCTTATCAAAAATAATTTCATTATTTTTAAAATAAAAAAATCTATTCCATTATTAAAAATAGAATAATGTGCTTAGCAATCACAAAAACCTACTTAATGAATATTAAAGTAAATGTCTTGCCTGCGGGGATTCAAACAACAAATATTTTAAAATAATCAGACTTGGAAGGATAAAGGAAATGTAAAGTGAAGAATATTTACACTTAATACATGGAAAATTCGTGTAGTGTTTGCTACATGGTTTGGCAATAACCTGACCGTTGTTTTGCCTTAACGGCACTTGCCAGCCTGCTCCCAGTGGAAAGAAAAGAAAATGTCATGTAGACCCGTGTGCAGGAAAAATCAGATTATTTCCTGGGTCTCTCCTGATAATCAACAATAGTTGGTGAGGATTCACTGAGGGATTACTCCTTTTCCTTTGGGTCAGAAAACCCTGGGAATAAATCTTTTCTGCTCTGTTTGTATTTCCCAAAAATATCCATCCCACTGTCTTCAAAGAGACTGGGGCCTCAGCTGATGGCTCTTTGCTCAGTATTATAAAATCCCAAGAGAAAAGCGGTGTATAAACATAATATTTGGTCATTTCCCTTAAGCAAACATAATCCTAATATTTATGGAAGGTTGCAAAGAGCCACTTGATGCAGGAGCCAGGTGACCATAAATGACAGAGGAAATTCACCTGACTTGGTTCAAGATGTGTGTTGCTGGGAAACTATGTCCAGGGGCAAATAATCGTATTGATTCCCAGGAAACAGTGACACTAAGTGAGCAGACAGGTGCAGCGACACAAACACCATTTAGTCTTTTTTTCTTTTCCCTTAGCAAGATGAAAGGCTTGCTCTTATTTTGTATTAAAGCTGATGGAAGATTTCGAGGAAAAGGAAGAAGAGGAACGATTATTTTCTATAATCATCATCATTATTATGGTATGTTTACAAGGTCCTTTGCATACATAATTTCTAATTCTCAAGACAATTTTTCCCTTTTTTTGCAAGTGAGGAAACTTCACCCCAGAGAGGTTAAGTGTTTCCCCAATGTCACACATTAAAAGGTAGAGTCAGGGTTTAGCATCCAGGTCTGTCAGAATTCAGCCGGGACTTCACCATAGCTGCCAAATGATCATTTTCTTGTGGTCAGAGGGAAATATTCAAATAAACAATAACAAGAAACTTCTTTGTGGGTGGGCCGAGAAGGATGTCAGACATGATTCTGTTTGTGGGAATAGAATTAGATGTATGTCAGTGAAAAAATTTTTCTGATGTTTTCCTAATACATACTAGGGAAAAACATTTTGGGTTCCAATTAAATTCCTAATGTGTGGAGGGCATCACCACATCCCTGTTGTGTCCTTGGTGCCTACTGCAAAGTGAGAGCAAATGGGAATAACAGGGCTTCAGGGTTGGAGCCAGCCAGGTGTCAATTGCTAGCTGCATGACCTGGCAGGAGTCCCTGAGGCTGTCTGAACTTCATCTATAAATGGGGATCATGGTACCCACGTTGCAGAAGTGTTAAAAGGGTCTGAATTTTATTCTACAACCCTGGAGGCAAGAGTCACATTTCTAAATCAAATTTAACCTGACTTCAACTCCCTGTTTGTCAAGGTGTGGTACTCTTTTTTTGGAAAAAGAATTTGCGTATAAATTTAAATTTAAAAAATATCTCCTGTGATTATAAGGCCCTAAATGTTTTTCAAGCTATTCTGAGATGAGTTATCTTTCCATTATAAATGTATCAAAACAAAATAAATGTCACAAGATTCGATAAGTATTTACAGTACAATTTTATTGGAAATATATTTCTTAATGACAGTACTGGTCCCCCACCCTCCTCATTAGTTCATGTAGCTATGGATGAATATAATTTATTGCTAGACAGAAACAAGATTCAGAATCAATTCTATTCCAATTTTTTATTTTATAGACATAAACAATGAACAGATGGGAATAGCAAGAGTTTTAACAACTCGAGATTATTTACCTTGCCTCCAAGTTACATGTGAAAAATTACATAATGATCTATTACAAATTATCTTAAGTGATCTATTAACTGACAACGTGATTAAATGTTTCTTCAATTTGATTAAAACCAATAATCGAGAGCGACTTAACTTGCAAAAGTCATTAGAGTTACTTATTCTCTCCACACAGATGCCAACATTCTGATCTGCCCCTTTGCAGGGTGCCTGGGGCGGTGTATTATAGAAAAACCTGTGGATACCGTAGGCACATTACTTACTTTTGTAAAGTTAGAGCAGGGAAGTTGTGAAAGGCGAGAAGGGGGCAGAGACCTGCCACACACAGATTACTATGAACAAAAGGGCTGGTGGACATTGACAGTATGGCAATCCCACTGGAATTTGGCTGGATGCTGGGGTCTTAAGACAAGGTGACAGGTAGTAGACAAATAGTTCCTGAAAGAAAGTGCCAAGGTCAGCATCTGGGTTCATGGCTGTCAATCCTGGGTTTTCCAGAGCGAATCAGAGGTCAGCAGGGTGCTCCTCCATTCTTTTCCTCCTGAGGCAGGTGCTACATTTGGAAAGAAGTTACTAGTAACTTGACTTTACTTTTTTTCTTGGCGGCTAGAATGCTGGGTTTGTCTAGCTGGGACTTTAGCCTCCTCACCAGCTGAACAAATTCCTGACATTCTGCAAGTAAAAACCAGTTTCTTCCTCTGTAAAATGGAAATAACAATTCTTATCTCCCACTGTTGGACAAATGGATGCAAGAACATCTAGACTTCTCTGCCACACTAGTCAATGTAGTAATCAGCAAGTATTCATGACTCACTGTTATAATAAAAAAAGTTAGAATTTTGTTATTTGAAAAAGCATCAAGTATACATTAATCATTCTTATAGAGAGCCTGCTTCTATGGGACCATGAGGCCTGAACCAAGAATCACCTCCTTACAGGTAAAAAGAAGAAATACACAGCATGACAAAGCCGACTTAAAAACCCCAAGTCATCAGGTAATCGCACCTATCACAGAACACAAAGGTCAGAGTGAGGATGATGAAGGAGGGTGAAGAAAAATACAAAGCACCATTAAAGTGTGCTAGTTAAGAGCTACAACACCTGGATTAGTCCTGGCTCTGCCACTCACTAATTCTAATTGTGTGATCTTGGACAAGTTCCCTAGTCCATCTGTGCTTTCTGCACCTACAAAACTATTATAATATTGGGTTGTTGGAAAAGTCATGACATATTTTTTCTGTTTTTCGTTGCAAAAATGTGTCATAACTTTTCCGACAACCCAATAGTTTCCTACCTACAGAACCATTACAATCATAATCCTTCGTTATCGTCTTATGGTTTTGTGTAGGGCTAGCTAGCTATCTGAAAGTTCAACTGAATTATTTAATCAGTTTGTAAAGTGTTTACTTTCTTGGAGCAAAGCATAATAAATGGGCAGATAAGTAATAATAAAGCCAACAAAAGCAGGGTGCTTATCTATGTACATTCTGAAGTGAGACAGGCTAGGATAAGATTTTCCCATTTAATTATTTAACAAATTCTTATTAAATAGCTTCTATATGCTAGCCACCAGGCAAGATACTTGGAATTATTCCTCTCATCTATATGCCTTAAATAGAATGTATTCTATAATGTAAAAGGCAAAGAAAATATAAAGGATCATTCTTCTTATCCAGTAAGACGTCAGGGGGGCAGAGCTGATCTAGAATGACTTGACAATAATATCAACAACCCACGTGCCATCTCTCTTCCTACTCTGCCATCATAGTAATGACTGAGGTACAACAAGCAAGGGATAGCCAAGAACAGTGTGACCAAACACCCTGCTTGCCAAACAGGGGCCACTAGTTTCTCAGCTTCCATGGTGGACTTTTAAAGCCTTTTGTCCAAACACTTAGTTTCCCATTTTACTTGCGACTTTCCACTTACAGATAGCAAATTGTGTATCAGCTAGGAACTGTGTGTTGGCTGCTAATGACAGGGACTCAAACACTAGTGTCTCAATTAAGTTGTTTCATTTTTCTCAAGTAAAGGGAAGCCTGGAGGGAGGTGGTCCAGGGCTGGAATGGAGGCTTTGCTGTGTCATCAGGGATTCAGGGTCTTCTTATCTTTCCGTTCAGTCATCCTGAGCATGTGCTTGTGGTCTCCTGGGCACAAGAGGGCTAGTCCACTCCTAGCATGGCCTTCTTGCCCTCCTGGCAAGAGAAAGAAAGTGAAGGGCATAAGGCACCTATCAGCTGAGCATCTATCTGCACTCTTTTAAACGCCTTTTCCAGAAGTGCTATCCAGCGATTAGATAATTCATTGGATAGAACTCTGTCACGTGACCATTGTAGCTGTAGGGAGCTTGGAAAATGTCTTTTAGCCAAGTCCAGGCACACTGCCTCTCCGAAGTAAGTTGAAGATCGTTCAGTAAAAAAAGAGGGGGAGAAAGAATATTAGGTAGGCATCTAGCAGTAACTGCCAGAAACCAGTGGTCCACCAGTACAGGGCTTCATCTAGCTATATGGCACCTCTCTGATGAGAGGTTTTAGGTGGCTTCTAAGATGCTATCCTGCAAAGGACCAACCACGGTCTTGAAACATCAGATCATCACAGATACACATGTATCTTCCTAGATACCTTTCCTGGTAATAAAGATATTTTTCCATTTATATACAATTCTTTCTCGGGTTATTTAACAAGTTAGTGGGGTTTTACAATGTATTACAATTGTTTCAGACCCATCACTGTTATGAATGATGTTAGGAAATATTCGTCAGAAGCCAAACATTTGAACAGCTTTAACCATGGCATCAGAAAAACTACAATTACATTCAGGAAAGAACTGCTTAATGGGTGACATTAAAATGCAGTTCACCAGGCAACTGAGAGGGAGACACATTCAAATAACAACAGAGCTTCCATGAATTGCTAAGATCTTACAGAATTTGCAACACCTTTTATTTATTTTTCATTGACAGTTAAATTATCACTTGAAAGCATTTGCTGACTAGAAAACAAATCCTCTATCTACTCAGGATAAACTAGGTCTTCTCCAGAAATAACTACCACACTATTTGTAGAGGAGGCCAGAAAAAAGCCATGAGCAGTGGAAATGTGTGGATGGGGTGGACAGCCTTGTCATCAGACGGGGCTGTGTTGGAGATGGCCCTCTTTGCTGATACATGTTGGTCAGTCCAGATCATCTCTGTCTCAGCTGACAGAATGCTATCCCAGTGTTCTCAATATACAGCAGTTTGATAACCTTTCTTGTTGAATTGGGCCATTTCCCAATGTCTGGTTGAGAACTCAAAGTGTGGGCATTTAATAGGAAATGTTGGCCAGGAAAATGCATCATCTGAGGTATAATTCTGTACTTCCAAAATCAGGGGTCACACAAAACGCATTGAAAAAAACCCCAAAAAGCAAACAAACAAACAAAAAACCCCAAAAAACCAGATTCACAGTATTTACAATGCAGTTCAACCTCACTTAATACAACCCATTACAGATGCTCCTCAACTTATGATGGGGTTACATCTCGATAAACCTATCGTGAGTTGGAAATATCATGAGTCAGAAATGCATTTAATACGCTTAACCTACTGAACATCATAGCTTAGCCTAGCCTACCTTAAACTTGCTCAGAACACAATATCTAAAAATGGCTGACGACACAGGACACTAGAGCATTGGTCGCCATTGCGTGGCTGACTGGGAACTGCGGCTCCCTGCTCATGTGTAGCATCATGAGAGATTATTGTCCTGCATATCACTAGATCAAAATCCAGAATTTAAAGTATGGTTTCTACTGAACTTGTATTTCTTTTGCACCATCATTAAGCTGAAAATTACAAGTTGAACCATCGTAAGTTGGGGACCATCTGTACTGAAAAACTTACAACAAATCATATCTTTATTGACTTACATTATAATTTCAGAAATGTTTTATATCAACTTCAGATTAATTTTCAGTTAATGACAAAAGAGAACACTTTAAGTTTCTCTGGTCTGTACTTAGGGTCTCTTAAGTAAACTAGCACTTAAATACTCATTTTTCCCCAAGGGATCTTTCTATAATTAAAATATTCTTTTTTATATTATAAACACTTTTGCTATTATTAACAGCTAACACTGATAGCTAAATTTTTATGTGTCTAGTTGCTAAACCTCTCTACATAAATAATCTCAAACCCTCACAGCAAGCCTATGAGGAAAATCATATTGTTATAATTCTTATTTTACAGATGAGGAAACTGAGCTTAAAGAAGTTAGGAAACTTGCCCATTGTCACCAAGCTGGTACTTAATGGGCCAGGGTATGAACCCAGAGAGTTTCTTAGCTACCACATGACATGGTCCTTATTTTTTAAAATTTGTGAGCTTACATAGTTTTGCTTTTTAAGTGGCAATAAATCTCCAGAATTTTTCCAAAATCAATGGAAAAAATAAAAAAGCACAAATGCCTTAGAGGTAGCAACATCAAAGAATTGTTGAATGAATGAATTTTAGCTCCTTGAGGGCAGGGAGCTTTCATTTCTTTTGTTCACTGTTGCATTCCCTGTGCTTCCCACAGAACCTGGCACATAGTAGATGTTCACTATATGTTTGTTGAATGAATGAATGACACCTGATCTTGATGGCATCATGGGGTCAATTCTCAATGGCAACAGAATGCCTCTCTGAAATTTATTAACTCTGCTAGAGCAGATTATAAATTTAATTTTTGTTTATCTCTAAAACCACAAATGTTTTTGCACATTGTAGTTTATAGACTGAAAAGGGTCCCCTGAACATACACCTGACTCAGGAATTGACAAATCCTAGAGAGCATCAGCTCATAGTGAAAGCGTTTGAACAATTACATGCAACTTTAAATCCCTCCTTCTTGGCTTGGATAGATGTTTTCATTACTCTTGGATTTATACCTGCTGTGGAATTGCTGAGCCATATATTTAACTCTGTATTTAAACTTTTAAGGAACTGCCAGAATGTTTTCTAAAGCAGCTGCATGATTTTATATTCCTACCAGCAGTGTATGAAGATTGCAATTTCTTCACAGCCTCAGAAACACTTGTTATCATCTATCTTTTTTAATATGGCCATCCTAGTGGGTGTGAGGTAGTATTCACTCACACCCTGATTTGCATTTCCCTTATGGCTAATGATGAACATCTTTTCATGGGCTTATTGGCCATGTGTATATTTCTTTGGGGAAATGTCTATTCAAATCCTTTGCCCATTCTAAAATTAGGTGGTTGCATGTTTGTTTGTTTGTTTTTAGTTGTAAGAGTTCTTTATATATTCTAGATACTAATCCCATATCAGATATGATTTGCAAATATGTTCTCCCATTCTGTGAGTTGTCTTTTCCCTTCTTGATAGTGTCCTATGAAGCAGAAAAGTTTCTAATTTTGGTGAAGTCTGACTTTTTTCTTTATTTCTTTTGTTGCTTCCATTTTGGTGTTATTTCTAAGAAATCTAATTGCCTAATCCAAGGTCATGAAGATTTATGCCTATGTTTTCCTCTGAGGTTAATAATTTTTTGCTCTTACATTTAGATCTTTATCTATTTTGAGTTAATTTTTGTATGTGTTGTGAGATTGAGACCCAACTTCTTTCTTTTGTATGTAGGTATCCAGTTGTCCTAGTCTCATTTGCTGGGAAGACTTTTCTTTATCCCATTGAATTGTCTTGGCACCTTTGTTGAAAATCAATTGAACATAAATATAAGGGCTTATTGCTGGTAGAGAAATATGCTTATATTATATCTTTGACTACATCCTCTCATTTGCTGACTTCACTACCACAGGAACCCTAATTATTCTTATGCTAGGTCATTTTGTCTTCTCTAATAGCTTTCATCTCCCTCTTTTATTCACTCTTTTGCCTTTTTTTCATGTCAGTGATTAAATTTTCAACTGTCTATTTTGTACATGGCCCTTTCTAATTAATTTCTTTATAATGAGGGTCCTCAATTTATTTCCTTAGATCTGCAACTCCTTTTGCAATTTTATTATCTTGTTTTTTTGTCTTACTGAATTCATGTTTTTATTAAGTTGTTCTGCAGCATAAAGCATTTGTGAGGAATTTTCTCCTGTTCCATGAACTTTGTTTTCTTCTCAATTGCGTTCTTTGTCTTTGTTTCTACATGCTGTATTATTTCCCCCTTTGTTCAGTTTCGCTTTGTTTGGCTGTAGTAGGTTTGCACAGTTGCCTGGCTGGCTTGGCAGTTTCTCTGCCTTCTATCCATGCTTGACTTCTTTGTGTTTCCCATTACATATAGCAGAAGCCCATTTGTTTTCCTGACTCTGCTACAGTTTGTGGCTTGAGGAGTTTGTGTTATATCCCTTCTTCTTGAGAGATTATGCAAGTTGGGACAGTGTTCAGCTGTGGAAGAGTGGACTCTCCATTAACATCCCTCTTATTGGCATCTGCTCGTTATTCTGAGATGGCACTAAATAGCCTCTACCAAAGACATGTGTCTACATGGGGCATGTCTGTTCTTCCCTTGTGAGGTAACTTTGGTCTTTGGATAGTTTCCTTAACTCAGCGTGGAGCCCTGGAGCCTTTCCTTCCATGTCAGTGTTCATATTCTCTCCAAAATCTGTTACGTTCCTCCTCAGTCAGAAGAGGAGAAAGGTAAGGGCTTCCATTCAGTTTTCTTCTCCCTATATTTGGGGGATTTAGTGAGACATTTCAGGATTCCATTGACTCCGTAGTCCTGCTTCCGGAAGTTAGGAGTGGGATAAGGATACTTTCCTTGGGTACCTTTCCACCTTGATCCAGAATCACCTCCGAAGTTTGAATTCCAAACTTTTATGGTAAAAGTTTCATTAGGAATGGTCTTTGGGGAATATGATATTAATGTATACAAATGTTTCTAAAAGAAGGCAAAAGATTACCACTAAAAAACCACAATAACAACAACAAAAAAAAAAACAAAAAAACCCCCACTGGGGCCGGCAGAATCATTCAGTTGGTTAAGAGCGAGAGCTCTGAGCAACAAGGTTGCTGGTTTGATTCCCACATGGGCCAGTGAGCTGCACCTGAGCTGAGCTGCCACTGAGCTGCCAACAGCTGGTGAGAGCACAGTGCTCCTAACAACAACATTTCTGGCTGGACTCCCTCATGGGATGGTGGTCTACGCCCACTTGCAACTAAGATTCAGCTGAGTACCTTGAGCTGAGCTGCCCTGAGCTACCCTGAGCTGCCCATGGGCTGCCCATGGGCGGCCGGATTGCTACTGGACTTGGAGCTGAGCTAGGTGCGCCCTCCACAACTAAGATTGAAGGACAACAACTTGGCTGTTCCCCTTCCCCAATTCCCCAACACTGTTCCCCTTCCCCAATAAAACCTTAAAAAAACAAACAACTTATTGAAAGCATCTCCATCCCTCTGTTTTTAAAGTACCTCACTTGGTATCTTTGTTTTTCATTTGTTAAACATGAGGCCATCCTTTAATGTTGTCTCCAACTATGCTTGAAACAGTGGACAGTGGGCAGTGCAGTTAAAGGGGAAAAAAAACTGCAGGACTTTGCCAATGACAATAAATATTAGGAGAGTGACAAAGAGGCTTTCTAGAGGATGTCCATATTTCTTGATTTTATGTAATTTGATATTTAATTATATTTTTAAAAATGTGATATTTAATATAGAAATTAAATAACTGTTTTTTTAAAAAACCTATTTACATGAATACTTCTCCTGTTTTAGACTGAAGGTGCCTAGGAGGCCAATTTCCACATTTCTTTCCTTAATGTTTAGAACAGGGCTATGCCAGGAACAGACATCCAATAAATACGAGTTACTAATTATAATGACTGGCCTACTTTATTAATATAGAATAATTCCAGGGGCTTCCCTCCTGGGTTGTCTGGTCCTAAGCCTTTTAATACTTGTGTATATGTCAGAAAATCAGCATTAGGAACTCTCTGGAGCAAATGATAACTTGATACATGTTTTAAAACTCACCTTTGGCATTATGAAATAATCCCTCAAGTGAGGAAAGAGTCAATTTTTTAATCTTAAAAGTCAAAGCAAATGTCACTGGTTAAGAGTCCAGTTGATCAATAACGTTTCACAATTTGTATCAACATCAGGAGAAAGGAGTTTAGCTTTGCTGGCAAATCAGTTCCTCCAGGGCCAAAGTTCTGGCTACCACAAATGCCATCTTCCTAGATACAGGGGCTCACACATAAGGGCCACTTGGTGGAAGACTCCCCCTGACAGCTGCCAGAGGGTTCTCCTAGGCGGCAGGCGCGCTGCCCATATTTTAAGGTAACGAACGCAAGAGTTTCAAGTCATACTAGTCTCTTGCCCTAAAAGTATAAGAATTGGTTTTTCTTACCCACAGCTTAACCCAGTCTCTTCCCCCTGCGAGGCCACCTGTTTGCTGAATTTTCACAGGGCAAAGGGACCAGAGCACCTCCGATGCAGCGTCCTCTTTACCTAAGAGGAGAGGGTGCACCAGGAGCCCAGACCGTGCCTCCCCACGCCGAGGTTCCAGCTCCAGACACCTGCCACCGTTCGGATTCCGTTCATCCCGCAACAACCGAGGAGTCCGACCCGCTCCTCCGGGCTGGCGCCTGTGACCCGCTCGCCGCCTTTTCCGAGGGCGCCCGGAGGAGCCCAGCCGCGCGCCCCTCCCGCGGCACCGCCCCTCCCGGGAGCCCCGCCGAGGGCTGGGGGTGGGGGCGGGGGCGGGGCGAGCGCCGTGACGCGAGGCGGCACCCGCCAATGAGAACGTCCCGCGGCGCCGGCCGAGCAGCTCGCCCATAAAACAGAGCCCGCGGGCTGTCCCTGTCAGTGTCAGGGGCCGATCGCCTACCTTCCTTTCTTAGGTGACTCCGGCCACAGCCCGTTGCCCGCGGCCGCCGGCGAAGTTCAGTCGCAGCCCCCGAAGCGTCCCAGGGTCCCTCCCGAGCGGCAGCGGCGGGTCCATGGAGAAAGGCCCGGTGCGAGCGCCGGCGAAGCCGCAGGACCGCAGGTGCAGCAATGGGTGCCTTGAGGGAGAGCCGCCGCGGCCAGGGCCGAGCCGACCCGCCGAGAAGCCGCCGCGGCCGGAGACCAAGCGAGCCCAGGCGGCGGACGGCTGGAAGGGCGAGCGGCCCCGCAGCGAGGAGGACAACGAGCTGAACCTCCCCAACCTGGCGGCCGCCTACTCGTCCATCCTGCGCTCGCTGGGCGAGAACCCCCATCGGCAGGGACTGCTCAAGACGCCCTGGAGGGCGGCCACGGCCATGCAGTTCTTCACCAAGGGCTACCAGGAGACCATCTCAGGTCAGTGCGCCCGCCGGCCGCGTGGGCGCGTGCGGGGCGCCGGGGAGGTGGCTGCGGAAAGCGCGCGCGGACTCCGGGAACTTTCCGGAGTTGCTTCACTCTTGGCACAGGGGAGCCCAGTGCCATCCCCTTCCGAACCCCGCCCTCTGCCAGACCCGGCGGGCCAGCCAAGGCTCGGGCCCTGCGTGGGAAGCATTTCCGGCGCCCTGAGAGGCGGCGGCTTCTCCACCTGGGGACCCGCTGCAGCCGCCCTCTCAGGGTCCTCCCTGCTCGCTGCATGCGCTCAGCCCTTCCAGCCTCGGGGTGGCGAGATCACTGCCACTGAGCTGCCCAGGGCAGGATGCTTGAAGCATGTGCTGGACCCACGATAAGGATCACCTGGGCGCTTGTGGAAGTGACAGCTTTCTAGGTCATCCCTTTTCTTGCGGTCTCATTTTTCATAGGTCTGTGGTGAAGCATTGGCTTCGTGTGCTTGGAGCGCTCGGGTGATCCTTCACCGCAGACTTGGGGACCTGTACACTCTCTGACTTGTCAGGGCGCCCGGGTCTCAGAAAGTTGTGATTCTCTTTTACCCACATCAAGTTCACTCTAGCTCAGGACTTGGCCAGAATTTGGTACAGTGCTGGGCACAGGGTTCCCCAGAATTTGAGGTGTGAGGTTTCTTGGGCTAATGTACTGCTGAAGGATTCTCTCTCTTCTCTCCCCGACTCCAAAAACCCTAAAGTAATAAAATGCCTCTCGGGTGGTCACGGATGTTCGCTGGACTCTGGGACCTGGAGTCCAATCCCTCTACCACCCGCTGCCCCTACTCTCCCCCGTACCCACCCCCCCCCCACACACACACACTCCAAATAAGCTGGTTTGGCCCAGTGCTATCACCCAGGGTCTGGCTTTCACCCAGGACTCAGGGAGGCAGGGTGGGTGGGTGGAGGGGAGTGGAAAATGAGGACTTTGATGCCTCCTAGCTGGGTGAGCAGTGTTGGCCTTCAGTGTAAAACAAAACAAAACAAAGAAAAGCCTCTGGCTTCTGCATCTGGGACCAAGGATGTTCTGCAGTTCACACCTTCTGTGCCTCGTGGTGACATTAATTACTTTGGCCTAAGATGCCTTCTGCCTTAATTTCTCAAAGAATAACAGTGCTGCTTTGCAAGGTAATCTCCCCGCCTCGGTTATTTCCCTGGTCTAGTATTTGGCGATTCCCGAATAGATCCTGGGAAGAACAAAGTTATTTTTGCCTAGTCTTCCACACCCCAAAGGAAGGGTGGGAAATCAGAGTGTGAGAGGGGTGGGGCCCAAAAAGGAAATGATACTACATCCTAAAGCCAAGAATTGTATCCATGTTCATTGTTTTAAGCCTTGATGATAAAAGTTTAGAGCTTCAAAAACAGAATTTCAAAATGCAAAGACTGAACATTCATTTGGTAAACATTCAGTCATTTGGTGATATTCCACGAGGTAATGAAGACACATCTTCATAGATGAAGCTTGCTCATTCTGCCTCTTGTGGACACTGAAAGTGGTCTCCTTGCCACACTTGTCAGGCTTTGGGAATCTTGCCCTAACAATTCACACAAGAGATGGATTTCTGACCCCTAACACAGGTCACAGAATTACCTTAAGTGGCTCACAAAGTTTACCTAGAAATGGTTAGCAGAAGTTTGTCTTATGAGCCATAGGACTAATGACTCCAAAGAACACTTCATTCTACCTTAGAAAACTGCTCTAGTCAAATGTTACTTTATTATTTAAAAAGTCTGTGGACCTAGAGACAGAAAGCAGATTAGGGGTTGCCAGGGCCTGGGGAGGGAGTTGGAACTGGGTTTCCTTTTGGGGTGATGAAAATTTTGGGGGACTAGAGAGTGATGATTGTTGCACAACATTGTGAAAGTACTAAATACCACTGAATTGTATACTTTAAAATGGTTAAAATGATGAATTTTATGTATATTTACCACAATAAAAAAGTCCATGGGCCATTTAATAATTATTAACAGTCATTTACTGAATACTTTTTATGCTCTTAAGTGCTTTATGCTCTTGGTTAATGCTTAATTTTGAGGTAATACTGTTCTTTTATCCCCATAACAAAGAAACGAGGCAGAGAGGTTGACAGCTTCCTGGTAGAGCTGTGTGAATCAAGCCAGCCTGAAAGCCACTTCCTTATGTTGCTACTTAGAAAGATGTACTAGGTGTGATCAACAAATACAGTGAATGTTAAATAAAAAAATTTACTACAGTGAAAGACATGTTCCTATTAATCCCCCTCAAAATACTCCCCCTTGCTTCAAACACACTTATCTCATCATTCTTGCCACTTTCTGAAACAATCCTGGAAGTCCCCTTTGGTGAGTGTCTTTAGTTGCCCTGTCATGACTGCCTCGATGTCCTGAATCATTTTGGCTTTGGGGAAGAGCCAGAAGCCACACAGTGCCAGATCTCATGAATCAGGTATATGAAGACACACCATAATGTTTTTATTTAATAGAAATTGCCATACCAGAAGCGATGTGTGATATGGAGCCTTTCCATTGTGATCACAAAATACATTGCTGCTGCCGAGTGCCATCCAACGGAAAGGCAGGGATCTTCAATACGTGAAGCAGTGTGTCAAACCTTAGTAACAGTGTGTGACAAGTTTCAACTTGTTCGGTGCAGTCAGTCGGGTGTGCGCTATGATTAAGTGTGCTGTAAAGCATCCTCCATCATGAAAACGCTCAGTGTCACACATCATTATATTAAGGAGGATTAATGGCAATGTATCTTTTACTGTAATAAATTTTTTAAAAATTTAAACATTCACCATATTGTTTGATCACACCTCAGTATCAGTATATCTCATCTAAGTCTTTTCAGGCTGTGAGTTGTGACCTAATAGTTGGGTCACCAGCATAAAAAAAGGTGGAATAGAATGGAGAAGATCAGTCTATCACATATAATGAGGATAAAAGTTTTGAGGAATGTCTGTGTAGGTTTTATAGGTATGACTTTTTCTGGTGTGTACTGGCTCCAGATGTAGAATGTATTTCTTACTGTGGGTTGAGGTGAAAAGTTTGAAAGTCTCTATCTAGAGGATCACACTTAAGGAGTTAATATCAATTCTTAGCGGTACATAGTTAAGAGAAGACAGAGAGGAGAGGATGACGAGGATGATGCTGAACTTAAAGGAATAAACCTGAAATGGTGGTCGTTCAGGCCTTGCACCAACCTGGGTAGGAGAGAGAAGGAAGGATACTTTAAATCTGTAGAAAATATAGAAGACTAATAGAGAAAACAATCTTGCCCAATCCCTAATTTTTATTTCTTTAGAAGAGTGCATATGTCAATGACTATATAGATCGTTTTGAATAGAAACAAACTTCTTTGAAACTATCACTTTTCTATGACTGTAAACAAGCTACTTTACATCTTTGTATATTAATTCTTGGTTAAATAGTGTTGACATAAGTGTTGTAAAATATAAAATAAATTGGTATTTTACACTCCCTAAATTATTATTAATTTTTTCAGTTCTTCCTGAGTAGATTGAAAACTAACTTTTGGTGTTCTGGGGAATTTGTTGGTTCTCCCTTACCTGTAGCTTCTCTTCAAAGGTGCCTCGCGTACTTTCTCTTACTTTCCACTGTGTACCTTATCATGGGTATATACAACTTTCCTGGTTACTGTTCACCACTGGGCTGTAGCTTGAGGGCTGGGAGGGAGGGCTGGAAGGGACACTATCACCTGTCCCAGGAACTGGCTATTCTGTGAATCTAACATCACAGGGATACCCTTGGACCAGCTCATCTTAATCTATTGCTGTTCCATTTCAGTTTAACGAGCCTGTCACCTACTGGTTTGAGTAGCCATTGGTGGTTGCCTAGATCCAGTATCTATTAGAAGCTGCAAAATAATGATATTTGGTTCTTTAATTTCTTCTGAATTTGTTAACTGGAGTTCTTTTATAAAGAAAGTATATGGGCACTCTAGGTTTTCTTTGCAACTATTTGTTAAGTTTAAAAGTATAAAATAAAGCTTAAATATATAAGGTTATTAATTTCTTTAATACATTTCTTTAATTCTGCAGTTCAGATCTACCTAATTATGACTCAATCTAGAAGCCATAAAAAATAAGTTTATATATATATATGTATATATATAAAACTTTTACTATATAAAAACTAAGAATTTTCACGTGTCAAATACCAACACAAATGAAGTCAAATGACAAACTATGAAGAAGTTCTTATGACTTTTATAATAGACAACAGGGTGATCATACTATTGGGCTGTCGGAAAAGTCATGACATATTTTTTTAAGTTTTTCGTTGCAAAAATGCGTCATGACTTTTCCGACAACCCAATAATATAAAAAGAGATGCTAGAAATTAATGTGAGAGAAAGGCCAAAAACACAATTGAAAACTTGGTAAGACAGGTAAAAAGTTCACAGGAAAAGAAATACAAATGACTCTGAGACACATGGAAAGATGCTTGACTTCACCCTCAAGAAATGCACACAGACCACCCCAAAGTACATTTTTTCCTTGTTAGATTGACAAAAGTCCAGAAATTTGATACTGCATTATATTATTGAAATTATAGGGAAACAAATACTACTTTTGAGAGTGTAACTATCCTTATGGAGGATAATTTAGCAACATCTATCAAAGATAAATGTATAAGTCCTACTTGAAAATCCTGGCTTTGGGAATTTGTCTTATATAGATACTTGAATACATAAAATGATGTACACTCAAGGTTAGTTTCTGCAGCCTTGAATGGAAGCAACCTAAATGTCTAGTCCCTTAGAATGACTAAATGACACAGAAGAGTTGTACATATTTTGTAGGAAAAAGGTGAGGGGAGGGGGAACAAAAATGTTTATACTGGCATGAAGAGTTGGAGGATACATAAGCGCTACGTAGTAATTAAAGATGTGAACTGGGTAGATGGAAGACAAGAGTGGAAGCAAGACTTTTCACTGTATTTTCAGTTTTATTTTTGAAGTATATGCATGTATTTTTAGATAGATAAGTTAAAAATATTGTGACAAAGTTGACTTAAATCTAGGAGTAAAACGTACACAACACTTCCTAATGGCTAGCCAGCAAGAGAAGAATCTGGTTAATGAAAACTTTTACCCTAAAACTAGAGAAAAATATTAATGTACAATATATATTTGCAAACTTGATCTTCATTGTGAACTTTATTGCATGTAGAAAGAATGTGACCTTGTCACTTATCTGTATAATTACCAGTATGTCTTTATACTTGTCATTTTCCCCTTTTTGTGAAGGGTGGTAATACCTGTTTTGCCTCAGTTCTTATAAGAAATAAGAAGTTATGGAAAAAGCACCTGATGCTTAATATATTCCTTCCTTTATGGTGAGGAAGACTTGTGGGGTTGGATTAGTTGGAAAGTGTTTTAAGAATGTGGTACACTTTGGAGTCCTGAGCCACCATGTAAAAAGTCCAGCTACTCTGAGGCTGCCATGCCAGGTGAGGAGCTCTGCCACATGGAGAGGCCACGTGTGGGTGTTCTGGCTGATGGCTCTCGCTGAGGTCCCACCCAACAGCTAACTTGAATCAAGCACTAGACATGTGATGAAAGACTCGTCTGGGTGATCCAGCCTTCAGCTGCCTAATCATCCACATTGGGGCCCCAGACATTGTGGACGACAGGCCCGGTATATCCTCTGTACCCTGTCTGAATTCCTGATGCACAGAATCCAGGGACATAATAAAATGGTTGTACATCACTAAATTCTGGAGTGTTTTGTTATGCACTAAAAGGAATTAGACAGATTTTGAGAAAAGGTAGTTAGAATTTGCATCTGTGCACAGGAAAAGAGAGTGACATAAGCAGGCCAAGAGATGGCATGATGGTTTAAGGCTAGAGATTTAAATTTGTGAATTATTAGTACAAGGATGACAAGAGGCCTAAACTTGAGGAGATGTCTGCATTCAGAAATGAGAAGAGTGAGAAGCAGCAGCAGGGATAGCCCAAAGGGGAGGTATCAGAGGAAGGACACCCAAGAGTGTAACTGTTGGCAGAAAATGGTTTCAGAATGAACAAGGAGGGCCAGCCGAGTGGCGCGATGGTTAAGAACGGGCTTGGGACGCCAGAGGGCCCCGGTTTGGATCCCACATATGAGGGCCAGTGACACTGCCCTCCACAGCTAAGATGCTGAACAACGTCTCAACCTGGAGCTGGGCTGCCGTGGGTCGCTGGCAACGGTGTAGGCTGCAGCCCCTATGGCAGTGGGTTGCCATGGGCTACGATGTGTAGCCAGCAGCCAGCGTGAGCGGCCAGCAGCCGCAGTGAGCGGCCATCCAGAAGCCGGCGACTTATCTGCCTCGCCCGGGAAGAGCGCAATGATGGTGCCAACTTGGGCCAGTGAAGCAACGTCCTCCACAACTAGACTGAAGAACAAAACAACAGCAACTTGTCTGTTCCCCTTCCCCCAATTCCCCAATAAAAATCTTAAAAAAAAAAAAAAAGGAACAAGGAACAAAACGAAGAGGCCATGAGACATGGTAGACTTGAGCCGGAATGCCTAGCTTCACATCCTGTTAACAGCTGTGCCTCAGTTGCCTCGTCTGTAAAATGAGGCTATTAATAGTACTTACCCATCTTATAGGGTTATTATGAGGATTAAATGAGTTCGTACACATAAAGTGCTAAGAGAAACGCGTAGCATATATGAAGCTCTATAGACACTTTGTACATGTTAGCAATGGTACTGAGGTTTGATTGGAAGGTGATAGTAGTAGCTTTAATAGCTTAATGTGATCAGAAGTCAGAATGTAGGACTTCAGGGTTTTCTAGAATTTGACAAATTCTAGAAAACTAAACATTTTTGAGGTATTTTTTCCCCGACTGCCAGGATCAAGTGAGTTTCCCTTTGGTGTGCATCAAGGCAGCAATGTACTTGGTGCTGGTGAAGGAAAAAAAGCCTTAGATGTCGAAGAGAAGGGCCTGGTCAGAGGGAAGGCTGGTGCTTCTGGCAGAGAGACTTGAAACCACAAGTGACTGTGGAGGAGGCAGCTTTCGAGCTGAACTCAGAAGGGAAGTTTTTTTTTTGTTGTTTTTTTTAACATACATAGTCCATGTTAGTTTAGAGAAGATTAGGGTTTAAGTGTTGGAGAATAAAAAGAGTACACTAGCAGTCATAGTTGACTGTACCATAGAGTTAAAATTAAATGAAGCTTTCAAAGCAATTTGGTTTATTTTAAACTTTAAGGATCAGTATGGAAGGCATTAGGGCTGGCTCCTTTTTCTGTTTTAAAGTCCATTCTGGCTGTTCAGCCTTTCTAGTGAACTTTGCTTGAACACACATTGCTAGTTGGCCTAGCCGCTATAATCTGGTCCTTTGTTTTCACCTGAGATTCTTCTTCCTCATTATCCCCTTGGTTACTCTTGCTCTAAAGCCTGATACTTGTACTTCCTAGTAACTTTAGACTGTCTTACCTTCTCTTGTTCTATCTGGCTCTTAGTCATTTCTTACCTGAAGTATAGTAACTTCCTAACTAGCTGCCTTGCCTCCTATCTGGTTCTGTTCCAACCTATTCGTGCTAATGAGATTTTCCTAAAATCAAATAGGTCTCTTCCTTCTGAAAACTTGATTGATTTTTCTCTTGTCTTTCCTCACCATGGCTGTGAGGTTTTGTGTTCCAGCCTCTTGCCTACATTTTTGTCTAATTTTCCACGCTATCTCCTCATGAGGGTCAGTTTGGTATTTTAGTTTAGTGCATAACATGTCTTGAAAAACCAGTGTGTCTCATTCTCACACGAGCTGGAGACCGAGACAGAAATCCTACACAAGGATTGTTCTGCTCCCTTTCTCTAATTTTTTACTTTCTATTTTGGTTTGGGCTGCTAACCTTGAGGGATCCCCACCACCACCACCACCACCCCATTTATCAACAGCTATTGCCTATCTAGACTTCTGTGAACAAGTGACCAGGTTTAGGTGAGGAAATTGGCCGTTGCTGAGTTCAGGGTTGGATACTTTTGAGGTCTGGTTGGTCCAAATGCTGTTTCGGTGAGGCACTGTGCCAAGACCACATGGCTCTAGCCATGAGGCATGACATGTTTTATGTACATTATTAGTTTTAATTTGTTCTAAGTAGGAATCCGAGCCCAGTTCAACAGAGGCCACAGCCAAACATCCCAAACGAGGCATTTTTCCCTAGAATAGCTTAAATACAATTATATCTATTTTATAGTTTATGCACTTGTAGTAAGATGTTCATGAGCAGTGATAAGGTGCTGGGTGCTAGAGTTCATCTGCGAGGCTGTGAACTCAAGGAGGAGTTTGCAGAACTTCAGATTAAGGGTGAGCTACTGTAGCTCACACCTCTCTAACTGACCACCCCTTCAAAATACGAGCGCTCTGTCAGTGTACAGGCAACCATGGAGGTGTGCCTCTCTGACTGCCCATCAGAAACAATTTGCCTTTCAGCCCCAAGGAGTGGTTAGCTGACAGCCTCCAGCTGGTGGTGCCGTCAGTATTTGTCACAGTGGAGGCGATGCGTATCCCCGCTGTTTTTTCTTTCACTTTAATATCCATCTCTGTTTCTATTCCCCCTCCACCACAATACACTGAGCATCTTGAGGGTGGAGTCCTTTACAAGTGAAGTAGTTTATATGAGGGTGACACAGGTCTTTCAGCTTTATATTTAGTGTGTTAGAAATTTTGTTCACTGATATAATCCCAGGTCCATTTGGTGTTTCTTAAACTATTTTAGTGTGTCAGCAAAGACTCATTCTGGTATAATGAGAAAATCAACTAGTCTGGACTAGTCACAGCATCCCCACTAACTAGTGTATGACCCTAGACAAGTCACCTCAAGACTTTCATGGATCTGGTCTTCAGTGGGAGTGGGGTGGAGCTAGGTGCTGAATTCTTACACTGAGGCCTCTGCAGTATGGGCATGCTTGTCAGTATTGTCTCATCGTTCATGCTGTTGACTCTTAGCAGCTCACCAGTGAGGTCCTAGCAAGGGCCTCCGACTTTTTTCCTTGATAGAGGCACTGCTTTCCTTTGAAACATTCAGGTCGGCTCAGATAGTTTCTATGGTAACAGGTCTCTTGTTTTCCTTATGACACAGATTTTTGAAAAGGTTCTTCATCTGTATGCCCTTTAGGGTCTGTGGTCTTCTAACCTATAGCCCCTTGGATAAGACAAAGCCTTTATTTAAAGACCTTCCCTCAGGAGTATTGTAGACACGTCCTATTAGAAGAATAAGCAGTTGCTAGTCATACCAGCACTTGAGGTTTTCATAGGATTTCATAGCACCTAGAAGAGGAGTTGTTGGGTTAGTTGGTAGAACAGTAATACCAAGAAAACTAATGTTGTTTGTTAGTATCATGACACTTTATTTCACTTTTACTTTTTATTTAAAATTTCAAATACAAAAATAGACAAAATTGTATAATGGACAGCTATATACTTACTACATAGATTAAAATTAACATTTTTCCATATTGACATGGTCTATTTGTTTACTGAGGGCAAATCAGAGATGTGTATTTAAAGGTGAAATGTCACCCAAAAAGTGTTTTTCTTTTTAAAAAAAAAAATTTTTTTTAATGGGAGGGGAACAGCGTTGGGGAATCGGGGAAGGGGTACAGACAAGTTGCTGTCCTTTTGTTCTTCTGTCTAGTTGTGGAGGATGTTGTTTCACTGGCTCATGTTGGTATTATCATTGCGCTCTTCCCCGGTGATGCAGTATTGCCGGCCACTGAACGGCTGCTCATGGCAGCTCACAGCAGCTCACGCTGGCTGCGGTCGCTTATGGTAGCTCATGGAAGCCCACTGCAGCAGGAGCTGCAGCCTATACCGTAGCTAGTGACTCACGGCAGCCCAGCTCCAGGTCAAGCTGTTGTTCACCACCTTAGCTGTAGAGGGCGCAGCATCACTGGCCCTCATGTGGGATCCGAACCGGAGCCCTGCTGCGCAGAGCTGGCGTCCCAAGCCAACTCTTAACCAACGGGCCACTCGGCCAGCCCTAGAAAGTGTTTTTCTTCTTAAACACTTATGCTATGCTTAGTAAAATGATTAATTCCTTCCTATTTAATACCTAATCTATATTCAAACTTCCCCAGTTGTCCCAAATAATCTTTTATTCATGATTCATTCAAAGCAGGACCCACTCAAGATTCATACATTTGCATTTGATTGTTAGGTTTTAATCCAGAAGCGTTTCTGCTGCCTTCTGCTCCCCCCACCTCACCCCGACCCCACACGTTACACTGATTTATCAGAGAGTATCGGTTGTCCTTTAAGATAATTCACCTTTGGGAGTTGTCTGATTATTTTCTTCTTGTTTCCATTTACCTAGTTTCTCTATCCCTCATATTCCTGGAAATTGAAGGTTAGGTTTAAAGACTTGGTTAAATTCAAGGAAACATTTTTAGCAGGAACGCTGTTTTCTTCATGTGGTATCACAACCAGGAGACACAAAATGTTTGGTCTTGAAGATTTAAAGACTCTAGTTGGTTTGAAAAGTGATTCTTTACTGGTTTTCTAGGATAAAATTCTATAGAGAAGTAGAGAAGTTCCTTCTTCTTCTTCTTCTTCTTCTTCTTCTTCTTCTTCTTCTTTTTTTTATCAGTTTGAAGATTTAATGGAATTCTTTTTTCCCCTGAAACTGTTTCAGTTTGATTTCCAAAAGTAAAGGTCAAAGTAGCATTAAATTACTGGTATTTCCTTCATATAAACCAAGTGAATAGTTGATAAAACAGTATTTTGTGACTCATGCCCACCAGCTCTGGACTACGGCAGCCTCTGGCTATCAGGCTGCTCTTTCTATCTGCTCTCCTGGGCTGGCAGTTGGCTCTCCTCTCTTAACCCCCATGTTTATAACTAATTTTACTTTTCTTTTAAAAAAATCAGACTCGCTTTCTTTGTTTCCTTTGCTGTCATTTACTTTAGGTCGGTCTTGTCCCCTCATGGTTGACTGTGACCTGCAGCAGCTCCTGACTCGGGCTTCTTTCCTCTGGCTTCTCCCAGCCCTTTAGTCCATCCTTCTGGTAGGTCAAGTTCAGACTTCTGGTGGCTGGTGATCCTGATCTCAGCTACAAGTGAAAGGACAGGCTCAAAATCCAGCTCTCACACTAAGTAGTTGCCTCTTCCTCAGCAGGCACTCAATGTTTCCAAATAGAGCATCACTTTCCTCATCTGTAAAATGGGGATGACAATAGTTTTGACTAGTGCAGAGTGTGGCAGGGCTTGAAAGAGGTCAAGAACTAAAGGTAACATTTAATTTAAAAGTGCTCGAATACAGAAGAGAAACTGGTTTCTGCCCAATACATAGACCCACTTCGGCAGTCCACTTTACCTTTTGTTTCCCACTTCACCTTTTGTTGTTTCCCACTTCTGTATTTCATCGCATATAGTACCTTTCTTCCTTACCCCCGCTAGAAAACCCTCTCTTCTTTTCCTCCTATCCATCCTTAAGGCCTGGGTCAAATCTTTATCTTCAATATAGCCATACTGTTTCTCTCAGCCCATAATTTTTTCTTTATGTAAATGATTGCTTTTGTAATTTAGCTTCTAGTCATTCTCCAAACATTTTAAAATACAGGCCTCTCATTTCCTCAGATGTTAAGTTTCTTGAGGTCACAGTTTGATATATTGGGTTTTTGGAAAAGACATGACACATTTTTGCGATGAAAAACAGGAAAAATACGTCATGACTTTTCCGACGACCCAATATTTGTGTCCAGTTCGGAAACTAGTATAGGACCACCCATGAAAACTTGATCAAGTTACCCTTGAAACTGATTTCTAGTGATCTGGCCATAGGACCCAACTGGTTTCTTAAGTGGCTGATATTTTTCTAGGATATGGACACAACTTTCTTAGGCAAGGTCCTCCTTCCTTTTCACAGGACCAGGTGGGTCCTTTCTGCTACCTGCTCTAGATAAAGTTGACTCGTTTCTTTCACTTGTCTCCCCCTCTTGTCACCTATCCCACCAGTCTCTGTTCTAAGCCACACACCAGCAGTGTGCAGACCTCACAGTGTTCCACAGAAATTGTCACCCTCTGACTTGGTGACTGTAGTAAGGGTTTATGGTGAGGAATTATATTGCCCAATGTCTGGCCTTCCTAAATAGCAAAGTAGAGCCAGTAGTGCATTTTCAGTTCTCATTTTCTCCCACCCCTCAAGAATCTATGCTCCCAGCCTGACTGGTCATCAGAATCGCTTGGGTGTTTTAAAGCCATAGTTCTCATGGTTACCCCCACACGTGGTGAACCAGACTTTCTCAGGGTGACTTGGGAAGCTGTATTTTCCAAAGCTCGCTATGAGTGGCCATATTTGGGAGTCACTATTCTGAAAGATGATCCCTTCTCCCTTATCATTTGTCACTAATGATGGCGGCTTGCATATCCTGTTGGTACTTATTCATTGGGTAGGATTACAGATGGTTCTATAACATCAGTCTATATGAGACCTCATGGCATAAGTGAATGTAGGATGATAAGGGCTGAGCCCATTAAAGGCTTTTGAAGCAAATGGATAGTTTATCAGATTGGTGTGTTCTTTCTTTAGAACAGACCTTGTTACCACCATCTGTTTTGTAAATCCCATTTTCAGTTTAACAGCTGGATTGTGAAAGCTATACAAAATTATCCAATTAAAAAACTAAATTTGGCAAGTGTGCATCTTTTTTTTTTGGTTTGTTTAATGACTCCTTGAACACACTCTGTTTCCTTCCTTAGATAGCCTTCCAAAATTCTAATTTTGGTTTACCACAAATTTTCAGAGTAGTAAACTGAGAACAGAATGAGAGTTCTTTGGCTTGGATAACTTTGAGAGTTAATAATGTATGTGATTGGCAGCATTCAGCTTTATCTATGAATACATTTGAATAGTTTAAACCAGGTGCTTTTTCCTACCTCAGTACGGAAATCCACTAGCCACTGCTATGTACGTCTCAAAAGCTGACCAGTGGAGTTGGGTGGGTAATTCTGTCCTAATTCATCATTGATTTCCAACATCCCCAGAGTTGTGCAAGCCAGGAACCTGGGAGTCCTGTTAAACTCCTTCTCTAAAACCATCTTCTTACCTTGAGGACCCTGGAGCCCAGGTCATACATAGTGTACACAAAGCTCGAATGAGAACTCAGGTCTCTGGACTCTCTTCATTAATTCTTTCTACTTTACCATTCTACTTCTTGAACCATTGTGCATGTGGCTCCTTACAAGCTAGTTAATTAATTGTGTCCGGGTAGAGAGATTGTGTTTCTATTTTTTCATTTCAGTATATCAGTATCTTATAAATAAACTACAATGAACATTACTGCTATAATCAGGAAAAAAGTCTTATTTAATAAATACAGCTTTGTATGTAAAAACTTGCCCCTCACCAATAGACATCATGTTCATGACAAGGCCAGCTGAGAGGATGGGAATAGCTGTACTGTATTTGCTGAATGAAACATGCATATCATTACCATTTTGAGGGCAGCCAGTACACTTATTTTAATAACCTTGGCTATATATATATATATATATATATATAATTTTATTTATTATTTTTTTTTAATTTTAATTTTTATTTTTATTGGGGAATGGGGGGATGGGAACAGCACTGGGGAATTGGGGGAAGGGGAACAGACAAGTTGCTGTCATTTTGTTCTTCAGTCTAGTTGTGGAGGACGTCGCTTCACTGGCCCAAGTTGGCACCATCATTGCGCTCTTCCCGGGCGAGGCAGATCAGTCTCCGGCTTCTGGACGGCCACTCACTGTGGCTGCTGGCCGCTCACGCTGGCTGCTGGCTACACATCGTAGCCCATGGCAACCCACTGCCACAGAGGCTGCAGCCTATGCCCTCGCAGGCAACTCTCGGCAGCCCAGCTCCAGGTTGAGCTGTTGTTCAGCATCTTAGCTATAGAGGGCAGTGTCACTGGCCCTCATATGTGGGATCTGAACCGGGGCCTTCTGGCGTCCCAAGCCAGTTCTTAACCATCGCGCCACTCGGCTGGCCCTTGGCTATATATTTTTTTTCCAGGTTTATTGAGATATAATTGACTTGCAACATACAACTTAAACATGTAAGTTTAAAGAGTATGTTGTGTTGATTTGGTACACTTACATATGATAAAATGATTACCACCATAGCATTAGCTAACACCTCCATCACCTCACATAATTACCATTTATTTTTTGTGATGAAAACGTTTAAGATCTACTCTCTTAGCAAGTTTCAAGTATGTAGTACAGTATTGTTAACTATAATAAAAAAGCTGTGTATTAAATCTCTGAAATTTATTAATCTTCTACTGGAAGTTTGTATTGATTGACCAACATCTCCCCATCTCACTCACCCTCCCTTGTAACCACTACTCTCCTCTGTTTCTATGAGTTTGGCTTTTTTATTTAGATTCCACATATGTGATACCATACAGTTCTTGCCTTTCTCTATCTGGCTCATTTCACTTAGCATAATGCCCTCAAGGTTCATCCATGTTGTCTTAGCTGTATTTTAATTGTTTAAAAGCAACATGGGAATTTACCTTCCCATGACAGGAATGAAAATTTCCAAAATAGCCAAACTTTTACCTTCTTTGTGATGCACTGGATATTTCCTGCTCACACACTTGCAGCTTAGGAAATACGTTCACGGAGTGTATCAAAGCTGTGTGGCAGTCTGCCTACTCCAGCAGATGGTGTGAACGGTTGTCTCAACTCATCTGAGTTTCTGCCATTATGTCAGTCTGTGGAATGTTTGGGTTCATGCTTATTTTGGCGAAGTTTTACAAATGTTAGCTCTGTCTTGTGCAGAAAGCTGTGAGTCTTGGAAGTGCTAACGAGGTGAACCCTCATGATGGAAATGAAAGTGGAGATAATGATTTTCGTCCCTCTTTTAATTTGTTTTAACATTGTTGTTGCTCCTAAATTGTAGGACAAATTTTTCAAACAAGAAGTAGAAAGCAAAAAGTTGCCACCCTCAGGGCAGAAGGCTTTGTCTAATTGCAGATTGTGATTCTGGGGAGGTTTCTGAAGGAGTTTGCAGGGTCGCAGGCCATGCCTTTCCTGTGTCACCCTCCTGCAGCCCCAGGCCTTCTCTGCAAAGGTAATCCAAGTTTCTTGCTTTTTTTCCCAAGGAAAGAAGCAAAACACCAGCATGTGTATGAACACCTCAAATAAAAAATATCTTTTTTATTAATAAAATGTCTCAAATATGCAAGAAAAAATCTACAGAACTAGTTTAATCAACATTCATCTAATTTTAACGGATCTAAACATTTTGCTATAATTGCTTTTAAAAAAATACAGATAAAGCTTCATAGTTATCTCTTTCTGATCCTGTTACTCTTCCGCCACAGAGTTAAGCACTATTCTGAGTTTGATCTCTAACTCTTATGCCTATTTTAATACTTCCATTTTATTTGTATGTCCAGAAACAACACATAGTATTGTTTCTACTTCATTTAAATGGATCATACTGTATATATCTGTTACTACTTCTGTTACTGTTATCTGTTTTTTTTCATTGGACATTGTTTCAGGAAATTATAAATGCAGCTAGCTCAGATTCACTCTTTCACTGCTGGGTCATATTTTATTACATGACTCTACCCAAACTGTGTAACCATTTTTTCTGATGCACATTTAAATTCCTAACATTTGCTATTACCAATAATGCTGCAGTAAGAATTGTTATTTTCCCTTTTCCATGAGTTTCTTTGGCATCCCTTCTTTAAATCTATTTTAAGGAAGTAAATCACAGGATACAGACTGACATATTAATTGGATAAAATGGAAGATCTATGTTTAACTCTGACTCTGTGCGTGGAGTGCAGGATACTGTGTGGAAACTCCCAAACCTTAAGCTACAATGCTTACTTCACAGGTTGGGAGAAATTAGCACACATAACAGTAATACCAGGAGGTGGAATGAAATAAGTGCTGTGTGCTGGTAGAAACAGCTCTGGTGTTGGGCGGATTTGGGCCAGTGATTCAGACCTTTCGCCACTAAGTAAGGGTGGGCTTATCTTTATTAACACCTTGAGTTGATTTCATTACAGCCAAGAGCACAGAGGCCTGATGCCCTTTTAGGTCTGCTTTCTGTGTCTTGACCTCTCTTAATTCTAAACTGAACAGGCAGACCCCGTTTTCACTTTCCTACTCCTTAGGATGGATGCCTGTCTTCTTCTGTTGTCTTTTAACACTGTCCTCTGGGGAAGAGGCACCAGGAGTGAAATTCTGGCTGCCTGGGATATCTCTCTGATTTTGAGTGCTCATCACCAAACACCCTAGATAGTGCTAATTCCTGTTACTCATTCAAAAGAAACTCCATTAGATAAAAATTTCCTTTTGTGGGGAATATCTCCCAGGAGTTTGCTTTTACCTTGCCCTCACCCCCACCCCTTTACCCCAGCAGAAATCTGTTTTTTAATATATATTTTGTTTGAGTAGGAGCCTTCTGGAGGTGTGGAGAGTCTGTGTTGTAGTGCAAAACATGAAAGACGTCAAAACAGGGACTCTCAAAGTGTGGTCCCCAGACCAGGAGCATTAGCGTCTTCTGGGAACTTATCAGAAATGCTAATCCTGAGGCCCACCCAGGCCGACTGAATCAAAAGCTCTGGGGGTGGGGCCTAGTGATTTGTGTTTTAACAAGCCCATTTGGGGAGTCTGAGACCCCCTCCTTCAAAGCGTGCTTAAATAGCTGCTGGGGTTCGTATTGTGGGCCTGCCTAACTGAACTTTTTAGGAAGGGACTGAACACGTGAGAGATGGATGCCTGGCAAGGTTATTTATTGTCATTAATGACCGCAGAAAGTTATGCTTCTATGCTTTTTTTGTATGTGACGTTGTTATAGACAAACCTTTAACTTTTGGAGGCTGCTTTGGTTTTCTTTATTGGTTATGACCAACAGTAGGAAATAGAATGCCATAAATCCTTGTTTCCACGGTTACCTTGGTGCTGCTGATAACAGGCAGGAAATTAAAACAATCTGTGATAGTGTTTTGTTCTTATTAGCCACAGATGGTAGGTTTCAGATATGTTGGAGCAAAACATAAATAAATATAGCAGGGAAACTTTATTATTGAAGAAAAATGGTTTGGCTAGGTCAAGTTTATAGGCTGGGTTCATTTAATGAAATGGGAACACATTAGTGTTCCATTACCACACAAAGCATTAAGACGTATGAGGGTCACTAGTTTCGTATTTTTTTTTGTTTAATTTTGAGTGTGTAAAACATTTACATGATTTCAAAGTCAAAACTGCATAACAAATTATGTTCAAAGGTGTCTCACTTCCATTCCTATCTCTTCTCCTCTGTTCTCTTAGTCCTTTGTAGGTAATCATTTTAATTAGCTTTTTGATTTATTCTTTCAGTGTTTCTTTTTGAAGATAACCACATATATGTGTGTATACTTTCATATCTCCCCCTTTCTTTACACAAAAGGTTGCATATTATACTGTAGTTGTAAAAAATTTTATTTTTAAAAGTTAGCTCTATTAAGGCATAACTTAAATTCAATAAAATTCACCAACTCTATGTGTGCAATTTGAGTTTTGACAAATACAGTTGTATAGCCTACCAGTGCAATGAAGATACTGTTTTCATCACCCAAACAAGTTTCTTTTGTAGCCAGTCCTTTCTCCCACCTTTCTGGTCTCTAGTAAACCATCTGTCTGCTTGCTATTACTATATTTACCTTTCCTAGGGTCTCATACGTAGTTATTTTGTGGGTGGTTTCTTTCACTTAGTATAGTTCTTTGGAGGATTCAACCATGTTAGTACATGTATCAGTAGTTATTCCATTTTATTGCTAGGTAGTGTTCCATTGTTGGTATGTCCTAGCTGATGGACATTGTCCTATTGCTTTCTTTTTTTTAACTTTTTATTTTGATATAATTTTAGACTCACAGAATAATTACAAAGATAGTACGGAGAGTTTCTATATACCCTTTCCCAGCTTCCTCTAATATTATCAATACTTAAAAAAATTAATATTGGTAAAATACTATTTTCTAAACTACAGACTTTAGTTTTTTCAGTGGATTTAGTTGCCATGTTTCTATAGCCTTCTCTAATCTGTGACAGCTCCTCAGCCTTTCCATGTCTTTTTAAAAGAGTACGTATTTAGATAAGTACTCTTGTGTACTTATCTATTATTATTGTGTATTTATCTAGTATTATTGTGTAGGATGTCGCTCAGTCTGTCTGGTGATTAGGCTGCAGTTATAGATTTTTGGGATTACTTCGTAAAGGAAGTGTCTGCCAGGTTTCTCCATTGTAAAGTTACTATTTTTTCCCCATTTTCTGTAGTCTGTCTCTTAGAAGGAAATGATTACTTTTTAAATTCTGATGTATAATAAATTAGTATGCATGGAACACATAATTTAACAACTCCCTCAATCATAATTATAATAACACCTGCCACTTACTCCACCTGCATACTTCTAAACACAAGTGGATTATCTCATTTAATCCTCAGGATACCCCTGTAAAGTAGGTACTTTTTTCACGCCTGTTTGATAGCGGAGAAGACTAGAACAGAAAGTGCCTTGCCTACGGTCCAACAGCGAGTTAGTGATGGAGCCGGGTGCTAATTTAGCCTAACTCAAGGACCAGCTTTTAATACAGGCCATAGGATTGTTGTCAGAGCTTAGAATGGGGATGCTCTTATTCTTTGCCAGAAAAAACAAATGACTACTTCCTACGTTTGATAATTTCCTTTTGTTCTTTCTCTAAGAAATATTTTTTGTTTATTTTTATTTATTTATTTTTTTAGGTGAGCCATCCTGCCACCTGTTGGCAGCTCAGTGGCTGCTCAGCTCTGGCCAGGACTCGAACTGCTGTTGCTCAGAGCTCAAACTCTTGAGCAAGCTCTTAACCAACTGAGCCACTTGGCTGACCCTGTTTAATTTTTCTTTCGGGAGATTCCTTGCATGACTCAGATTTTAGTAAGCTATTCGTAAAACCTTGGAGGAATCCAGGAGACTCTGGAGAGCACTAAGGATCTATTTTTGGACTTCTTTCAGAAATATGACTGAAGGTTAGGGCAGAGTATTCAGAATGGAAGACTGCTTTTGGAGAAGGAGTGTTTATTGAAGGAACGACTGTGAACCTTCTCCTCACTGTATTTTACCAGCCTCTCCTAACAGGGGGGTTGTGTTTTTGTGTGTGTCTAAACCCCACATGTTCACTTTTAGTTGACCACACTAATGACTTTTCTATTACACAGTCAAACGTGTCTCTGAATAGCCTGACTCAGGGGATGATAACTGTAGTTAAATGATGACTCAATATCTGCGAGCCTCTATTCTAGCAGCAGTGGAGCCACACTGAAGGTCAGCTTGTGTGGGTGGGCGTTTGCACATCTTCCCTGTGATTCACTCTGTAGCCTGCCTTTCTGAGGGGAATGGCTGTAGGTGGCTGCCAAGTTCTACTCATCTTCTCCCTTCTCTGTCTCATCATACTTTGTAGGTTGGGTACCCCCACTTCCTTGAAATAATACAGCTAGGTGTCTTGATTGTATTTAGTCAGCCAAGCTATCCAGATATCAGTGCAGTTTTTTTTAAAATAAAGCATTTTGGTTTCTAAATGTCTGTCATATGCCTGTCCATAAATGGAGTCCACAGGCTAAACAAGACACTGCTTATCACCCAGAGCCAACCTGGGCCGGCATACACATAAAAGCTGTGGCAATTATTTCCTTAGGAAGGGAGGAAGGCAACTATTTAGAATAAGGCTGATGCTTGCATACAATAACTGGAAATTTTGTAAGAGTGGAAAATTATTTGGGGTTTGATAACAAAGGTGAGGTTTACATGTGTCTGGATTTGGCCACAGAAGTCAGAGGGTTAAGAATTTTTTTTTTCTTCTTGGATATGGTTTTCTACACATGCATTATAGAGGAAGTACAAGAACATGTAAGGAAGAAAGTGAAAGCATTCCATTTTTATCACCAGAAATCGCCACTCTATTGTTTTGCATATCCTTTCTTTTCCTCTCTGTTTCCCTCTCATGTTGCAAATACATTTGTAATCCTGCCTTCTTTTTATGTAATACTATAGCATAAGGATTTTTTCCATCATTTAAAGGAAAAGACTGCTAACTTGGTGGGAGAAAAATAGCTAGATTTAATTTGCATTCCCTTAATGTTTTAGTTAGTATTGACATTCTTTCTTAAGTCCACTGTCAGTTTATACTTACCCATAGAGACTTAGTTTTTCTACTCTGTATCTTTCTAAAAATTGGAAATGTTACTAAAGCCAGTCTCTGATTTCAGATGTCCTAAATGATGCTATATTTGATGAAGACCATGATGAGATGGTGATTGTGAAGGACATAGATATGTTTTCCATGTGTGAACATCATCTAGTTCCATTTATTGGAAAGGTAAGGTTTTTCTCTGTTGCTTCCTAACAATTTAAAAAGCATAATGAAAATTTTAAAATTAAGATAATTATGATAATTTGGATAATTAAAAATTGTCACCTAATTCCTAATATTCCAGATATTTAGAATTACATATAAACATTTCTGTTTGTCAACCTGACTAATCTAATAGCTTGTAATTGTAAATATCATGTTAATAGTTTAAAATAACGAGATTAAGGTTCTCTCTCTCTAAGTAGCTGCTGAAGGCTCTGCACCTTTGTCCTTTATTTTGACTAAGTAATGTTTGATCCAAGATAGACTTGATAGACTTTTGTACAGTATGACAGGAGCAGTAATGGTTGCAGAATTTCTTGTGGCAGAGGTTATAGTATTAGTACATTTAATTTGTTTTCCAACCCTTTCTATATTAGGAGAAATGAATCTAATGCAAACTAAATAATGTTATCCAGCTTGCTGGTGTTAAACATACCTTTGAGAATGTGTGGGTTTAGAACCAAGAGTTGTCCATTCTCTCCCACTCCCCCCACAGTATAATTTTATTTTATTTTGACTTTTTATTAATAATTTTCAAAAAGAAGATTTATAAGAAATAGTGCTATGAGGGCCAGCCAAGTGGCACGTTGGTTAAGAGTTGGCTTGGGACACCAGCTCTGAGCAGCAGGGCCCTGGTTCGGATCTCATATGAGGGCCAGTGACTCTGTGCCCTCTACAGCTAAGATGGCGAACAACAGCTTGACCTGGAGCTGGGCTGCCGAGAGTCGCCAGCGATGGCGTAGGCTGCAGTGGGGCTGGTGTGGGCTTTCATGAGCTGCCGTGAGCCTCTGTGAGTGACTGTCCAATGGCCGGTGAGTGACTGCTTCACCCGGGAAGAGTGCAATGATAATAGCAACATGGGCCAGTGAAGCGCCATCGTCCACAACTAGACAGAAGAACAAAAGGACAGCAACTTGTCTGTTCCCCTTCCCCGATTCCCCAATAAAATCTTAAAAAAAAAAAAAAGAAATAGTGCTATGAATATCTATATACCCTGCACCTAAAATGTGTTAACATTTGTTTCACTTTTTTTTTTTGTTAAAATATTTTATTTTTTAATATTTTATAGAAGCAAAATCATATGGGTATTCCTTACCACCTCATAGATAAAAAAGTAGAGCATTATTAGTAGCCTGGAAGCTCACCTTGTGGCCCTTCCTAATCCTAACCCATCCCTTGTCCCCTCAGGTAGATTAGTTTTGCTTGTTTTTCAACTGAAGTCATGTGCCCACACAAGGATTTGGATCCCATGAGATTATAATGGAGCTGAACAATTCCTTTCACTTAGTGATATCTTATCTCTAGAAACTCTTATCCATGCAGAAGGCAATGACTGAAGTCTGCTTAACAACCTTACCCTTGTTACCAGTGCTTTTCCTGGTAACCTCCCCTAACTAACTCCCCCCACCCCTAACATCTTTTGTCTTCAGCTGAAGATGGTATTTAAGGTGATGGCTTTGGCCGTTTTGCTGAGCTACTCAGTTTTCCTGGGTCTCTCCCATGTATACAGGAAATATACATGTTATTAAACTTTTGTTTTTCTCCTGTCGATCTGTCTTTTATTACAGGGATGTCTCAGCCAAGAACCCAGAAGTATAGAGGGGAAATTATTTTTCCTCTCTTTCAGAGAAATAGGTTATAGCATATAGCCTAAGTGTATAGTACACTTACCAGTAAGTGTACTCTGATGTTCATACAACAACATTGCCTAATAATGCATTTCTCAGAATATATCCCCTTTGTTAAGCAGCACAGCCTCTCTCTCTCTCTCTCTCTCTCTCTCTCTCTCTCTCTCTCTCTCT
>NW_017731355.1:6460889-6496856 GCF_001890085.2 Hipposideros armiger
ATACTCTTTGTGTCTGGCTTCTTTTGCTCCACATTGTAAGAGTCATTGATGATATTGCTTGTCCTTGTGGTTTGTTTATTTTCATTGCTATATATTATCCCATTGTACATACATACTACAATTAATTCATCTATTCTGTTCTTGGTGGATATTTGTGCTGTTTTTCTCTGGTGTGTGTGTGTGTGTGTTTTGCTATTACAAACAATATTGTGTCAACTGAGCACAGAGTTTTTAACTAGAAATAAATGATAAAGATTTATTCAAGGGTCTTAGAGTTTGCAAACTGGAAACACTGCTAGGCAAAAACCCAGAAGTGTTCTGAAGAAGAAAGAAAAGTTGAGTTCTTACAGTAAAAGTCATATCCTTGAAAATAATCAGTCCTGAATTCTTAGCCCTTGGATTTGTCCAGGACAGTTATCAGTCAGATGTCAGGTAGCCTGGATGATGAGCCAGGGTGCCAGGAAGTGCAGCCACATCCTGAGTTCTTTAGGGGGTAATCAGAGGGTTATTTGAAGGTTTGATGTATGTCTAGGCATTGACGCACAATGGACTGGTGTATACCTAGGTATTGATGCATGACTGGAAAGTTCAAAAGTTTAAGTGCCCAGGCTAGTTAAGATGAGAAAAAGAATTGTTTCCTCATGCCTTCATAATTGTAATCTTTATAATGTTAATAACGTAGCTTGGTTAAAATTACTCCATTTTATATTTTCCCTGTTTTCACTTTTCACTCAACTGCTACCAGAATTCTTTTGGTGCACATATGCATGCATTTCTATTAGGAATGTACCTACGAATGGAATTGCAAGTCATAGGTTATATTCCTGTTTATTTATTAGATATTGATTTTTAGTATTCCAAAGTGTTGTACCAATTTATACTTCATATACTTTCATATGAGTCCCAGTCATTTCATATCCTTGCCAACACTTGGCACTTTAAGTCTTTTTAAGTTTTGTATTATGTAGTGGTTTTTCTCTCTTTTTAAAACCATTTATTACGGAAAATATTAAACATATATAGGATAGAAAGACTAATATAATAAAGTTTCACGTTCCCATCAACCATCTTCAACAGTTATCAGTAAAGGACCAATCTTGTTATATATAGGGGACATTCCCATTCAATTATTTTGAAGCAAATCCTAGATATCATATTATTTTTTCCATAATATCTTCTAATATGTCTCTCTAAAAGATAAAGATTTTTTAGAAACATAACTCCAATTTGGTTACCAAACTAAAAAGTTAGCAGTAAAGTTTTCAACATACTGAATAATATTGAGTATGTATTGCCAGCATGACTTTTTTTTTTAAAGATTTTATTACTGGGGAATTGGGGGAAGGGAACAGCATTGGGGAATCTGGGACGGGGAACAGACAAGTTGCTGTCCTTCAGTCTAGTTGTGGAGGATGGTGCTTCACTGGCCCATGTTGCTATTATCATTGCGCTCTTCCTGGGAGAGGCAGTCGCTCACCAGCCATTGGACAGCTGCTCACTGCGGCTCACGGCAGCTCACGAAAGCACACGCCGGCTGCCGGCCAGCCCCACTGCAGCCTATGCCATCGCCAGTGACTCACCGCAGCCCAGCTCCAAATTGAACTGTTGTTCACCATCTTAGCTGTAGAGGGCGCAGCATCACTGGCCCTCATGTGGGATCTGAACTGGAGCCCTGCTGCTCAGAGCTGGTGTCCCAAGCCAATTCTTAACCAATGTGCCACTCGGCCGGCCCGACAGCATGACTCTTTATCACTAATTATTAATACACATCTAGAAAACAATATTTTTATACTTATCCACAGTAGCACTACCATAAACAAAATTAACAGTAATTCCTAAATAGCATCTAATAACTAACCCATATTTACATTTTTCCAGTTGTTTCAACTGTCTTACTGTTGGTTTAAACCAGAATCCAAAATACAGTCATGAATTTGCATTTCCACTCTCAACATAGGGAGAGTCCTAGGATTTGGGGAGCTGTGAATCAAGAATTGTGGATGAAGACCAAATATGTAGTATTTATTACAAATTGCAATATTGCACCACTATATCCTGTTACCTTCTGCTATGATCACATTTGTGTTTGTGTTCTAGCTAACTCTGTTTTTAAATATGTTATTCAGTGGTGGTTTTCTAAAATGGATACTTAAATGACTTAAATGGATCTTTAGGAAGACCAACAATAGTACAAACAATACACAATTATAGCTCTGCTTATAGGTATAAAAATTTCAAGTGGCACAGGAGGTCTTGGTTCTATGGGAAAGTTTTAACTCTAATTTTTCTTTGAAATACCTAACGTTCAATTGCTACTTTACTTTCTTTTTCTGCCGACCAGGAAGGATATGAGTTGGCATTCTCCAACTCCCCAAGCATAGCGCTAGTAGATGAAAAAAATCACTTAATTACTGCTAGATCAATTATTCAAGTGCACAGTAAATATTAGGTGAACAAATGCAACAAATGCTGGCAAACCATGATGCAAATGAGTCTATAAGTTTCTATTAGGTTAATTGATTGCCCACAAATTACCATTTACTTTATTAGCCTTTTTGGAGAACTATGCATTATGTTTTCTCATACTTAATACGTGGCTCAAAGAGAGGTAACATTTGCATTTTAGGTATTAATCAGCATCTATTAAAATTATAGAAATGTTTTTGCCTTATAGTACGTTCTGTAAGAGCTTAGGATCTAGGTTCTTGTGGAGTCACATTTGTATCTGTGTCCTTTTTCTCCTATCAGGCAGATGATGCTCTTCAGGAGCTTAGAAATGGGGCCGCCATGCCCGACAAAGGGCATGGAGCCTCTTTTTCTGTGCCGCAGGGCTCCACAAAAGGGTGGGGCTTTTAAGGCCACAGTGATGTGTGGAATGGCCATATTTATAGTTACAGTTTCAACCATTTAAAGGAGGCTTTCCCGGCTACATTTAAATGTTGCTACAGGATAATTTGCACTTTCTTGATAATGTTTCCCCTCAATACAGGAAAGACTTTTAAGAATTGTGATCAGGGGTTTAATGTCACCAGGAAATATGACTATACTTCAAATGTGTTATTTTATTAATAGTCATTATATATTTTCCTTTTTACTGCATTTATGTAATTTTTTAAATGCTTATATAAATGCTTCATTTTCTAAGGCTTAAGTCTTCTAGATGTTTTAAAGATACATTTTCATTGTGCTGAATTACATAATAAGTATAGTGTATTATGTATCCTTATTTCCTTATTTGGTCACAAGGAAGCCCTGTGTTTCCACTTAGCTCATGATTTCTGTCTCTTCTCTGAAGGTTCATATTGGTTATCTTCCTAATAAGCAAGTCCTTGGCCTCAGCAAACTTGCGAGGTAAGTATGACTGTGTGATGGATAGGAAAACGGGTTTATAGAATCTGCCCCCACACAGTGAGACTCTCATCAGGCTTCCTTTCTTGACCAGGGTGGATCTGATGTGGAAGTCATATTGCAGCTTAAAATTTATAGTCTCAGAGACAGACTTAGAGGACCTGAAATACAAATGCCCTTTGCTTCTCATTTCCCCATTGCCTACCCTCCTCCCCCACCTCCCACCCCTTCTTCCACAGGCATGTCCTTGAAGTCTTAGCTCACACCTTTCTCAGTAGAGCCTTCCCTGGTCTCCGGCTGGAGAGGACCCGAGGGAGCATTCAGTTCAGCCTGTGTCCTTTAAAGGGGCTTAGCGAAAAGTAAGGGGTGGGAGAGGAAACCTGGGCAGGGGCCTACCTGCACTGCACTGCGCTGTTTTCAGACTGTTAATCAAACCACTGTTTGGAGCCTCTGCCTTCTGCTGTACCTTGGTCCCTCCGGGCATCTCTCTGGGCTCCTACAGGGCCAGTCAGTTCACTTCTGGTTTCTTTGCCTCTGCAGACACAAGACTGTGCCTTCCGTGGCTTTCTCAGCTCTGTTCCAAGACAATGTTTGCTCTTCTCTCACCTATTTCTCTCCTTTCTACTACAGCCTTCTTTTCCATTCTTTATCCTGTGGGTTCATGCTTTTTAAAAAGTTTCTTTGCTACCACTTTTATTTGGGTTTTAGGAAGGAGTGGTGATACATAGCATGGTAATCTATGTTTAACTGGAAGTCAACTGAGGGTCATTGTTTATATATCCCTGACAGTCCCAGTAACCAATATTTTAATGCCCCTAAATATCCTCTTTTGGAATTTCTTTGTATAGAATTAGTGAGTCCTGGGAAAATAATGGGAGGTAGATGCGCGCGCGCATGCGCGCGTGTGTGTTGAGAGTTAAGAACAAAATGAAAGAATAGGTAATGAATATACAGTCAAGTGCCACCCCTTCCCCCTCTTTAAAATAAACCTTTGGATAACCTGATTGAGGTTATAGTGACCACCAAACTGGAGTACATGACTCTGTGAGCAACTGACTATTCTGTGGCTCTGATGTGCTCCTGTTTCTTCTCCACTTAGACTCTGGGATTCACCGCAGTCCTGAAATGGTGGTCCAGATCTTTTTCGATTCTGTGTTGGAACCTGTAAAAACCACCCAGCAGTCTGTTAGCTGCTTTCCACAGCTGTTCTTTTTACTTTTGTTTTCACTTCCACTTTCTCAGTCATTTCTTTTAAGGATTAAGGAGAAAGTAAGTGAAAGAAAAAAATTTAATGTCCCTAGTTCCTGACCTTATTCCTGGTCAGCAATCTCACCACCAGAAAGGATGTTATTGTATCATAGTTCTAATTGCTTCACTGCAGTAAGGCTCTTAACACAAATCCAGAAACATCTTTCCACCTTTCAGTGATCTGTACCCAGTGGCAGTGCCCAGGGGTGGCTGAAAAAGGGTATTGGTGGTGATGGGGGGTCCTACTACAATTTCTATTGCCAACCCTACACCTTTTCCATATAGAAAGTCTGGTACTGCTGATGCCTGTAACAGATTGTCTGTGTGTGAAAGGTGTGTAGTGGATAGTTTTCATATTACAAAAATGCTTGGCAGACCACACCAGGCCTTGGTCTTAACGTAAAGAGCTTTCTCTGGAAGACCACACTGTGTAGTCCATGGTTAACCCTTTATGGAAATGGGTTCTAAAATGATCCAGTGAGACCTTGGAGTAAATGGTAACTTGGGGGTAGAAGGGAATAATCTTTGGTTATTTCCTTTCCTAGGGAAAGGAAAAGATCTCAAAAATTAAGCTTTTATGAAATGATACAAAAGAGTTGATTATTAGCCTGGGGATTTGTCCTTACACTAATAGGATTAAAACTTAAGGAAAAATGGAACACTAAGCCAAAGAACTGAGTGTGTTACTCTCAGATATTTTGTAAAAAAATTTGAATAAAGGATCTATTAAATGGAAAAGAAGACTAAGATTTTATCCAACTGCTTACTCCCTATAAGAACTAAGAATATTTAGGGCATGAAGATAAAGCAAACTGAATGTGTTTGGAAAACTTCACCGTTCATTTTAATCTTGTATGTGAAGTTTGTTATATGCTTGCCTTTAAACGAATGACCTTTCAGTGCCACAGAAGTCAAATATCAAACAGTAAAGCCTTAAGTAACAAGAAAATGCCAGAAGGGAGTTGATCTGGTTTAACTCTAATAGAATTCTAGAGTAAACTTAGTTTGAATAGAAATTCCTTTTGTTGCTGAAAATCCATTGAACATATATTCGTTTTCTTGCCTTAGAATAACTGAGTGAACATAATTAAATCTTGACTTTTCCATTGTAGTGCCTTGGGCAGCCTTGGTTAATCTATTTATTGTGAAAGGGCACTGATGCTAGAGAGAAGGAGGCAGGGCGTATGAGACAGCAGCTCCCACAGAAATGCCTGGCCTGGAGCACCAAGTTCAGAGGATCCCAGGTGTCTGTGGCCTGGCAGGGATGAAGAGACCCACAGATGGAGGGCTGAGCAGAATTCTAGATGGAAGAGAAGTTCCTCTAGGTGTGGTTAATACATATGCAAAAGCAAACAGGAGGGCAGGAGCAAGGCATATTCCTGTGGGTAGGGAGCAGATTTGATTGATAGAAATGAGACTTGGGCAGGGGTGAAGGAGAGAGAGTTAAAAAAGTAGGGTGGGCATTAGATTAAAAAGTGAAAATCCTTTTTTTCCTCTTTCTCAATTATAAAAGTAACACACCAGTTAAATTTAAATACAAATAAGTGAGTAAAGGGAGAGCTCTTCTTTTCTATTTCGATTCCACAGAGTTAAAATTCAATATTTCTTTCACTATCCTTCTGGAAAGTTTCTAAGCAAACACAAACATATAGCCCTTTAAAACTAGCAAAACAAAACAAAGTAAAATAAATAAATAAATAAATAAATAAATAAATAAATAAATAAATAAAAAAGGAGGTCATACCCTACATTCCATACTACAACTTTTTTTTTTTTTATAATTTAAAATACATTGAAATCCTTTGGACATCTTTTAGTTCAGAAAGTCCAAGTTCCTTTTAATGGCTACATAGTATTTCTTTGATCGATTAATATAATTCATTTAACCAGTCTTTCATATAAATAAGTATAGTCTACAGTTTGACGCTATTGTCAGAAAAGGAAAAAAATGCTTTGCTTAACATATTTTTATATATTTGCATACTTTGAGCCTACTTGCAAGATAAAGTACTAGAGTAAAATTTGCTGGGTTAAGGGTAGCTGAATTTTTGATATTACCATATTGCTCTCCAAAAAAGATTATACCAATTTATACTCTAATAGATAAAGCCTATGTGTTTCTCCACACTTTTGCCAACACTGAGTTTCATCAGACTTTTCTTATGAAACTGGTAAGTGAAACATTGTTTAATTTGCATTTCTTTAATAGAGTGAGGTCGAATCTTTTCAGAAACGTCCTCACTTAACCTTTGCTAATTTTTCCATTGGGTTGCTTGCCTTTTTATTACTGATTTATATGAGCTCCCTGAATGTTAAAGCAGTTAGGTCAGGTGCTGCAAATAAGTTTTCCAGGCTTGTCATTTGCCTTTTGATTTTGTTTTATAGTATTAGTTTGCCATACAGAAGTTAAAAATGCTTATGTAGACATAAACTCATATTTTCTGGGTTATTTTTATATTGAAATCTTTGCTCCATCTGGAATGTATTTTGGGGCAAGGAGTGAGGGGGAATCCTCCCATTGCCGTTGCATGCTCACTGACCTCCTGTTACCATGCTGCCTTCTCTATCCTTGCTACCACTCTGTTGGGCTTTTCTTATGTTCCTCCTGGATTATAGGTTAAACTGCTAACTCCTCTCTTAGGGTCTTTAACTCTGCTCTCATATGCTGCTAGGAAGTTTTTTCTAAAGTGTGGATTTGATGCTGCTGCTCCTTCATAGCTCCCTGTAGCTTTTAAGATTAAGTCCTGACTCCTTACCCTAGCTGACAAATCCCACGGTGATCCAGCTCCACCGCCTGCTGCACTTTTTCTCTTTGCTTTAGCCACACCTGAACATTTGCAGCCTAGTGTCAAGTCAAGCTTGCCAAGTCAAGTCATATGAAGGCATCAGAAATACTCTTAAGATTTGCAAGGGTTAAATTACACTATCCATTAGTTCTTCCTGCAAAAGTGTCGCCAGATTACTTATCCAGTTGCCAGAGGAGGAAGAAGAGGAGAGAAAGAATAATGCGAAAGAGAGGACCTAGCACAGAGGTTGTAAGACCAGTAAGTAAGCAATTTCAGTGAGATGTCTATTGGGTTAAATCCAGCACCCAACTGTGTCCCATTTATTTAAAAAAAATATAAAAGTTCAAAATAAAATCAAGACAAAATTTATCAAAGGGGGCAAACCAGGTCTTCTTATTTTCGTGAAGTTTTCCTAATAAAAGTGGCCACGAATCTTTATAGGTCAAATGGGTTCAAAACAGAAAACAGGAACTGACTGAAATAAATAAAGAAACTAAAAACCTGAAAGAAGTGGGTGGGAACACTAATTACCTCTCAGTCTTTGATTGAGATGGACAAAAGTCATATACAAAGCAGAGTAATAGAACTTAAAAAAAAATTGAACAAGGATTGTGTAACAAGAAAACTAGAAATTAATACAAAGTTAGTTTTTAAAACCAATTATTTAGAGGTGAAAGTTCTTTTAAATTCCTTTGACATGATAGAAAGTCATAATGATGGAAACACTGTATACCAATGTATAAAATCCAAAGTACAAAGCTATATTTTGTAATTAATAACAATCCTCCTCAAACTCTTCCGAAAAGTAGAAGAGGAGGGAACACTTACAAACTCATTTTTCGAGACCAACATTACCCTGATATCAAATCACACAAGGACCCTACAAGAAAAGAAAATTATAGGCTAGTATCCATTATGAACATAGATGCAAAAATTCTCAACAAAATATTAACGAATTGAATTCAACAATATACTAAAAGGATCATGCAATGCGATCAATTGGGATTTATTCCAGGGATACAAAGATGGTTCATTATCAGCAAATCAATCAATGTGATACACCACATTAACAAAATGGATAAAAGTCATATGATCATCTCAAATGATGTAGAAAAGCATTTGACAAAATGCAACAGCCATTCATGATAAAAAAAAAATTCACTCAAAATGGTTTGAAGACTTGAACATTAAGACCTGATACCATAAAACTCCTAGAAGAAAGCATAGAGTTAAGCTCCTTGACATTGGTCTTCATGATGATTTTTTGGATCTGACACCAAAAGCAAAGGCAACAGAAGCAAAAATAAACAAGTAGGACTACATCAAACTAAAAACTTGTGCATAGAAAGGGAAATCATCTACAAGATGAAAACACAACTTCAGGATGGGAGAAAATATTTGCAAATCATATATCTGATAAGGATTAATGTCCAGAATAATATAAAGAACTCATACAACTCAATAGCAAAGAAACAAATAATCCAATTAAAAAATGGGGAGAGGAACTGAATTTCTCCAAAGAAGATATACAAATGGTCAACACGTACATGAAAAGGTGCTCAGCATTACTAATCATCAGAGAAATGCAAATCAAAATCATAATGCAATATCACCTCACACCTGTTAGAATGGCTATCATCAAAAGAGATAAGAGATAATAAGTGTTGGTAGGGCTATGGAGGAAAGGGAACTCACCATTTGTGGGAATGTAAATTGGTGCGGCCACTATAGAAAACAAGATGGAGATTCCTCAAAAAATTAAAATAGAACTTCCATATGATCTCACAATCCCACTTCTGGGTGTATATCCAAAGGAAATGATGACAGGATATTGAAGAAATATCTGTACTCCCAAGTTCATTGTTCTCTCTCTCTCTCTCTCTCTCTCTCTCTCTCTCTCTCTCTTACACACACACATACACACAGACAAATCACAAATACGTGAGGTGGTGGATGTGTTAACTAACTAGATGGGGGAATCCTTTCACAATGTATATGTATATCAAATCACCTTGATGCACACTTTAAATATCTTACAATTTTATGTTGATTATATCTCAAAGCTGGCATTTTAAAAAAACACTTTGGAGGTAAATTTATAACCACAAATGCTTTAATTATTACATTATTAAACAAATAAACTAACCATTTAATATTATTTTAAAGAAAGAGAATTATAAAGCAAACTTAATGGAACAAATGGGAAAGAAGGAAAACAAAATAAAAAAATTAATTTATAAAACTCAAAAAGAATAGGAAGCATAAATCCAAATGTTGAAAATCTTGTATCATAGATTGCTTGGAAGTCAGATTGAGAGAATAAATACTTATACCTTGGAATGAGAAGCTATATAACTAAAATATGCTTCAAAAACTTTAAATCTTTAAGAATAACTTTTTTAAAAACAAAGGTGAAGAGAGAAGGGAATAAATCAAGAGTTAGAAAACCTGGATGAGCTAGTAACCTTTAGAAAAAGTCAAATTAATGTTGGGAGTGGGGTGGAAGTGGAAGGGGTTGGATCCAGTCAATTTAATAGGCATTCTCTCAAACTTCCAAGTAACCACTAATTCCTATGTGGTATAAATAATTCAAGAGCATGGGAAAACTTGAAAAGCTCTACAATTAATTTGATGAAGCTGCTCATCCCTGATAAAGCCTGATAAAACTAGCATTTAAAAATTATAAACTAATTTCACTTATGAATGTAGTTGTAAAAATCATACACACACACACACACACACACACACACACAGGGGTTGCCAAAAAAATGGATACACATTTTCAGAAAGGAAAAAACTGTATTAAAATTGTAATAATATATACAGGTAACAAAAGATGAATACAAGTCATGTGTATATATTTTTTTGACACACCTGGTATATGCACTTTAACAGGCTATAAGTACTGTTTTCATCATGACCCAGGGAGGTCTACTCAAAGAATACAAAGTAGTTTAGATGAAAATCGAGAACTACTGACTCTGGGAGTATGGTAAACTAGATTGTAATGATATCCCTCTTGGTATAGATACTAAGACATAATGTATATGGACATGTCACACACTGGGTGAAATACAAAGCAATTCCAGTGAGAATCCACAGGAATTAGCCAGCATTGGAGCCAAAGTCAGGGTTCTGTCCTCCCTGTTCTACCCCCAATTTAGGGAGACACTTAACCTATTGGCTTTATTCTGGGGAAAGCAGGAAAAAGAGCCAATAGACATGTATTCACAGGGGCTTGGGATTAGAATTCACGACCTGTGTGGTCCTCAAGAAAACCCAAGCCAATAATTTAATTTAAAATGTCACCAAGGAGGTAGCCTTCCATTCCCTAGCAGAAACAAGTGCACATTCCCTGATGCGCTTTTATGCAGTCAATGAGGACAGCTTCTGGAGTTAACAGGTACAGAATATACAACAAGTATGTTAGAAAATAAGAGTACTGAACGTTTGACAAAGGAGTAATTAGCCAGGCAGACTGGAAAAGGATGAATAAAACTTCTTAAAAAAAAGTGATAATTGAATCCAAAGCCCAAATATCCTCACTAAATAGCAGTTTAGGTACAGCCGAAAATCATCAGTCAACTGGAAGAAAGGTCTGAAGAAATTGCACAGAATGCAACACAGAGAGACACGTGGAAAATATGAATGAGAATGTAAGAGACATGGAAGACGGAAAAGATCTAATATGCCCTTAACTGAAATTCCAGGAGGTGACAGAGGCAATGGAGTAGGTGCAATATTAGAGAAGATAATAGCTGAAAATGTTGCCAGAGCATATGCAAAATATCAGTCTTCAGATTCAGGAAGCCTAAGAAACCCCAAAAAGGACAAATAAAATGGAATCCCCACCTAGAAGAAATATGGAAAACTGCAGAGTACTCAAAATTGTAAATGCAGCCAGAGAAAAATATTACCTACAGGGTAATAGCAATTAGACTCAATTGGTTTGCCAATGGCAATATTGAAAGACAAATAAATATCAGTGTCAAACTAACATTTTATTTCCAACAAATACCTCTCAACAAATTATCTTCGAGGATGAGACTATATATATGTATGTATATATATACACACATATACATATCTGTATATCTGTGTGTATATATATATATATATATATATATATAAATCCAGGGAAGCCATATGATTTTCTAATTGAAAACAAGAAAGAATAAACTAGGAATAAGAAATAAATGCTGTGAGCATAGGGACCCTGTTCACCACATAATCGTATGCCTAGTAGGCACTCAACAATATGTATGCATGAATGACCCTTCTTTGGCATGACAGTGGCTATCTACCAGAAACAGACATCGTGGGTGATAGTGAAATGTTCGAGGCATTCCTATTAAAGTGTGGGGCAAAATATGGATGCCCAATATTAACCACTGTTGTCTAATGTTGTACCTGAAATTCTACTCTAGAAAAAAAGAAATAACTGTGAGAAGAAAGACATTACTAATTTTTAATTACAAATTTAACTTGATGGCATCTCCTACTTATATAACAAATTAATCACCTGGAAAACTATCAGAAGTAATAGATACAGAAATTTGACCCAGTAAGAATAGGACATATTTTCTATCTAGGAGCTTGAACCATCCTTTCTCAGTCTTTTTGTTCAAAATAAAAAAATACATAATTGCATCCCTTCAGTGTTGTTTACCTACTGGGAACACAAAGAAGGATCAGAGTGGCTCCGTGGTGAGCAGGGTGGTGTCCCGTTTGTTGACCTTATGGGCTATAACCGAGGCATCAGGAGCAAGTTGTCAGTTCTATTTGAGGGTCATATTGGGTGGAAGAGCCTTAAAATGCCTCAGAGGTAAGGCAATCCTTAAATTGAGTCATGACTTAAATTCATGACTGAAAGGCCAAATTTTAAAGAAAAGGTCTGTAACGTGATTTGTTATTCTGAAGTAGGTGGTTCACATGGCCAGCTTTACATTTCACAGCTAGAGTGAAAGATGTTGAAAGGAGAATTTCATTGCTTGACAGATTGTGTTATAAGCTAAGATCAGGAGGCTTTTGTCTTAGCGGGGTTCATCATATTGAGTGCTTATTATATAGACCTATCTTATAAAGAGATGTCTGAAGAAGTCTGTTCAGTTCTAATCTGATTACCCTAATAGATTTAGTTGGTACAGTAGTTGACAATGGTCTGCCTTTTAATTAACAAATAGTCTTTTTATTTTTAACTTGAACTTAAGCTCTGATTAAACAACATGATAAATTAGAATACTTGAGACTTGGCCCAAAATTGATGACTCGGGAGCTTAGAACTTGTTTATCTCTAATTGTGTTTTCCCTAAGTGAACTGTACTCTTAATTCTGTCTCTCTCTCCCTCCCTCCTTCCCTCCCTTCCTCCCTCTTGGGACATAGGGAAGCACCACTCCGTGCCATTGTTGTGGTCTCCTTTGGACCTTCCCTCTTCTCATTTCCCTGTAGTTTTTGTATCTTTCTATCCTCCGATAAGCATGAACCCCTTGCCCATACCTTACAATTGCTTCAATAAAGTCCTATTAGTCTTATGAGCAAGCCATACCCATTTATTTCACTTCAAGTAATTTATGACTAACTGACACAATTCTTTTCTTTTTTAGGATTGTAGAAATCTATAGCAGAAGATTACAAGGTAAATTTTAAAACTTTTTTTTACAGAAAAACATTTTTTTTTTCTTAAGGGGAAAGTATTTTTTGTTCTTATTATAAGTATAATACATATGACTTACAAAAATTAAAACCTCATAGGAATGTAAAACAAAAAGTCTGCAGCATTTCAAGCCACCAGAAGAAATCGTTGTTGTATTTGCACATTCCTTCACATTTTTATGCATATACCAACATTTTAAAATCAATTTATTTGTATTGCATTTAAAAATGGGCCCATATTATATGAAATGGGCTTCACTTATCGTTTTTCCCACTTTTTTTTTACTTAAAAAGTCTTAAACCTTTTTCCGACATACATGTAATTATCTCATTCGTTTTGCTGGCTGTTTAGCATTCTGTTGCACGGCTGTGCTGTGGCTTGATGTAATCAGTTCCTGCTCTGCTAGACATTTGGGAGTTTGTCGGCTTTCAAATAGATGTAATGCTGCAGTGAATGTATGATTTCAAAGATGAGTTGTGTATTCAGCACAGGTACTACATTATTCAGGTTAAATAGTTGGTTTTCAGCATTGCTCTAAGTACAGTTCAATAATCGTACTGTAGCCTCCCTTTTAATCCTGCTGCGAGCTGTTTATTCATTTGCTGTGCTCTCCCTCCGTGGAGGTGCTTGTTATCAGTCTTCTGTTCTTGCTGCACACCTGAGAGACAGCCGCCCGCCATTCTAACCCGTTCCCTGCAGTGGTGCTGGAGGGCGCCAGGGCTTCCTGAGCTCTCTTCTGCACCTGTACTGCCGCGGAGGGAATTCAGCAGGGGCCTTCTGTGGCCCAGGCAGCAGACAAAGCAAAGTGGGAGAAGCTGGTGTATCTTGGCTTTTAAATCTCACGGAAGTCTGCTTTTTGAAGATTTCATATATTCTAGAGGCAGCGAAAAGCTTTCAGTTTTTTTTATCAGACTCTTCAACTGAGCTCCTTGTCCCGTCCACAGTTCAAGAGCGCCTTACGAAACAGATCGCTGTAGCCATCACAGAAGCCTTACGGCCTGCTGGAGTTGGGGTAGTGGTTGAAGCAACGTAAGTCCGTACTAGTCCATTGTTTGCCTTAATAATGTCACAATGGTGCCTGACAGTGACATACAGTGCTGCTTGGTTTTGCTAGTAAGAAGTGATGCCACTTATTACTCGGAGCCTGAAGCCCTTTTACCGCAATCATTTACTGTGTTGCCACTATGGGAGCCAGGACCTGGGAGACTGGTTTTGTTTTAGGTTTGTTGTTTTTTTTTTGGTGGGCGTTGTAGAAGAGTAGGGAGTCATAGGCTTAGGTATAGTGATTTGCACAACCAGTAGCATTTTATATCTTCTCTTGATTTCTTTAGCTTTTTGTTGCTCCAAGCAGAGTTTCTCTAATATTTTGTCACATGTTTAAAAAATAGAGGGAGCTAAGAATGGGTATGAAGGGTAACTGAAGACACTACTTTTTATTATTATTATTATTATTATTATTATTATTATTATTATTAGTTTCAGGTGTACAAAACAATGTAATAGTTAGACATTTCACCCCTCACAAAGTGATAACCCTCTCCCCCAATCTCTGTACTCCTGAAGCTGAAGCTGAATAATATTGAAGACACTTCTTTAAGTTAGAATGCATTATGAGAATTGGACACATCTTGTGGGCCAAGTTCTCTTCTGTCCTCCTGGCATGGCATGGGCTTCCTATGTGTGTGCTGCTCAGCTTCACCAGCTTGTTGCTCTCGCTGGCGTCACTGCCCTCTGGGCTCTGCCTGGTGAGACCAGTCCACTTCCATACCTCTCGCAACACCTTAGCTAGCATGGTGCTGCCTTGGTCCCAAAGATGGATCAAGTAAGAATTCTGGGTTTCTTTTCATCTAGAAGTTGTTCTATCCCTGTAGACCCTTTGTATTATTTTCACCCAGGAAGAATATTCCATTTCGCCCCCTCCTGTTGGATGCATTAAGGACCTGACCACTGATAAGAATAAAAGCTATATGACTAAGAAACTTAAGAAAAAGTTCTAAATAAAATTTATCTAAGAAGTGACAAACGTGGACATTGTGAACTCAGTTTAATCAGATTCAATTTTTCAGCCTGCTTTTTATTTTAAAAACCAAACCAGTAACTGTCTATTCCTTTCAACCCCCTTTGTTGACTTGTTTTGTAGACACATGTGTATGGTAATGCGAGGGGTACAGAAAATGAACAGCAAAACTGTGACCAGCACGATGTTGGGTGTGTTCCGGGAAGATCCAAAGACTCGGGAGGAGTTTCTCACTCTCATTAGGAGCTGAACTTCGGCGTGTGCCGTGTGCTATGCAGATCATGCTTCTAGAAGCATTGTTTGTCTGGTCTTAATTGTGCATTCCATTCTCAGTTGTAACAGACGTGAAACATTCCTTGTCACTGTGTTAAATAATTATTTATTGCAAGTCAAATAAAAATAATTAATAAAAGGGTGGGCCTTCTACTTTCTTCCTGCCACCTTTTAGTGGCAACATTTAAGCAAACTGCCAACATTTTAAGTTATATGCACAAAATCACTGCCATTCTGATAGCCTGAGGGTGCTGGGAAGGGAGAAGAACTCACGTATTTTGTTCAAATAATATAGTAATTTGGTTTATAAGCAAAGGAGTGTTGGGAATTGGAGAAAACTATGACCTATACACTGCGTTTTCCACTCCCTAACCAGAAATGGTGCAGCGCTTCAAATAATTTACTGTCCAGTGTGCGGCACTGCTCTGCAAATTCTAAGTTCAACAGGCTTCATTTTAATCGTGTTTATTAAACTGCCAGTGACACTTTATTTTTTATATATTTATTTTTTAACTGTCCAGTTGTAATGTCGGTTACCAAAGGAAGGTGGTGAAATATCTATGTTTTTTATTTTACTTTGAGTTAAAAAGGCACATTTCTACCTTCTATTTTTAAAAAAATCCTGTATAAGGAATTAGTTCCTGGAGTTGTTTACGAGTGTATTCTCATGTCAACATACAGAGATTTAGACGTTTAACTCTCTGTGCCTTGATGAGAATAGCACACCATTTAGAGTGTAGATACCTTTGCCTTTATTTAAACGCAAAACTTTATAAGACTCTGTACTGACACTGTACATAACTTGTCCTCAAAGTTCTACCTTTGGAAGCTTCCTGGGAGCTTAATTTGTGTGTTCCTTGCAGATGCCTCAAAACTATTTTTTTTTATCTTATCAAATATTTTTTCTAAGTATTCCAGAAACTTGAGAGCATCCATCACTTTCAGGCCCACAGAACCATAGCTTCCATGAACATGAAAGATGCAGAATTAACTCATTGTGAACTGTGTTAGGAGCTACGTCCAAAGTCTAACAACAGCTGTATTGTTGGTGTCTGTTAAGACGCACCATCATTTTCTGGAATTACTAGAAAATACCGGAAGCCCTCATACTGGTCTCCCTTGTGGTCCATGTGGGTCTTGTCTTCAGTGTAACTGTTCAAGCAGTCTAGGTCTTTTAGTCCAGGAAGCTGTTGCCTTATTAATGATTTTGTTAAAATGTCCTCTACCAGGGTGGTGTGGGCCAAATTAAAACAAAAAACAATCAACTACCCCAACTCCCCTGCAAAAACACAAACATAATTAATTATTCCATGGAGAAGTTTCTTATTTGGCTGATGTAGTGCTCTTCAAATTTATCCCATTACCTTAGGAAGAATCAACTACAATGCTTGCTTTAGCTTTGGTCATCCTATCTCTGCCACTTTGATGCTGTTTGGCTTAGGATGGGGCAATATTTCTTTAAAAAATTCTTCCCTACTTCTATTTCTTATATTTTTTTTATATTTGGAGTTTCTAAAGTATAGTGGTGGATGATTTTGAGTTCCTTTGAAAATTGAAGCTAATATAAACATTATCCTGCTTAATATTTAGACATTTAGAGGTAGAATTAAGCACTCAACTCATGTTTGGTATTTCAAAGTAAAAACAGATGTGACTTGAAGGACCAAAGAAATTGTTAGCTATAAATTTATCTTTCTGAGATCAATTGTATTCCTTTTTTTAATGACTCTTTGCTCTAACATTTCCTAGAAGTGTTCTCATAGAGTTCTAATGTATCCACAGGCTGCCATCTTATTGGTAAATACAAAGTAATTACCTTGTTTCTTTTACTCTGGTCTGTAGTACTTCAAAGTGACTTTTTCATATTCATGACCTTGATTCCATTTTGGAGATTTTTAAGAATTTGATGCATTTAAATACACTGTTCAATTAAATTGTTTGAATTTTATGTATGTGTGTGTATATGTTTCTGAAGTTGATTCTATTTAAGTTATTAAAGTATTATGACTTTGCTCTTGTGAAAGTAGTTTCTTTTTGAACCACTAGTATCAATAGAGCAATTAATTCAATTATTTTTATTGTATTCTGTTTTAGCAAAATCCCCTCCATAAGGCCTTCCTTCAGCATCAAGCTATTGGAGTATAAATCCCACTGGGAGTACAAATTAACCCCAGGCTGTTCGTTTCCCTTTGGTGTTTGGATTGGGTCTTACAGCCCTCACCCTCCTGCGGTAAAGGGAAGGGGACATCTGGGGTAAGAGTGAGGAATCTGAGTGGTCCCTGTTTTCCTAAGCCTAATTTAGGGTAACTGCAGCCTCCTGAGAACTAGCACTGCTTTCTGTGTGGGAGCAGCTGGGGAAGGGAGCCAGGCAGAGAGTGGAAGGAAGTTTCCCTTCCTCTTCTAGGGAAGCGCCCACCCTGGGCAAAACTTTGAAGTAGGTGCAAAGGTTTTGCTGCCACTTTTCTGTCAATGTTTGGTGACCTCATCATGACCTCTTTCTGGGTGGCCTTCACCCCAGTCCCTGCTCCACCCAGGCAGAGAGAGTCCCCTGCCCTCACTGACTGTCAGCATGTCTGGGTGCTGGGGCACTGGAGTGCCTGCTGCTCCTGGAAGGACCCTGCAGACTGTTGGGTAGCAAATCTCATCACCCAAAATAGGAATGCTCACTGAAATCAAGCATTCCTAAAAGTACAACTCGCAGATGTCAATAAAATAATGAGCTGCCCAACTAAGCCCAAGGTGTTGCCCCTGAGTTTATTCACTAAAGATTGACAGGCTGAGTTCTCTGGTTTGTCACTTAGGGAAAGTGCAGTTTCAGACACCAAAGGTTTTAGAGACGGCAGTCAACACAGAACAGATGGATTCACCATGACTGGCCTGGGTCCTCCTGCTGAAGGTGAGGAGGAGAGGGTCTCAGTAGATCAATTCAAGACAAGTGTCAATGCCTGACAGCCCCCACCCTGCCAGAGGCACTCACTCTGTATTTATTTTAATCTTCATTATGGAAAAAATATACATGTTCAACAGTGGACAGTGCATGAGTATAGGAACCTTCATGTACCTATCACCCAGCTTCAATAAATCTCAACTCTTGGCCATCTTGATTCCTACATCCCTCGCATCCCCACTGGATTATTCCTTTTTTTAAAAAAAAAACATTTTATAGGGAAATTGGGGGATGGGAACAGCGTTAGGGAATCGGAGAAGGGGAACAGACAAGTTGCTGTCCTTCTTCAGTCTAGTTGTGGAGGATGTCGCTTCACTGGCCCATGTTGGTATTATCATTGCGCTCTTCCTGGCTGAGGCAGATCCGTCACCAGCCATTGGATGGCCATTCACGGCGGCTCTTGGCAGCTCACACCAGCTGCCAGCCGCTCGTGGTAGCTTATAGCAGCCCACTGCATCAGGGGCTGCAGCCTACGCCGTCGCTATGCCGCCACTGGCGACTCATGGCAGCCCAGCTCCATGTCGAGCCTGTTGTTCACCATTTTAGCTGTAAAGGGCGTAGCGTCACTGGCCCTCATGTGGGATCCAAACCGGGGCCCTGCTGCTCAGAGCTGGCGTCCCAAGCCAACTCTTAACCAACGCGCCACTCAGCTGGCCCTCCACTGGATTATTTCAAAGCAAATATTTTATTCATAAATATATCAGATTATCTAGAAGAAGAATCATGTAAAAAAAATACTCTCCATTATCACACAAAATATCAGTGCTTTAATCTCAAACATCCAGTCAGCATTTAATTTTCCCTGTTGTCTCATGTTTTTTTATAGTTTATTTGAATCAAGGTACAAATGAGGTCCATACATTGCAATTGATTGATCTTAGTGTGGTAAAAACCACATTACAAAAAGTTTACCATCTTAACCATTTTTAAGTGTACAGTACAGTAGTAACTCTATGCACATTGTTGGGTAACAGATCTCTAGAACTTGAAAAACGGAATCCCTATACGCATTGAATAAATACCCTTTGTCCTCTTCTCCCAGCTCCTGGTAATGACAGTTCTACTTTCTGTTTCTAAGAGTTTGACTACTTTAGGTACCCCAGATATGTAGAATCATACAGTATTTGTCTTTTTGTGACTGGCTTATTTCACTTAGCATAACGTCCTCAAGGTTCATCCACATTGTAGCATGCAACCCAATTTCCTTCTTTTTAAAGGTTGAATAATATTCCATTGTTTGTAAATACTACATTTTTTTATCCATTCATTCATCGATGGACATTTAGATTGCTTCTACCTTTTGGCTACTGTGAATAATAACAATGCAATGAACATGGGTATGCAAATATCTGAAGATCCTATTGTCAGTTCTTTTGGACGTATACCCAGAAGTGGGATTGCGGGATCATGTGGTAGTTCTTTTTGAAACTGTTGTGAGGAATCTCTATACCATTTTCCATAGTAGCTGTACCATTTTACATTCCCACTAATTGTGCACAAGGGTTCCAATTTCTCCATTTTCTGGCCAAAACTTGTTTTCCAGTTTGTTTTTGTTTTCTTTTGTTTTGTTTTTAATTGGGGAATTGGGGGAGGGGAACAGCCAAGTTGTTGTTCTTTAATCTTAGTTGTGGAGGGGGCCAGTCGCCATCTGGCTGCCCGTCGGCAGCTCGTGGCCTCTAAGCTCAAGGTGCTGTGTTCTGTCTTAGTTGCAGGTGGGCATAGCCACCATCCCATGCGGGAGTCGAACCGGCAGCCTTGTTGTTAAGAGTGCACGCTCTATCCACTGAGCCATCCGGGTGGCAGCTCCACTCAAGGTGCTGAGTTCAGTCTTAGTTGTGGATGGGCGTAGCCCACCACTGAACAGGCAGTCTTGTTGATACACCAGCTGAGCCATCATGTCACCTGTTGGCAGCTCAGTGGCAGCTCAGCTCAGGCGCAATGTCACTGGCCCTGTTGCTCAGAACTCGTGCTCTTAAGCTAACTCTTAACCAACTCGGCCTGCCCTGTTTTCCAGTTTTTTTGATAGTGGCCATTCTGATGGGTATGAAGCAATATGTCATTGTGGTTTTGATTTTCATTTCCCTGATTAGTGATGTTGAGCATCTTTTCATATGTATGTTAAACATCTGTGTATTTTCTTTGGGAAAATGTCTATCCAAGTCCTTTGCTCATTTTTAAATCAGGTTATTATTATTTTTGGTTGCTGTTAAGTTGTACGAGTTCTTTATATGAAAATGGTTTGCAAATATTTTCTCCCATTTTGTAGGTTGCCTTTTCACTCTGTTGATTGTTTCCTTGGCTGTACATAAGTTTGATTCGATCTTATTTGTATATTTTTACTTTTGTTCCCTGTATTTTTGATGTCATATTGAGGGAATCATTTCCCATTCCAATAGCATGAAACTTCCCCCTATGTTTTCTCCTATAAGTTTTATAGTTCAGTTTTTACATTTAGGTTTTTAATCCATGTTGAATTAGTTTTTGTGTACAGTATAAGGTAAGGGTCTAGCTTCACTGTTTTGCAAGTGCAACACCAGTTTTCCCAACACCATTTGCTGAGGAGACTATCCTTTCCCCACTATGTCACCCTGGCACCTTTGTCAATGATCATTTGATCGTATACATGAGGATTTGTTTCTGGGCTCTCCGTTTTGTTCCATTGGTCTACATATCTGCCTTTATGCCAGTATTACAATATTTTGATTACTGTAGCTTCGTAATATGTTTTGAAATTAGGAAGAATGAGGCCTCCAGCTTCATTTTTCTTTCTCAAGATTGTTTTGGCTATTCAGGGTCCTTTGAGAATGTATATAAATTTAGGATTTGTTTATGTTTCTGCAGACAATGCCATTGGGATTTTGATAGGGATTGTATTAAATATGTAGATTCCTTTGGGTGGTATGGACATTTAAACAGTATTAAGTCTTCCAATACATGAACGTGGGCTATCTTTCCATTTCTTTTAAAATATTTTGTGGTTTTCAGTGTGCAAGTCTTTCGCTTTCTTGGTTAAGTTTATTCCTAAGTATTTTATTCTTTTTAAAAAAATAGACTAATTTTTTTAGAGAAGTTTTAGGTTCACCGTAAAACTGCATAGAAGTTACAGAGATTTCCCGTCTACTCTCTGCTCCCACATATGCACAGCCTCCCTTGTTATCAATATCCCACCAGAGTGGGACATTTCTTACAATTGATGAATCTGCATTGACACATCATAATTACACAAAGTCCACAGTTTACATTAGGGTTCACTCTTGTGTGTACATTCTATGGGTTTGGACAAGTGTACAATGACATGTATCCACCATTATTGCGTCATACAGAGTGGTTTCCCTGCCCTGAAAGCCCTCTGTGGTCCACCTATTCAACACCTATTTTATTCTTTTTGATGCTATTGTTAATTAAATTGTGTTTTTAATTTCCTTTTTTGATTGTTCATTGGTTGCTGTGTTTCTTAAGGCTTCTTAAAGCTGTGGAGTCACCACTGGCTCTCCCTCTCCCCCACTTTTTCTTTACAATTTATTTGGTCATTTGCTTTTGGAGAAGCCCTATGATCACCCCAAGAATGTTAACTGCCGGACTGCCTGTGGCTGTCTGAATGAAGAGAAACTTCAGCTCAGCAGAGGGAAAAAGGGTTATTCTCTGTTGCAACATTTCTCCATGTCCTTAAACTCCTCCTCAGAGGCAGCCCAGGGTGACCCCGCACTGCCCAGCCTTTAACTTGGACACAGCTTTTTGTTTTGTAAATCAGAGTCACCCTCCCAGGTATGGAACAGAGTTCACTCCTTTTTTGTGGGAGTAGGGGGAGGGTCTGTCCTTTCTGGGCAGGCTTCAGTTTTCAAACGTCTGCCACGTGGCTTCTTTGGCTTTAGTGTGGTGGCTTCCTTAGCTGCCAACATTTTGGTTAAGGTAGAAGGGTTATTATAGGACTAGAAATAGTGAGTCACACAAGACGTGACATCACGTTGAGGGCCCATCCCCGGGGAATTCCAAGGTTTAGGTTTGGATGGTAAAAGTGCTTGGGTTTCTGACTTCTTCAGTTCCATTTTCATGGCTCTCTGAGTAAGAATGCCCAGGGTCTGGCTGACCTGGGGTGGGAAGGGAAGTGACACACCAAGACTTGTATTTAAGCAGCTTCTTGTTTACAAGTCCTGTTGGGAGAACTCCTAGCACACGCATTACACCAGCCCTAATACATCCATCTATCCATCTTTCCTCTTATTTCTACATTCTTCTGTTTGGTTTGAGCAATGTGTCCACAACTCTGACCTTTTGAGAAATACTTTAACTCCTGGGACTGGCTGTGCTGCCCAGAGAGATGTAGTTTAACTGTTGGTCAGCGTTGAAAAGGCCGTGCTGAGGGAGTCCTGTGACGAAATGCCTGGGTGTGTATAAAAACATCCTCTGAGGCTGTCATACTTCAGCTTTGTTGATTTTCCTCTGATTTTAGTTTCTTCTCCTCCCTCCATTTCCTGGATCTTTTCATGTTTTGAAAATATGCTAAACAAATAGACACATGAGATACTGTTCTTTCCAATTTGTCTTTTTGTAGAGTTTCCCATTATATGTGTGATGATGATACTAATTTTTACAGTAATATTCTATCTAGACTGGTAAATTTCTTTATGAAGATTTTTCTCTTTGCAGAGCCATTTCACATCTAAAATCAAGGGATAAACTGAATAGGAAACAGAAAAACTAGTAAATCAAAATCAGTTTAAAATGACTAGCAGGGGCATCAGAATTATTTCATGTTGGTCTTTTGGAAAAATACCTTTAGCCAAGGACAACTAGCCTCAGAGAAAAATCTCTCCTCATTTCTGGATATTTCTGAAAGTTGATTCACCTGTGGACAAGGAGCATGTGAAGTCTTTATTCACATCTTGTCTGGCCTTCTCTTGCTTAGCAGTTGTCAAAATCACCTCATAATGAGGGGGCGGAAGGAGAATGATTTCCTAAGTCAATGCTTGAATACTTTGTTAACAAAATCTCCATATAAATTTAATATTTAAAAAATAATTATAAAATAAAAAGTGTCATGTGCACTTGAGGTATTGTAGAAACAGGTCAACAACGAGTTCTCATGGCCTTTTCAACTAGAAAACTGTAAAAAAGATTAAAATCTAGGTGAATTCTGAGAACTGATAATTTATATTTCCTACATTTTAGTTTTTTTGGTATGGAAGAGAAACCTTCCATATTTAATGTGTGTGTGTGTGTGTGTGTGTGTGTGTGTGTACTCAAATCTGGAAAACTTGTTATAAGGTGCTACTTTTTTTATGGAGTATATTAAACTTTTAATAGTAGTTTCCACAAGTATTATTTTCTTAACAGCTTTCTTAAGGAAAGAACATTTCTATTTTATCAGTGAGCAAGTTGGGGCTCAGGGAGGATTAAATGACTTACATCACTGCCACTGGGTTAATGAGCGGAGGCTCCTGTTTTGACTTTCTGTTGGTTGGTCTTTCTGTTAACCACTGGGCCCTGGCCATCAGCTCACCTCTAGCTCACCATTGCAGCTGGTCAGTCTTTTCCAGTTGACCTCTGTAACTCGGGGCCTTCTGCTTTTTTGAACTGGAATCAGATTTTTGAAGATGTATGCAATCAGCTTTGCCCTTTGAACTCCAAAGTGCTGCTGGGAGTAACTTTAACATAGGAGTGTGAATTGGCCATCTGTAGTTCCATCTGGTCACACAGTCTTAAATGCTCACTTTTTAAAAACAAAAAAAAATTCGTTTTAAACTGATAATACATGTACTTAGTACAAAATTCACAGTGCAAAAGGATATGAAGGAGAACCTTATCTCCACCTCTGCCCTCAAGTGAGCCAGGCAACCGTATCATCAGGAATATTTTATGAAATACTTTACTATAATTGCAAAATGAAAACCCTGCTCTCCTCCATCCTGGCTGACTGTATGTACTTCTTAATGGCAGAACATGCGGCTGTAAAGTGGTGAGCAGTTTCTGTAACTCTCAGTATATGTACAACCCATTATGATTATTATGTCTAGTGTTCTTTTAAAGTCAATGTCACACACTGTCTCGGAAAATTTTTTAGCAAAACTTCTGCCAAAAAGTGTGTTCCCATTACAGAATTTTGACCACCTTAACAAAAGAAAATTGCTTCCAGTAAGCTGAACATCTACAGGAGATGTTCTTTTAAAATTTGGTTTTCTTTCACTTTTCACCTTTTTTGAATAGGTAATGCATCCATTTGTATAAAATGTAAAAACCATGAAAGGATATACAGTGAGAGCCTCTGTCCCCAGCCACCCAGTTTCCCTCCCTAAACTCACTGTTTTGTTTTGTTCTTACCACCTTCTTATGTATACTTCCAACAATATTTAAAATATATATAAGCAAATTCATATACACACAAAAGTACTTATATATTATATATAATTATATCTGTTTGCTTATTTGAATCAGGGATTCTTGACCATGTATGCCCATCAGAATTTCACTCGGGGAACTTTTAGACAATGCATGTGCCTACATTCTATGAAGACCTATTCAGTATCTGTAGTTGTATTTTGAAAAAAAATCACCCTTGGTTTTTCTGGTGGGCTCCTGCAATTGAGAATCACTAGCTTGAGATACAATGATTCAGAGCTGTGCAACCCATCAGGAAGCTACTGAGCCCAAGCCCAGGCGACTTGGGTAGGAGAACAGCTGCGTGCATCACTCTGTGAGCAATTGGTTCCACCATCCACTGTTAAGGGCATCTGCAACCACTCAGTTGATAAATCTAAAGGTAAATTGCCTCTTAAAAGGGACTGTCTCCAGATTAATATAATCAGTTCTGCAATTACCTGTGTATAAATAGCTTAGTTCTCTGGTCTGATTTTTCTAAACATATCCTAATTTTTTCCCCCTGATTTTTATAGTTGTTCATTATAGAAAACAGAAAATACAGTCAGGCATAAAGAAAAACACTAGGTCCCCATAATTACATAGCCCAGAGATAACTGTTATTAGCCTTTGCTTCATTTCACTTACTTCTTAAATTGTGCATGTTATTTGCACAATTGAAAAAGTAAGTGAAATAAAACAAATACTACAGAAGCGTATTTAAAGGAAATTTGTAGTAGTATTTAAAGCAAATCCATCCAGACATTATATCATTTTATCTGTATTTACCTGAGTGTGTAACACTAATAGTTAAAGGGTAAGGAAGGTCTTACACACACACACACACACACACACACACACACACACACACACTATGACATCCAACAAAAATCTACAATGATTACTTAATGTAAAACCCATTTTGCATTGACCCTTTCCCAAAACGTCTCAAATTTCTTTTTAGAGTTCATTACTAACACTTTTATATATACTCTGTCAGCGTTTGCGACATTCTTACCCCCCTTCACCCCCTCCCGTAACTATCTGTAACACTTTGGATCCTGTAAAGCACACATAGCCTTTTCCTCTCTTACCTTGGTATCTTATACTGGTAGGTCTTGCAGCTTTGTTTAAATGGTTACATGACATTTCATGGTAGAAATGTCATACTGTATTGATCACGTTCATAATGATGGACTTTTGGGGTGTTTTCCAGTTTTTTTTATTATTATAAATAATGCTACAGTAAAAATCTGTGTTTTCCAAGGATGGGGTTCTAGGTGTGGATTTACTGGCACCCCCTTTTCTTTCTGCCCCTTCGTTAAGTAACAAGAATGGATGATCTCAGATGAACTATTCACCCTGCCCCAACCCCTGCAATATATAGATATCCCCTGATATGTAACTGTCTTATAGCTAAAAGTTTTATAGTGCACAAATGAATTTCTTCTTTTACCTAGGGGTAGCTTTGCACCTCGTTTATCTTGGCACATTCACGTCTTTAAAAATTTAAAGTAAAACAAAAAATTTTACTGAGACAATATAGGTTTATGTGCAGTTGTAAGAAACACTACCCTGAGATTCCTTGTATACTTTGCTGGGTTTCTCCCAATGCTAAATTTAACAAAACTATCATAAAATATCACAACCAGGATATTGACATTGATACAGTTCACTAAATCTTATTCAAATTTCCCCAGTTTTACTTGTACTTGTGTGTTGTGTGTGTGTTATTTTATACAATTTTATTACCTGTGTGGATTGGTGTATCCACCACCATAGCCAAGATTGAACAGTTCCAATACCACAAGGATCCATCGTATTGCTTATTAAAATCACACACCACGCTCTTCACATTAAAAAAAAAAAAGACTTGATAAATATTCCAAATTGCTTCCTGGCAAAGTACTACCAGAATTGAGTATCATTCTAAAAATGTAATATATTACTAGGTGGACAATATTTTCACTGTCCTACCTCTATGTTAATGTCTTTTAATACATTTATTATCAAATTGGGTCTCAAAGAGTATTGCAAATACTCTCCTAGAGGATATGGGGCAGACATTTCCTCCATTCCTCTGGCTGTCCAATACTTCAAAACATTGTTTTCAGCAAAAAATATTAAATCACTGAAGCTACCAAATGCAATAAGCATACAGACTTCTACTTTTAACAAAGCCGGTACTGACTTTATAGAAATACTACCCATGGGGTTAAGGCAATAATATTTTGCTTAATGGGGTTTTCTGCTCAGGGCAACCTGGAAGACTTTTGCTAAAATTATTTCTAAAAAGAATGTGATTGGAATCAAAGGATACTTACCTTTTCTAAGTCCAGTTTAAAGAAAAATTATTTTCTTCAAGTGGAGGTAATTTCTGGAAAAGGGGCCTTCTCAGTCTGTCTCTCTGAGAAATGAGCATATTCTTTCTGCTTGTCACTACTCAGGGTAATCTAACTCATCATGACATGTTGGTTCCTTTTGTAGGGCCAGAATTCTTACTGGTCTACAGTGAATCAGTGGGGATCTACCGTTTCTTATAAGGTATCATTTCTGCTAAAAGCAGAGCATTGCTGAACTTGGAATTGAGGGGATTATACACAACAATTCAGGGATGAACTTGGAATAGAGGGGATATAAACAAGAGTGTGGGGGAGTAGAGTGATAGATGACAGGTAGAATTAGAAGGGACTGTCCTCAAATATAGCAGGGGGAAGTTATTGGGCCAGAAATGTAATTTATGATAAATCATTCCCCAATTAGCCTGGAAAAATTAGCATGTATGATGCAGAGAAGATGCGATTTAATTTAGCCGTGTAGTCATTAACATTTTAGATCTAGAAGTCATTTATGGAGTATAAGCAAAGAAGATCACATTCTGAAAGACCCTTCATATTTTTTCCATTTAAAACAATGACAAATGCATATTTTTTTCCCCCCAACAACTCTACTTTTGGGAATTTATCTTCTACATGTATTTGTATGTGTGTGAAACTGACATATGTGTCAAGGTTATTCATTGCAGCATTTTCTGTAATAAGAAAGCTATTGTTCAAATATCTGGTGATGGAAAGAGAATTGACTCTGGGTGGTGAACAAACAATGTGATATATAGATGATGTATTACAGAATTGTACACCTGAAACCTATGTAACTTTGCTAACAATTGTCACCCCAATAAACATTGATTTAAAACAAATAAAAAAAAGAGGGCCTGCCGAGTGGCACATTGGTTAAGAATTGGCTTGGGATGCCAGCTCTGAGCAGCAGGGCCCCCATTCGGATCCCACATGAGGGCCAGTGACACTGCGCTCTCTACAGCTAAGATGGTGAACAACAACTCGATGTAGAGCTGGGCTGCCGTGAGTCGCTAGCGATGGTGTAGGCTGCAGTGGAGCTGCAGTGGGCTGCCGTGAGCTACCGTGAGTGGCTGGCAGCCAGCGTGAGCTGCCAAGAGCCACCATGAGTGGCTGTCCAGTGGCCAGCGACCAATCTGCTTCACCTGGGAAGAGCACAATGATCACAATGCTAACATGGGCCAGTGAAGCAATGTCCTCCACAACTGGACTGAAGAACAAAAAGACAGCAACTTGTCTGTTCCCCTTCCTCGATTCCCCAACGCTGTTCTCCTACCCCAATTCCCCAATAAAATCTTTAAAAAAAAAAAAAGGAAGAAAGAAAAAGAAAGAAAGAAAGCTATTGTTGATAAGTCAGCTCTAAACTCAAAGTATGTGAAATGAGCACAAATGATTTGGCTTGTGATTTTTATAGCCCTTCCACCCAGAGGTAGATCAGATTCTGATCCACGGTCCATGTTTATCTCTTGGGCTCACACCAAAGTCCTAAGGTTGGGCAGGACACTCGGTTGGTTCTTGCTGAGAAGGCTTCAAGGGGTTAGTTAGCATCTCATTCTAAGAGCTGCTTGTAGACTTGGAATCATGGTATTCTTGATTCTCTTAAATATTAGTGATTGGAGCAGGGAGGTTTGGGGGAATTTGTTATTTGATAAAGTGTTCTATAAACAGATGAGGTGAAGGCTGCAGAGCTGTCCTTACCCTTTTTCTCTTAGAATTGAAAGCCAAAGGCCAAACTCTACCTTATTGAAAAGCCACATGAGGTATTATGACTTGGAAGGGAAGTTCAGAACCGAGTTCTTGTAATTCTGAACAGATTGTTTATTTTTAAAGCAACACCTGTGTTTCATAATCTGTTTTAAAGATATGTAATTGCTCTGATAATTTGCAGTGTCCTGGGTTTGGGGAAGATCATTATTGGGACATAGAGTTCCCCTTCTTAGCTTGTAAATACATGGAACAAAACAAAATGAAGTATAAAGTAGAAACAGAACCATGGAACACTAATCTCTGTGTGACAAATATTTACATAGTCTCATGTCAACACTGATTACTGAGTTAACTAAAAATTGTGAGATAAACTTCTATCTTGAGAGAAAGGAGGATGAGATAAATCCTCATCTGTCAGGAACAGTTTAGGTAACATCTAAATTGATCAATCAAGAAAGAGCAAGTAAGCACAATTTTTAGTTAAGTAACTACAAGAAGAAACAGCTAAATGACTTTTAAGGTGTTGTCTCCTTAAGTGGGGACGTGGTGGAGGGCCCTTGCTTAAGTTATAAGCCTTCTGTCACTATTGAACTTTTAAAAATGTCATGTGCCTGTACTTACTTTATTAAAAGTTAAAAATATATCTATATTTTTATTTACATATATGGAGCCAAGAAAATAAGGGTAAGCATAGTATCTGTAATGATTATTTGAAATATCCTTGAATGCTACAAACTGAAGTAATGTTTTGGGGGTAAAAAGGATAAAAGTGAAGTACGTGAATTCTTGGATGAAATAAAAGACTCATTGCCCTCATCTAACCTTATTTAGCTTGAAATTTTGCATCTTTAGTTTTCGTAATTCATAGGCCTTCTGGTGTTCTAGATGTGGGGGTTGGCAAATGTTTCCTGCAAAAGGTCGATAGTAAATATGTTAGGCTTGGCAGGTCACACAGTAACTGTTGCAACTACAGGTGAACATTGAACAATGCAGGGGTTAGAAGCGCCAACCCCACGCAGATGAAAATTTGTGTATAACTTTTGACGCCCAAAAAACTTACCTACAGGTGTCCTTCATTGTCTGTGGGAGATTGGTTCTAGGACCTCCCTCAGATGCCAAAATTCATGGATGCTTAAGTCCCTAATATAAAATGGCGTAGAACAATGTATATAGTCAGCCCTCTGCATCTGTGGACTCCCCACTGCAGAGTGAAAATACTGTTTCAGTCCATAGTTGATTGAATCTGTGGATATGAAACCCAGGGATACGCAAAGCCGACTGTATATTTATTTTTCAAAAATCCACGTGTAAGTTGGCCTGCACAGTCCAAACCCATGTTGTTCAAGAGTCAATTGTACTAATTCTGCCACTGTAGTATGAAAGCCGCCACAGATTATACGTACATGAACAGGTGTGGCTGTGATCCATTGTATTCACTTATGGACACTGAAGTTTGAATCTCATATAATTTTTATGTGTTATGAAATATTCTTTTTATTTTTTTTTCAATCATTAAAAAATGTGAAAACCATTCTTAGCTTGTGGAATTTAAAAAAGCAGGTAGTCGACAGGATTTGGCCGGCAGACCATAGTTTGTGGGCCACTCCCTGCTCTAGGTTTAACACATTTGTGGAGTCCCCGCCCCTGCAAAGCACAGAGCTGTGGCCATCTGGGCTGCAAAGAGGAATTTGCATGGAGTGGGGAAGCATCAGTTCCCCAGCATTCACAGCTATGGAAATGATGTCCGAGAGGGCTTGAAAGTCCTCATGGGCTCTAAAGAGTTAAACGCTGTAGAACCGCCCCGCCTCACTCCCATTCTCATTTATTTTTACTAATTATAGAAACATCCCTGTGAATGAAGCTATATTTCAGCGAGTTGGAAATTTCATTACCAGAGTCAGAAGTAATGAGGAAGTCATAGATGTAGAGACCTGGGTTCTCTTTGTCCCAGAAGAGCTGGATTGGTGCACCTTGGCTCCAGCAGCTTCTAAGAGGTCGGACATAAAGGGGCCCTCATGGATGCCAGGCCCTATCTCCACTCACAGGTGACCAGACCAGGTGAATCCTGAGAGTGAGGTCCTGCCTGCTCTGAGAAGACTGTCCTGGGGACAGTAGGTGCCACTGTCACCAGTAGGTGTCATTGTTCAAGACGCAGATTTTCCTTCACATGGCTTTCTTTCCTTTAGTCTGTGTTGTGTGTTGGAATATACAGATGAGTGAGGCCACACTGCCCTGAAGTCTAGAGGGGGATACATGTAGATAACTATTTGAAGCACCCTGGATAAAGAGTTCTAATATTGTGGAGCCCAAAATGGAGAGGGGAGTAGTAGAGAAACAGGCTCGAAGAGGTAGGCAGGGACCAGATCACTGAAGACCCTGCCCAGGAACTAATCCTGAAGCTGTGGAAAGCTGGTGGGAGGATTTCAAGCAGGGAAGTGTAGGTTATAATCAGAGCTGGAGGACAGACAGCATAGGGGGCTGTTGCATTAATTCTGGGAGGATAATGAGACCTGAACTAAGTCAGTGGCAGTGAGGGCTGAGACGAGGGGACAGCAGAGAGATTTAGGGAGTAGACAAGAACAGCTTGTCTGAAAATGGCTAACGACAGTCAGTGCAGGATGATCCCGTTTGGGGGGCTTTGTGTGCCCCAGAGGGAGGTGCATCTGGGTCCCGTGGAGGGCTGGCTGATCATGTCCTGTATTCCCGGAGGTCCATGGAGGGAAGCTGTGATGAACCACTGCGGCTCTGTCCACACTTTCTAGAGGATCTGGATGGAGCTGGAATCATTTAGCCCAATTTCTCAGTACCTGTCTATGTGAAAGAGATACTAAGGATTGAATCAGATCTACCTTCCTAGGACATATAAGTTTTCAAATAAATACAGAAATAAAAATAAGGTCAACAAATTCTGTAGATATGAGAAAATGAATAAGTGCTTTTATCTAGTCTTGTAAGGATAAAAATGTTCTACTCTCACACAAAACCTGCCATGTCTCAATAAAGACTAATTATCAAATTCATCTCCATCATGACTAAGATGTTGCTCTTTCCATCCAGGGCAGGGTGCTCACAAATCACGTTTCTATTCCACATAACAAGGGGGCAAAAGCAATGACTGTCCCATTGTCATTTTCAGCCAGTAATCAACCTGGCATCTTACTGAGTTCATATTGTTAAGGAGTAGCCATGGTGGAGGTGGTGGAGGTGGTAATAGCTAGTGGGGGACCTCCTGTCCCCAGTGTGCATAGAGGGTACAGACAAGGCCAAGGCATGTGCAGCAATCTTAGAATGGAGCTGTCTATCACAGGGGCCCATTGTGTGGACGATGCATCTCTTCATTCATTCAACAAATATTTAATGAATTTTTGCTCTGTACCAAGAATGGTTCTAGATACCAGGGATAGAGCCAAGAAGAAAGCAGATTTCCTACTTCTATGGCGGGTGCATTCTAGTGGGAAGAGGGAGAACACAAACAAATATATCGCATGTTGTAAAGATAAGTAATAAGAGTAAGGGGAAGGAGAGTAATGGGGAGGTGGCTACTTTTGTGAAGTGGTCCAGGAAGATCTTTCTAACCAGGTGGCAACTCAACAGAGCAAAGAGGGGCGAGAGCTCAGATGGTACCTGCGGGGAGAGACTCCGAGGGAGCATGCGTGCCCGGGCATGAGGTGGGAGAGTATTTGGTGTAGTTTGTGCAACAGCAAGGAAGAAGCTGTGTGTCTGCAGTGTAGGGGGTGCAGGAGAGAGAGGTGGGAAGTGGGGCCAATTAGGGCTTGACTTTGACGGGACAAAACGGGAGCCATTGGAGGGTGTTGAGCAGAGAAGTGGAAGGATGTGACTGAAGCCAGGCTGTTCTGGTGAGAACAGAGTAAGGGGGAAGCTAGGTGGAACACTTGGCCCATGATATCCAGGTAAGAGATGAGGGTGGCTTGGACCAGGGTGTTCATGGTGGGAGTGTGAGAACTGGAGGGATTATAGATTTTAAAGTAGAGCTGACAGGATCTGTTGACAGGTGGCATATGAGGCATATGAGAGAAAGGGAGGAAGCAAAGATGACTCTAAGACTGTTAGCCTGAACAACTGGAAGAATGGGGCTACCACTGAGGCTCTAGAAAGGCTACAGCTGGGGGATGACCAAAGGGCTGAGACATCAATGGCTCATGGAAGCAAAGATAAAAAATTAGAGTGTATTAATTGGTGAATATGCCTATTTGTTCCAATGAGGACGAGGTTGCAAACTGGTGGCCCCTGGGCTAAATCTGGCTGGTAGACATATTTGGTTTGGTTTTCACAGTATTTATTAAACAGCCGAGTTAGTTGCAGATGTTTAAAACTCATGGCATTTTATATAAAAATCTGAATTTCCTGCTTCTTTTAAAAAAGTGGAAGATCTGGCGCCCCAAGTAACGGCTGATTGACCCTGAATGACAGCTAGCCTCTTTGGCAGGGCATGCCCTGTTTGGGGGGCAGTCACAGCCCTGCTCCCTATTGTTTAAGCTGCTCCTACCCTCCCTGCCCCATGTCCTCATTTGAAAATAGGAATAATAGTAGTGCCTGCCTCTTGGGGTTGTTTGGAAAATTAACAGAGCTAACTCATGTAAAGCAGCTAGGATAGTGTCTACTAACAGTTCAAAATGTTTGCTATTATTGCTGTTATTATCACCTGTCCATCTGGTTATGTAGGGCTTTGAGTTTGCAACTCTTGCAGTGCAGATTTCAGAAAGCTAGAAGATGACTCTAACAAGGGTTGAGAGGTGAGTGAAGCTTCCCTTAATAAATGATGGCACCAAACCAGAAAGGATGAGGGAAGGCAGCACCGCTCGCAGACATTTAGAAAATTGTGTCCGCCCGGGTGGTATCAGCCCCACAGATCAGGGTTCATTTCTCTTCTTCCGCAGAGCTCGGTACACTGGCCTGGATCACCCAGTGACTCATCTAATAGCCCCGTGTGTTTGCCCAGCTTGTGGCATCACAAATTACATTTGCAGCCTCCTTATCAGGCAAGCTAGGAAATTAAACCTAAACGGCTATGGTGTTGCTAAGTAATATGGCTGCGTACACAGACACCTGAGGCTGAGACCATCACAGCCCCATTAAAGCATCATTTCCCACTGTGGCTAATAAGGTTTGAAACCTTCAAAGGAAACCTGCTGTTCTTTTTTAATGTCAGAAAACGGGGTAACTTGGTTTTAACAAGAGATAGTATTGCCCTTCCTAGATGCTAGGGGTGAGAGTGTGTGTGTGTGTGTGTGTGTGTGTGTGTATGTGAATGTGTGTGTGAGTGTGTGTGTGTGTGAGAGTGTGTGTGTGTGTGAGAGAGTGTGTGTGAGTGTGTGTGAGTGTGTGTGTGTGAGCAAGAGTGCGTGTGAGTGTGTGAGTGTGTGTGTGTGAGTGTGTGTGTGTGAATGTGTGTGTGAGTGTGTGTGTGTGTGAGAGTGTGTGTGTGAGAGAGAGTGTGTGTGAGTGTGTGTGTGAGTGTGTGTGTAAGAGTGTGTGTGAGTGTGTGTGTGAGCGAGAGTGTGTGAGTGTGTGTGTGAGAGAGAGTGTGTGTGTGATAGAGTGTGTGTGTGAGAGAGAGTATGTGTGAGTGTGTGTGTGTGAGAGAGAGAGTGTGTGTGTGAGTGTGTGAGTGTGTGTGAGAGAGTGTGTGTGTGAGTGTGTGTGTGAGAGAGAGTGTGAGTGTGTGTGAGAGTATGTGTGAGTGTGTGAGTGTGTGTGATAGTGTGTGTGTGTGAGTGTGTGAGAGAGAGTGTGTGTGTGTGTGAGTGTGTGTGAGAGAGTATGTGTGAGTGTGTGAGTGTGTGAGTGTGTGAGTGTGTGTGTGTGTGAGAGAGAGTATGTGTGAGTGTGTGTGAGTGTGTGTGTGCGCATATGTTTGTATATGAGCCTATGTTGGAAATCTACAGTTTCATGGCCAATAGAAGCTGAGGGGAAGGGCGATAAGAGTCAGCTGCCTTGCCCTCTTGGACCCTTCTGCCCCGGGCAGTGAAAGTCTGGTCAAATTCACCTCTGTGTCCCACACTTGGCTCTCAGGAGGCGTTTGCTAAATGACTGTTGGCTTCACTCTGCCTGGGGATGCGGCACTGGGGGAGGGGGTATTCCTAGTGATTTCTCCCTCAGGAAAGTTTTTTCCTCAGGGAGTTTTTCTCTTTGTACAACAAGGCCCTAGAAACATGCGTGGGGCTCCTGGCCATGGGATGCTTGGGTAGCTGAGTTACACTGGAGTAGTGTGGACTTCCTTTCCTGGTTTCTCTCCAGTCAGACCATCTGTGCTCATTCCAGGGTTTGGCTCTTCATGGACACACCAAGTTTAGAGCTTGAGGGCAAAGCTCCAGGGAGTGAGGCCATAGTTGACTCAGGTGGGGACTTAGCATGGGTATCATCACCCCCGTGTAGCTCTTTCTAACTCTGTAGCTATGCTGGGTGGTGAAGCATGGTCAACGTGTTTGGCCCATATGGTCAAAGTGTTGGGGGCATCTGGAGCCCATGGGTCCTCCCTGCTCCCCTCTCTGAAACAATGCCCTCCATCTTCTTTGGGATCTTAAGATGGGGTGTGTGTGTGTGTGTGTGTGTGTGTGTGTGTGTGTGTGTGTGTGTGAGAAATCTCTCTTCTTTAAATAGTATCTTGAATCACATTTTCTCCACAGTTCTGAGGATTGTTTTTCAAGATTCATTCAGGTAGGTTAGGCCTCATATCACTTCTGGATAGGGAGAAGAGAGTGGGATTTATAGACCACCTAGAGGGAGATGCCTGCAACATGATGGGTGTGTTTGTCCTGTCCAGGTCTGTGGTCAGGTCTGAGCTCCATTCTCTGGCAGCTCCAGATAATCTGGCCTATGCAGTCCTGATCTTCACTAAACAGAAGAATGTGGAAGAGAATTCCTTCTGGCATTTGTTTTGTGGTATGAAACATGGCTGTGCTTAAAGGGGACAAAGACTTTCAGATTGGGGATATCTCCAGATCAAGCTTTCCATAAGAGTTCATTCTTTCTATTTTGTTGGTCTGCTGAAGGCTTGGGCCCATTTCCCTGGGGAAGAGCTGTTCTCTGCTAAAACCAGGCTGACCTGTGGGCTACCTGGGCTGGCCATTGGTCTGACTATGTTTTCTGATATCCCCATATATCACCTTCATATACAGCACCAAGGAACATTTGACTAACAGGGGTCAGATTTTAGTTCAGTCTTTTGTTTTTACAAATAGTTGAGTTTAGATATTGACATTCAATTGTTAACCAATTGTATTATAAACATTTCCTTGTGTCATCAAATTATTGT
>NW_017731355.1:6498676-6568676 GCF_001890085.2 Hipposideros armiger
GGAGGTGGTCATTATAGGCACAGGATATGCACTGAATCAGGTCAGGCCTGTATAATCTATAATATGTAACATGCAATGTATGGGGACAACTAGCAATCCTGGGGTGCTGTGGCTGGGCTTTGAGGAAAAAGTGATGCTCTGTGCTCCTTTCATGGTACAAAAATGGCTTTAGTGCAACTCATTCCAGTTAGAAAGTCCAGGGACATATCTGGAAAACAAAATCATGAGGTGTTTTTGCCAGTTTCGAAAACCGAGTTTATGAGGAGAAAAGCAATGGCTGTGAGGCGTCTGAGGGGATGCTGGCTTTCTTCCAGCCGAAGCTGCTCCTGTGCAAGCTGGGCTAAAACGGCCCCTCCATCATCCCAAACTGGCGGGTCCTCCTGAAAGAGCCGCCAAGGTGTGAGAGAAATTGCATTGTTACCTGGAATGTGGGAAAGAGAAAAGAGGTTTTATGTATAATTTCCTGTGCTCAGAATCCAACATAGTCATAAATAAGCTCAGAGAGACAACCGGCAGGAGAGTTCAATGTGAATGCCTATCGTTTCTGAGGTACTGGGAGCTGAGAGAAATTAAAATTGCATCTTTCACTTTGGGTTTTGACTCTGAAATAACTTGGCCAAAGCTAACTGTAGTCAGTTGACCAAAAGGGCCCTGCAAAGTGACATTATGCCACAGGGATAAAGACCTTCACGATGGAAAAAACAGGTTTGGCATAGGTGAGCTCTAGATGCTTCTGAGGTGATAATCCTATACACCCTGAAGCACTTTGAGAGTTAGTGGCTGAGAATATCAGAGAATTGTGACAGGAATGTACATTGGCCCTTCTTAGTGTGAAGGGACTTGGGGTCCTTTGGTGTTGAGTGCACAGAGGAGAGGATTTGGGAGGGGTTGGTGGCACACACAGTTGGCTGCCATGGAGAGAAGAACTGCCTTCTGGAAGAATCTGGAGACATTTATTTGGTTGAATGTAGTGGTGTGCCTGCATTTATTATTAATCATAGTGAAACTGCTTTGTGTTTTTCTTAGTGCTTTCTTGTAGACCTGACTTGATCTTCAGGTTTATTGAATTTCAATATTTCAGTCAGTATTTGAACATTGGTTCAGCCTCACAGAAGGGGCAGTTTTATAACAGGTGTGTAGAAGCTAAGCATGTATTACATTTGTGGTAACCTGTATTTGAGGAGTTGGACATGACCTCCAGTCCTGATGGGGGTGCTGTGGGAGCAATGGTGGGCCGCATATGGCAAAGTGAACATCACGGAATTAGACTACAGTAGATGCCATTGGAGGCTTAGCTCCCACTCCACCTTGGAGGAGGCATCAAGGCCTTGTTTTATGTCCCAGGATCTGCATGGGAGACCGTTTTACCTGAAAGCTGTTATCTTTGTTGCATGACTTTTGGCAGCTTATTTAAACTCTCCAAGTGTTAGTCTCATTTGTAAAAATAAAATAATAAGAGTATCCATCTCAAGGAATTGTGTAAACATTAACTGAGTTAATACATTAAAAAAAGAGCACTTAGAGTAAGAAGTTAGCACTCAATGCATAATAACTATTATGATGACAACAGTAGTAATAACCATGAATATCAGATTTCACAGATGGAGGCAGCCTAGGATGGTTAGACAGTTTCCCTGTCTCCCAGCAAATTTTCAAAAAATCCCCGTTTTACATATTCATGGCCTTGCTGGGGTCGTGGTGAATGGCATAAAGGGGAAAGGCTATTGTTCTATCTATTTCTGAAAGGGGCTGATGGAAAAGTAACCTGTGAGTTTATGAAATAAGAAGTCAAAATGGGAAACTTGACCTTGAGAATTTCATTAATCTCTTCAATTACATTGAAGGCAGCAGAGAAGTGACTTCTCACATGGGACCCCAAGAATTGAAAGAGTGAAGGCTGTCCTCTAACTCTTGGCCTTGCCACTTATCAGCTGTGTAAACTTGGGCCAGTTACTTAACCCCTCTGAGCTTCAGCATCTTCATTTGTAAAACAGTGTGGGGGAGGAACAAACTTTTCCTTTCCCCTCAAGGTTCTTCTGGCTGGTCTAATAATGGAATAGACATGAGAGAGATTAGCAAGAGAAAATCACCAAATTTAATACATACATATGTATAGGAATTCCACATACATGAGAGAGTCAGAAACCCCACACGCAGGAAAGGTTCAGAGATAGAAAGAGGGATTGAGGTATATAAGTTACCCTGGGCTAGGGGTGAAGTAATGTACCTTGTGGACTTCAAAAGGTCTTGCAGGATGATAAGAAGAACAGCCGTTTAGTAAATAGAAGTTTGCCCTAAATAGAAGTTTGCCCTAATTTACAGATAGGTGGAAAGAAGTTATCTTTGATAATCTCTTATTATGGGCAAGGCCCCTTATTCAAATTCTTGGTAATTTAAAGGGAGGAGCAGAAGTTTCTCTTGAGCCTTAAGCTAAAATTGCCTTTAGCTCAAAGTAATCTGTATACCACTGAGGCACATCTTGGGGTGGCTCATTCTGAACCCCTATAAAAGGAATAATACTTTATAGGGTTGTTGGAATTACTAAATCAGATGATATCTGTAGAGTTCTTAGAACCTGGTGAGGGCTCAGTAAAAACTTATTATCATGCCTATTATTATGTTTATTATGAATGCTTATAATTACAAGCCACCTTGCAGCTCACAATTTACAACTCAGGGAACAGGTTACTTTCACAGCAGGGCTTGTCTTCAGGTGGTCCTCTCCCTCACCTTCAAAGAAGTTAATACTCATAGGAATCCCCCCACCTTGGCTGGACTCAACCCCCTGAGCTTGGTGGTTGTCCCTGTGAAGATGTCCTGGTTTCACAAAGGCTGGGTTCCAGCCATCCTGCCTCTGTGCGTATCTAGAGACCCTAGATAGAACAAGGAATGGCTCATGGCTCCTATTAGACGATCACAACTTTTGAGGGTTTTTGAGGTGCCTGCACTCATATGTTCTTCCTTAGTGACTCCTTCTGCTGGGCAAATTCCTTGGAGTAGAACAGCAGGATTATATGGTAGGTGTATGTTTAACTTTTTAAGAAACTGCCAATTGTTTTCCAACATGGTTGTACCAGTTTGCATTGTAACAAAGAATTCGTCCACCTGGTGCTGTAGATGCTAACTAAGCTGACGTGGGGTGCAGTGGAAAGTGGCATTTATTGTATGGTGCTACACAATAGAGAATGGGCAGCTTGCGACAGAAAACCTAAACTCCCTATTGGTTTACAGAGCAAAAATCATAAGTCATCATGAGTAAGGGGTTTTGGGGCCATGGGTGAAACTGATTGGTCAAGAGTGAGGTAAGGGCAGTAAATCATAATTTCAGGTCTTGAGGTCTGCTTCAGTGTCCCTAGGCGAGGGTGTCATTTTGCTTTAGGGCACAGGAGCTGAAACACTTAGGGCATGATGTTATATCTTCAGCTTAGCATACCTTGTAACTATTAGTCAGGGCCTGGCCACGGGGGTGGGGGGTGGGGGGGGTGCTACGTGTTAAATCAAGATCATACATTAAATCAGGAGCCTTGGTTTCATATTCTCACCTGTTCCAACTGTACAATCTCCCCAGATACATTTCTTATTCTTCCCCATATGTCAAAGTCAGTGCTTTTCAAACTTTAAAAAATATAAGTATTTTTTAAGAAGCAGGACCTTCAAAACTATAAAAGGTCCTACCCAGACTCCCAATAAATAAAGCAGATAGGGAGATAGATGCTTAGGTCTGAAGGGTCAGGGAGTGTGTGGAGCCTGGAGCCCCGAGGCACCTCTGCCCTAACCCCCCCCCTCCCCCCAGGGCCCAGGCAAGCAGAGAGTGAAGTCCCCACTGTAGGTTACAAGCACAAGTCAGGTTCTGTCCGATTTAACTTTCAGTTGAGTTACAGGTCTGCCGGTGTCATGGTGATACTGTCCAGGCCCTGGCCACCCACCTCTCTGCCAGCCGTGCTGAAAGCCAACTGGTGGCCGAGGGTGAGCCCCTCAGGCGGGCCAAACACAGCAGCCGGGCCAGGGAGATGATGTTTATTGCTGGATGGAAAAGGTCTTTGAGGATATGGATACTTCCTTTCTGCCACCATGGTGTGTCAGTCAAACTTGCTTCATCCAAGACAAATATCAGAAGCTGTGCAACTCCAGATACCAGGAACAAAGAAACAAATTGGGAACATTGTGCGTGAAAAAGATTTTAATAAAGATTGAACTGGCTCCATGCGTAGATCCTGCCACTCTTCTTATTGTGATCTTGACAGTGATGTGGGTTGAAAATGAAAAGGCAGAGCCTGAGGGGATTCATATTCCTGGCACTGACAGGCCAGTGTAGCCTAAATGGTGGCTGATGACAGACAGAAGCGCCCCTGCAGGGGGACTTCAGGGGCACCTCCTGCCCTCAGTGGGTCTCCCACCTCTGCCTTCAGCTTCCCAGTCCTGACTGGTTCACGGCCCTGACAGTGAGGTTTCTCCGTGTGCCTGGGGGAGCCTGATAAAAGCAGGTGTGCGAGTCGTCCAATTTCATTCAGCATCTCCGGGGCAGGGGCCTGAGGAGCTGCATTTGTCACCAGCTCTCTGTATGCTCCTTCCTCCTCCTCCTTCTACTATTTATTATGGAAAAATGTAAACATATATACAAAATTAGATGGAATACTATCAAGAGTCCCTGTGTAACTACAGCCAAGCTTCACCAGTTACCAATATAGACACTCTTGTTTCATCTCTACCCTGACTCACGCCCTCCATATTATTCTGAATCAAACCCCAGGCATCATATTATTTCATTCATAGACAACTCAGTATGTGTGGCTGAGATAAGGGTTTTTTGCTTTTTTTTTTTTTTTTAGATATAACCACACTATCATTATTCCACCTTAAAAAAATGAGCAGTGGTTTCTGGGTGTTTCTTATGCAGTCAAGTGTGAGAACCACTGTCCAAAGCACTCTTGTCCATTCAGGAGGTCACTTCCTGGGTAGCAGGAACCACACCTGACACAGGCTGGAGGAGGGTGTGCATGTTTAAAGGAAGCTGGCACGTGCTCTCCTTCTGAAAATTCACACTCACAAGAAAAAACCAGCACAAAGCTGGGTTGACAACTTGTGTTGCAAGAGTCCCTGGGTCTTAGGCCCAGGGAACCAGGAATCATACAGTAGAAGCCCTCTATTTATTTTTCAAACCATTTTTTATTTTTAACCTAAAGGTCAGTGGGAAGCTGCTCTTTAGTTCCGTAGAAATAGCCCTTGAGGCTTCCAGTATGACGTCACTCTGTAGGCTCCTCGACATGGTCCTAGGCTTCCAATGTCCAGCCAGAAAACTTGGGTTTGATTTGCAGTTTACATGCTGTGCAGTTTCCTTGTCTGCGTAATATAAATGACAACCCTTGTCCCAATCAGCTTGTCGGGGTGTTTGCTTGAAATAATGACAGTAGACACCGTGCCCGGTACCCATGCTGGAGTCCCGAGAGGGTGTGAGGCTCCCCTTACCTGGCTGTGCTCACTGCTCACCAGGAGGCTTCCAGGCAGCTTTATAGCCTTACCTTCACTTCCACATGTCTCGTCACAGTTTCTTCCGGGTGCTGAGAAGGGCCCAGCTGGGCTTCCCTGACACTCAGAGCCCTGAGGCTGCTGGGCAGTGCAGGCCCTGCTGGGACGCTTGCCCTCCTTGCCCTGCTTCCGGAACCCTCTACGGTGTGTGGCGTGGATCTCCCTGGCTGACTGTCTTCTGTCCCTTGCTGGTGGAAGTGCTATTGCGCACACATGCTAGCACCCTCAGAAGTATGATTGCTTTGGCCTTGGCTCACCAGGTGTCCCCTGATTCCAGTGGGGGACAGGGAAAGGAGAGAGAGCTTTGCTGGTGGAGGAGGCTGCACAAGGGGCCGCAAGACGACAGGGTGTTCTCTTGCCATCTCTGAGAGGCAGGTGCTGCTCAGTAGACCAGCAAGATGGGCTCATCCAGGTAGAACCCAGGGTAGTGGGGCAAAGTCACAAAGGCTCCCTGATAATAGAGTCTCCTCCTCTCAGCAGAAGCCTGATTGTGTTCCCCTCTCATGAGGGGCTAGTGGCTTTGAAGGCCTGGGGACAGAGGTCACGACACTGCCTCCTTCTGGATGCCTGGCGAGGCCAGGGTGCATCCCCTAAGGGCCTAGTCTGTCCAGAGCTGCTGCTGACTGGCTGGCAGGACATTCTACCCCTAGATCCAGGAGTTCCCCCATCCTCCCCAGACCCCATGCTCCCAAGGCGGTTCATGAGCACCTGCTGGTGTGGCTCCTGTAAACGTGTCTGGTACCTGCCTGGTGAATCCTAGTCATGACTTTGGGGGTTTGCCCAGCAGGTGCACACCGTGGGGAAGATGGCCTTGGCTTTGGCGTCAGGGGGCCTCAGGTTCCATTTCCTGCCAATGCAGGGGGTTGTGGGGGTCAGTTGGTACAACCACAATAGATGGAAGTTTGACGACATCTCTCAAAATCACACACTCTCGTCTGTATCCTTTAACTTGGAAATTCCACTTGTGCAAAAGAACATATGTACAAGGAGGTTCATTGCAGTGTATTTGTAATAGCAGGAGGTTGGCAACATCTAAATGCCTCAGTTGTGGGCAAGTTAAATGACCTGTGGTTATTCTGTACAATAGACTCTTAAAAAGATTGAGGCAGGGCTGGCTGAGTGACGCAATGGTTAAGAGCTGGCTTGGGACGCCAGAGGTCCCGGGTTCGGATCCCACATATGAGGGCCAGTGACACTGCCCTCTACAGCTAAGATGCTGAACAACAGCTCAACCTGGAGCTGGGCTGCCGTGAGTCGCCAGCGATGGCATGGGCTGCAGCCCCCCCTGCTGCAGTGGGTTGCCATGGGCTACCGTATGTAGCCAGCAGCCAGCGTGAGCGGCCAGCAGCCACAATGAGCGGCCGTCCAGAAGCCGGCGACTGATGTGCCTCACCTGGGAAGAGCTCAATGATGGTGCCAACTTGGGCCAGTGAAGCAACGTCCTCCACAACTAGACTGAAGAACAAAACGACAGCAACTTGCCTGTTCCCCTTCCCCCAATTCCCCAGCACTGTTCCCTTCCCCCAATACACCAATAAAAAAAATATTAAAAAAAAAAAGATTGAGGCAGCTCTATGCATTTACCGCTACAGACTGACCGTCAGTGATATTATTGAGTGAAAAAAGCAAGATTGAGTCAGCTACCTTTTGGTATGCTACTCTTTGTGTGTGTGTGTTTTTTTAACTCCTTTTATTTGCATAGACTATATATGGACAAGTTGCAAGAAACTAAAAACCAAGGTTGTCCTTGGGGTAGTGACCTAGGGAGACAGTGGTGGAAGGGAGATGTGTTTTTACTGTAAACTCCTTTGTCAAACGTGAGTTTTGTACCATTTGTATGTGTTTAAAATAAGTAAAGTACACTGAAATAAAATCGCTGGTATTTATGGGTTGTGTGACTTTGGGCAAGTTACCGGCTCTGAGCCTCATTTGTGAAATCAGAATCTAGATTTAAGTCACAGTGTTACGAGAAGCATGAGAACTAATGGATAAGAAGTGCCTTGTGCAGGATGTGGACATAAGGGGGAGTCAGTGAGTGGAGTTCCCATGATTGTTTATAATTATGTTTCGTGTGTTACCCTCTGGATGCCAAGGCAGGGAGAACAATCCCGGGCTAGAAGAGACAGTGGTTTGGGAGTCCTGGAGTGCCTCACGGACAAGGATGTTCTCTTTCTCATCTTCTTCCCCTCAAGCCACCATCTCCCCTGCCCCAGCAAACTTGTGCTGATTTGAATTGTGCTGCTCCAGGCTGCCTCCTGGAGCAAATGTACAAGTTGCTGAGACAACACAGGCCACCAGAGGGCGTCAGCTGCCTCCCGTCTCATTTCTGGAGCCTTTTTTGGGGCTGCCAGAATGTGACGAGATTTGCCAGGGAAAATGTGTAAGGTGACCTTTTCCTCCTTGCTACGGACACTGAATACATTGCTTAATGGTTCATGTTAGGCCTAGAGGATTCCTAGTCACCAAAGGTGCTGCAGAAACTGGTGTAACCACCCTGGGGTTGGGTGTGTGTGTGTGTCTATGTGTGTGTGTGTGTGTGTGTGTGTGTGCGCGTGCATGGGCTTGCATGGGCATGTGTGGTGTACGTGCATGTGAGTGTGTGTGCAGGACCCCGGGTTGTGAGTTCCAGGTCAGTTAGTCTCTGCTTGGAGGGTGGCTCTGCCCTGAAATGGACCGAGCTGCCCCAGGCTTCTCTGCCCTGAGCAGTCAGACTATAGGACCGTACTTTATATGTACAGAGTGCTTTATTTTCCCAAATTTCTCCACCCTACCCTGGACCACTGCCTTTCACTGGCTCTGTTTCTCCATCATTTCTCACCTCCATGTGGCTTTATGAACAACCTCTCCCCAGACAGGTGAAGGAAGGAATCCTCAAGAGAATTCCATGTCCCAGGTTCATCACACCTCAAATGTTCTTCCCTGCAGGATGACATCCCACAGCCCCTCCTGGATGGGGCACCTAATAGGCTGTGTCAGTGTCCTCTGCCTCCTCCCCAGTCACAGCAGACAGAGAATATCTGGGGGACATTTTCTCTGAGCAGCCTCTCAGGGGCATCATCACGGGAGCTCATGGCTCCTGACTGACTCTTAGATCAAATCTCCAAGCCTATAACAATGGCTGTGGAGTCCAAGGGGAATGGAGAAATGGTCTGGCCACAGGATGCCCGAGTTCGCAGATACTTCTAGGCTGGGGAGAGTTCTGACTTTGTAGCTTATGACTCCTGACTTTGGCTGATAAGGTGTAGACTGGATGGCACTTGGGGTTTATAATAATGATAATAATATTAGCCACTAACACTCAAGAACACATGCTATGTGTCAGGCACTGTTCCAGGTGCTTTGTGTACATCAACTCATTTAACCCTCTGAATACAGAGGATTAAATACCTCACTGGGTATTTAATACCTTGCTAGGTATTACCCCTATTTCATAGGTGGGGAAACTGAGGCACAGAGAGGCAAAGGCATTTACCCAAGGAAATGTATATGGTAAATGGCATTACTAGGAACTGACTCAGGAAACTGGGCTCCGAAGCCTCAGGGGTTGGAAGCCAGTCTGTTCAGGTTGGCAGCACTTTAAGGTACCTAGATGGGGAGAAATCTCATTTTAAAGGTGTAGGAAGCTGTATTCCAAAGTGAGCATAAAGCTTCTGGTTTTCTAGGATCTTCTTCAGGTCAAGGAAGGGAAAGCCCCATTCAGACTAAATCTGAAAAGCAAAGGACCGTGACTATGTCCCTGAGTTAGGGTTGGGGGTCACATCTAGGGAGCAGAAGGGCCTTACCTGCTTGGGAACCAGGGTCCTGCGGGCAGTTTCTCTAAAGATGCATCTGAGACCATGGGAAGCAGCAGGCACCTTCCATCAGGAGAGGGAAAGTAGCTTGTCCCTCTGGGGCCTCCACTGGATACAGGGAGGGGCTGAGCTAAAGCTTCTTTGCTCAGGCACATCCTGAGGAAGAGGGTGGGAAGGCACTGCAGGCACTTCTGCGGCTCTAGCACCTGGTCCTTTCTATTTTATTTTATTTTTTTGAGTCAGTCCCTCAAACGATCAGGATTGCTGGCTTCCTGCTGGCTCTCCACTGAACCCAGCCTTTGAGTGGGAGACTGAGTCAGAGCAGCCTCAAACGTGCCCTGAAGGTGAGAACCATTGCTCATGAAAGTACCTGTCATAGCAGTAAGTTCCCCTGCCTCTGAGGCTTTGAACCTGGAGTGATCCACAGGTTGCAGCCCAGCTGGAAATGAATGATGAAAGAAATTGGCCTGCTCACAGTCTACTGGGAGCTGGCAGAGGAGGAGAGTCTGACAAGATGAGGCTGGGTCTTGTTCTGAGACTGTGGCCATTGCACAGCATGCACAGGTGGGTCAGGTGGTCACCTGGCCATCCAGGACACCACCTCGTTGGGGACACCATTTCAATCTCCTCCAGATTTTGAGGATCCAAAGAGAGAGGGTGAGCCCAGATAAAGTGACAAGAGTTTGCTTTGTAATGGGCCCAGTTTCCCCAGCAGTGGGGATGGACATTGGTCAGACAGTAATCTAGGACCTTACCCACCTGGGCACAGAGTAGGATTGCACTTCTAGCTCCCTTGAAGTAGAGGTGGCCATGTGACTTGCTGTGGCCGATGGCATGTGAACTCACTTCTGAAAGAAGCCACATCCTTTGTTTCCTCTGCTGTGGCAAACATCAGTGCTCCAGTTGGCGGCAGTTGTGCCAGCCTGGGTTCCAGTGAGCTCTAGAGAACAGAGGCCCTACCTGACCTGCGATAGACATGCAGCCCAATGAGAAATGAGAAATGAGGGTGTCTGCTAATGCAGCATAATCTAACTTATGCTGACAGATACATGGATAATCAGATTGACGAATTCTGGCTAATGGATTACTCGGCTAATGTGTTAGGCATCCCACGCAACAGAATTCATTAACCTAATTAAAGCACACGTAATTTCCCAAATTGAGTCTTTGTGGTAGTAGGCATTGCAAGCACCATTGTAAGCCAGCAGGGGGAGTGGCCCTGAGCTACTGAAACCCCATAGCTCATTCAGCCTGGCTTAGGGGACCCCAGGAGGGAGGGCACCCAAGGACTTCCCTTAATGTGTAGTTCTCACACTTGTGCACATTAGAATCACCTGGGAGCTGAAAATCCCCATGCCCAGGCCAGGCCCCAGAACAAGCGAGTCAGTCTCTGGGGCTGGGCCAGCATCAGGAGCTCGTCAAGCTCCGCATGTGATCCGTGTGCAGCCAGGCTCAGAACCACAGCTATATGGGTTCCTCTTCCTCAGCTAGGGACAGATTCTAGCTAATGTCTTGAGGCGGTCCTTTTTTTGGTAGAATTCTATTGCCTGCATGTAACCCAGTGCCTCAGGCTGCAACAGATGTTGGAAAGAAAAAAGTCTCCTTAGTGTGAGTGCTCATATGGGGGGTCTTGGAGCCTAAAACAGCCAGCCGTGGTCCCCTTCTAGCAGGATTTTGGGGTAGACAGACTTGGATTTGAATCCTGCTCCTCCCTGTAACCGTTCTGTGACCTTAGACAAGTTGCTTAATATCCTTGAGCCTCAGTTTCCCCATCTGCAAAATGGGGATAGTCTAATACCAAACTTACTTAACACGGTGTCTCTGCATCCCTGATAGCTGTTTATTGTTTCTCCCAAGTGACTTGTGCTGGATGATGAGATGGGTAAAGTAACACAAAAAATTTCATCTGTGGGCCGGCCGAGTGGCTCAATTGGTTAAGAGCTCGCTCAAGAGTTTGAGCTCTGAGCAACAGTGGTTCGAGTCCCGGCCCAAGCTGAGCAGCCGCTGAGCTGCCAACAGGTGGCAGGATGGCTCAGCTAAAAAAAAAAAAAGAATTGCATCTGCTGCCCTTACCCCCCAGCCCATTTCTTCCCTGGTGAATGGGACCCCAGCTCCCCACATGCCCAGGCCAGAAACTCGGGAGGCATTCTGGACTCTTCAGTCTCTCCTTCAATCTCCACGTCCAGTCCATCATTAATCACCATGGTGCTTCCCCTTAAACATCTCAGAGACCTGGCCAGGTCTCTATTCCTACCGTCACTCCCTCGAATCTGTGGATTGTTTGAACTCATCCAGCAGCTCCTGAGGGGTCTCCCCAGCTCCACTTTGCCTCTCTTTTAATCCATTTCACAAAATGGAGTCAGAGATCTTTCTAAAATATGAATCTCCCTACCAGATTGTAAAGCAAAAAGTTAAGTTAAAATAATTAACACAGTAGGGGTGCTGGTACATGAATAGACAAATATATCATTGGAATGACAAACAGGAAGCCCAGTAATAGACCTAAATACATGGAGGAAGCTGGTATATTACAGAAGTGGCATTTCACATCAGTGGAGGAAAGATAGATTATTCAATAAATAGCATAGGTACCACTGGGTAACCATCTTTGTATAGAAATAAAATTGGATCCATACCTCATATTTTGCACAAGGAATGGCTCAAAAATATAAATCTAAAAATGGGAATCCATAAAAGTACTAGAGGAAAACCTAGTATATTGCAAAGTGGAAAGGGTCTTTTAAAAATATGATTCAAGGGCCGGCCGAGTGGCGCGATGGTTAAGAACTCGCTTGGGACGCCAGAGGGCCCCGGTTCGGATCCCACATATGAGGGCCAGTGACACTGCCCTCCACAGCTAAGATGCTGAACAACAGCTCAACCTGGAGCTGGGCTGCCGTGAGTCGCCGGCGATGGCGTAGGCTGCAGCCCCTGTGGCAGTGGGTTGCCATGGGCTACTGTGTGTAGCCAGCAGCCAGCGTGAGCAGCCATCCAGAAGCTGGCTACTGATCTGCCTCGCCCAGGAAGAGCGCAATGATGGCGCCAACTTGGGCCAGTGAAGCAAAGTCCTCCACAACTAGACTGAAGAACAAAAGGACAGCAACTTGTCTGTTCCCCTTCCCCCAATTCCCCAGTGCTGTTCCCATCCCCCCAATTCCCCAATAAAAATCTTTAAAAAAAATAAAAATAAAAATAAAAATATGATTCAAAATCCAGAAGCCAAAAAAAGAAACGATCAAGAAATTCAACTACATTGAAAAACATAAAAACTCTCTATGGCAACAATTACCATGAGCAAAACCAAAAAGACAGACTGGAAAAAATGCTCGTAACTCATATCACAGAGCAAAGGTTAATTTCCACAATATACAAAGAGCTTCTAGAAATTAATAGAAAAAAGGTTAATAACCTATTAGTAAAATGGGCCAATATACAGACAGACAGTTCCAAGGACTATTAAGCATATAAAAGGACTATTAAGCATATAAAAACATCCTCAGCCTCACTCAAGCAAGGGAAATGCAAATGAAAAGGACACACATTATTTTTCACTTATGAGATTGGGAAATATTTAAGAATTGGTGATATAAGACTTGCTGGGGGTGTAGGAAACAAAACACTCATCTATTGCTGCTGGAAGTATACATTTATGGAAGGCAACTTGGGAAAAACTGGCAAAATGACAGATAATACCTGTGGTTAGTTTCATTTGTCAACTTGGCTAGGCTAAGTACCCAGCTCTTTAGCCCAACACTAACCTAGGTGTTGCTGTGAAAGTATTGTTCAGATGTGGTTAACATTTACAATCAGTTGACATTAAGTAAGGATTACCCTTGCTGATGTGGTGGGCCTTACCCAATGAGTTGGCGATCTTAAGAGCAAAAACTGAAGTTTCTGGGAGAAGGAGAAATTTGGCCTTAAGACTGAAGCATCAGCTCCTGCTTGAGTTTCCAGCCTGTTGGCCTGCACTACAGATTCCAGACTTGCCAGCCCCCACCACTGAGTAGTTCCTTAAAACGTCTCTCACTTATATATGTATATGTAATGGTGTTTCTCTGGAGAACACTGACATAATATCCTTTATTCCAGCAATCCCCCTTTTTCATCGTGAGCACCCCTGCACACATGTAAAATGACCTGTATACAATTTATTTCATTGGAGCCGTGTTTGTAATAGAAAGAGTGAAGGCAACCAGAGGGCCTACCAGTAAGGGGCTGGTTAAGAAGTCACGTTAATCCACAGAGTGCAGCGCTGCGTAGCCATCAAAACATATGAGGCAATGGGGTGTACAATGGTTTCCAAAACTGATTTAAGTGAGAACAGAAAAATACCACACAATGAAGAACAGTATGCACACTATGCTCTTTTGTGTGTCAAAAGGGAGAAAAATATATCAGTGTTTGTAACTGTAGACAATATCTCTTGGTGGGAGCACCAGAAACGAACACTGAAAGCCACCAGGGAGGGACACTGGGTGACTGGGTCACGGGACAGGAGGGTGACATTTCGCCATATGCCCTTTGTTTTCACAAGACAAAAAACCTTCTGTCTGATCATACGGCTGGCAGGAAGGGCCGCTATGGTCCTTAAGGTAGAGTCCTTCATGACCCTGCCACTGCCTCCACCGCGCCCCCAGTCCTAACCCCCACAAGTTCCCCATTCTCGGCGTTCTCCATTCCAGTCCTACATTTACTTGCTTCAGTTCCTCGAACTCACATGGCTCTGTCACGCAGTAAACCTGGAATGACTCTGAGGCCTTCTCCAAGAGCTTCTGCTTGTCCTAGGGGTTGCTCCCTTCTTTCAAAGGGACCTGAGTGGCTTGGCTCTGCCAGGGAGGAGTGCAACAATCCCTCTTCCCCCTCCTACCCTCTTATGGACACCCTGACACTTGGGATCATGTAATTCAGGCTGAAAGGAGCCTGCTGAGGCATCCCAGGTTTTCTCAGGTGGGCCTGGGGAAGAGGCCTCCCTGTAACTGGATTTCACCTGCCATTTCTGGACTGTGTCTTGAAAGTGTCCTCTGTCCCCGGACATGAAGCTGGTCAGCACCCAGTCCTCAGGAAACTCTTTTGTTTGAGGAAGACAGCCAATCTGGGGCCTGCCCCCTTGAGTCTTTTCTGGGGAGATGGCTGCAGAAGCACACGTGGATCAAGGCAGTGAATTGCAGGTGAATGAGAGCCTGGATTCTGTCACGGGAGGGCAAAGCGGAGTAGGTTACGGGGTGAAGCAATCTGGACCCCAAGCACAGAAACGGAAGGAGGCAGGAGGGCGTGCACTCTCAAATTTGGCAATGGATGAGGGAAAGGATTTGCCATGTGTGCCCTTTGTTTGTCTCATCCGCAGTCTGCTGTCTTTGTACGTATTTCATCTTGGGTGAGTTAAGAGGGTCATCGTTCGATACCGAAAGGACTCTGGGACAGGGACAGGGACAGGAAATCCATGTTTTGCCTTTTCTCAGGGAACAGATCTGGATAAACATAACAGAAAGCAAAGTGGTGAGGTCCGATCAGACAGATTTGATTTGGGGGTTTTGTAGGTTCATCTGACTTCACTCTGTTAGAATTTATGACATGGAAAACTGGAACTGTTTCCCAAGGGTGTTGGTGCAAACAGGGACACCCAGTCCCGATGGTGGTCCCCACAGGGGGTTTTAACTGGAACCTCTAGGACGTCTTGAGTTCCAGCAGCTCTGGTGGCACCATTTCACTCATCACAGCTCAAACTTTGTTTCTCCTGGATTGGACTTAAAAAAATAAAACCTCAAAACCCTGTGGAACACACTATTTAAAAACATGTACTCTGAGTCAAGCATGGGCACAAAGCTGGCTTTTTATAAAGTCTGAGCTTTATAAGGTGGCCAAAATGTTTCTCCATCGGGTTTAAAATTGAAGTAGAAACCACTTAAGAGTGAAAAATATTCCATGGAGGAGATTCTCACACGTTGAATCCCCCGGTTTACATCACAGGGAAGTCATGTCTGTGCACCAGAGGCCTGGGGGGTGTGTGGGGAGGGGGAGGCCGGTGGGAGGGAGCCACCTAGCCAGGGCGACGCCTGGGAGGACACTGTCACAGGTCAACGGCTTCCATGGAGCTCCTCAGTAACGACAGATGTGATGCTTCAGTTTTGCCAAAGTTCCCATTTTCCCAGTCACCCACGTTCCCTACTTCATGTACCTGTGTCCCAAATGTGTACACACACACACACACACACACACACACATACACGGGAACCATCCTCTGTTCTCCATCCTTCTGGGCCAGAAACTGAGACTGTGGAGTGTGAAGACCATGGTTTCAGGGTTGCTATGGGAACAGTACTCTTGCTTGGCCCATTTTGAAAGGTTCAGGCTCTAACCTCCCCCTACCAGTCCCATTACCTTCTGGGCCCTCCTCTTCCTCCCTTCCAACATGTTCCCTTTCTCAACTCTTTTCAGCTCTTAGAACGGACGCATGAACAAAGCACTCACCGCCCTTGGGCCAACTTCTTGGCATTCCTCAGGACAGAGGGTCCCTTCTCTGGCATGTTGTGGGCATTGCTGGCCTGGGTGAGGGGAAGCGCTGGCATCAGCATTTGCATCGTCTCATCTGAGTGACTCTCCCATGCTGAATTTGCAGGAGAGCTTAGGGAGCTAGAACAGGGCTAGTTTATAGCAATTTGACAGAATGATTTTGTCCATTGAATTTAGTACATAAGTGGAGGGCTTATCATTTTTTCTTTTACCTTTATGGTATTTTACAAAAGATCTGGACTACATGGGTTGGCAAGACACAGCCACCACCACAAGCAGAATCACAGATGGTTTGAGAAGCACTGAGTGTGCTGGGGCATATCCTAGAGCTACTACGGAGGATTGAGAGGCTGAAGTGCCCAGGGAAGGGCTGCTTTTCATGGACTGTGATGTGTGGCTAAAAGTGCGTTTAGAAGCCAGTGTTCGGTATCTGTGAGATGGGTGCTGGAGTGTGATATATATGCCAGCGTTGCCCTGCGGGTAAAGGAAAATGGGCAGCGTGTGGCTGCCACGCTGTGCTTCTGGGTGGGCCAGCTCCACCTCGACGGCTCCACATCTTTCTAGAGGAGGATTAGGTTTTGGTTACGGGTCAAGTTTTCACTGCCCTCCAACTCTGGGGACAATAGATTTTGCGAAGATTGGGAGTCAGGGCCAGCAATAGATGTGACTGTTGAAGGGACCAAGCCCAAGTGCTTTCATGAGTGTGGGTTTTCCTTGTTGTATTGGTGCCTGGGCGCCCTTCTCCTTAGCATGGAGGACGTGAGTGTGTAGAACCCCGAGTCTAACCCCTTGCAGCCTCTTCCAAGCCAGTATGCTATACAGGTGTTAATTACTCCTCTTTAATAAATGGAATTCAATCTCATCTGGGGAGGAGGGGGCCGTTAGGGGGAGTCCTAAGGTTTACTGTATGAGTAAGCTCTACTCCAGGATTGAAGATTTTGCTACAAGCTCGGTGGTAAAGAACTATAGCTGTGTTGATAAAAACGGCTAACCAGCCCTGTTGCAGGCACTGTCCGGAGCCCTTTATGTTCCCTCTCCTTTAATCTCACAGTGCTTACATTTACCCTCATTTCACACATTTCAAAAACGGTGGACTTTTCTCTTATACACTGTCTCCCCTTCCCTTGAGAATACTCTGAGTCATACACTGAGATATATAGCTCATTTGGGTTATAAAAATTTAACTTTAGCAAGAATTTCATTTAACATCTCAGCTCACGAGGCATTTCTTTGCATTTCTAAGGACCATTTTAGATTTTGCATGTCTCTTGAGCAGCTTGAGCCGAGGGAAAAGGGAGATGTCATGTGGTCATTGTCACACTATCAAGCTGTGGTTGCCTCAGAGAAATCTTGGGTTACTGGGTTACTAAGCTTGGTGGCAATAACCTCCATTGCCTATGTTTCAACTTTTCTTTTTTGGATTAGAGGCTTAATTACGTAAACTTTGAGTATCATAGGTCAAAAACAAACCAGACCCAAGGCTCAGAGAGGTTAAGTACCTTGCCCAACATCACACAGCCAAGGAATGCTGGAGCCAGAATTCACACCCAGGTCAGTCTCGTTAGCTGTATGCTTAACTGACAGTATTTAGAATTTATATTAATATATATTATATATCATACTGGAATTAGAAGTATTAGAATGAGATTCATACCATGTGTAGTTAAAACCCTAAGCTTCCAAGGAAGCAGATGTTTCTTTATGCTGTGGTTAAGGGGTGAAATATGATTTCAAAGCATTGAGCATGGAGAGTCAGTTATAAACAATGTCATCTGCAGGGTTAAGAGTTTATATTTAGAAGCATGCCTCTAAGTCAAGTGATGCATTTATTGGCTATTTTGGACACAGGTCAAACTGCATAATTTTTATACCTGTCTCCCTATCTCTTTATTTAAAAAAGCAGCTCATAGTTGAAGACATAGTTTGTGTAGGATGGTCAGGTAGACATAGTTTACAGGGATGTCATGTTTGTTCTTCCTTGATGGCTTATTTCTATGATTCAGTTCTTGGTTTTTAATCAATCATATTGACAAAAAGAAAAAAAACGACACACACACCAATGTTACAAAACCTTGTATTAATCATTTCCCTTCACTTTCAATATAACGTTGATATGAAATATAGCCATGATTCTTAGTTACATGGGAGGAAATGAGTAATAAATACATTGTAGCAAGTTTAAACCACAAGGGTGTTTCACTGGTAACAACATTTGAAAACTGTACACTTGCAAAGAACAGCATCTTCAAACATTAGTATATCTGTATATCAGTAAAGCTTTTACATGTAACAAACATGCTATTTCCATATATGACAAATTTAAAAAATATGCATTGCTTGGCAACATGAACTAGGCAAAAATAGTTCTTTGTTCACTAACTTTATACAGGAAAACAGGACGAAAGGCATGCATGTACAATAGGGATGCCTGCACGGGGCATGCAACAGAAGAAAGCTTTTTAAAAGTCAGCTTACATTAGGCATAAATACATGAGGGTTATATATTAATAAGGGAGGAAGTCTTCTGTTTGACACTATTAACATTCCTGTTTTCTTCCTATTCCTCCCAGAGGAATACACATTCACCTTTAAGTAAAGATAAAGGAATTACAAAAAATAAAACTCACTTTGCAAACATCTCAGATGACTTGTAAAAAAAAAAATCAACATTAGTGTTATCACAGCCCCATGTGCAAATTATCCTTCTGCAGGTCCTTCTTGTAACAGGCACACACCCAAGTGCCTTGGTCAGGTTGTTTCTCTGCACCCAAGCTGGAGCTGCCTGCTGCAGACATCTCCAGGGGGCTAACGAGACTGGGGCCTGCTCTTCCTCCCCTGCTGCCCTTCTGATCGCATGACCATGCATTCAGCCCAGCTCAGCCCCCAGCCCAGGCTCTTGCTGAGATCCTAATTCTAGCTGGGGAGTGCACATTTACAAACCTTGCACAGGCAGTAGCTACAAGAGGTGCAGAAGAACACAAGACCCAGAGAAGGCTCCCATTCCATTAAAGGCAACCAATGACACCTCAAAAGAAAACCTTGTTTCCCTCAGTGTCTCTTCGAACATATGGGAGATGGGGGCCCAGCTGTCGCTCCAATCCTGAGCACCAAAAAGGGACAGATCAACACCCAGGAATTGAGAGCTTGGTGCAAACAGCCGCCCTCTGTAGGCAGACCCAGCAGCGTCTATTTTGCTTGCTGGCCCTCGTTCAAAAAGTGAAACTCAAAAAGCACGTGGAAAAAAAACAAAACATATCAGCAGCAATGTTTCATTTCTTGTACACAGTTCATGTGTGTCTTCCTATTGTTTCTGGTAAGAAACCACTATGAATAAAAAGCACCAATAAAACATCATACATGATAACAATATCGCAGAACACCACTGTCCCTGGGACAGTGTAGAGATGCCAAATACAGGCTGATTAAATCAGAACAAGGGGGGAAAACATGTAGTGAAATAGATTTTACTCTGAGATTTTTTTAATGTTCACTATTAATATAAAACAGTTGCATTTAGGGGGTCAATGGGTAAATACAAAAAAAGGCACTGCCGCGTTATTACTAAATATCCGACTTCACAGCCTTATGCATGCAACTGTTTGATTCTTTTATAAATAAAATTCTTTTGCTTTTAGGATTTTTAACTTGAGCTGTATACCTGCAGTCAACACAGGACACAAACAAGGTGGTGGGGGCAGGCTCCTAAAATGGATCAGAACACTCAACTTAAAAAAAAAAAATTAAAACACTAATAGCAAAACACAACTAAGTAGATAAATCTATACACAGTCAATGAAAAATAAGCTTTTCTTTCTTTAAAAAAAGAATTATGTTGTTATTAATAACAGACTTTATCATGGTTACCAGCCATAGCAAGTTAATAAGTAACATATCCAAAATAATATCTCTAATAATCAGATAACCATTGTTTCTATATTCAGTGAAGGAATAAATAGAAATTCAGATTTGCAAATACTTTAAGGTCTTCCTTTTAAAGGATTCATGCTAATGTGATTGTGTTCACAATCTGTTTTCTGAACAACCCCAGTCTTTATGGATATATGTGTTTTGCAGCAGATCTGAATGCTTTTTCGCCTTTCTTCACGAGATGTGTAATACCATTTTTTTTTCCTCCTCTTTAACTTTCTTAGCATTCCAAAACCACCTTCGCAAACCCTCTGGTCTTACCTTTGGCCTTCAACATTTTTGACCTATTCTACCTGCCTTACATGTGATCGTCCATCCCAACACATTCCCCAAGTAACACTAAGCTTATTTAGAAAAGGGGTGTAGAGGATGAATGGTAATGGCACTTGGTTAAAAAACAAAATCAACTAAAAATGCTGCTTCTTTCTGCACATGGATTTGCATCTTTAGTCACCCAAGGAGAACTTTTTAAAAAATGCAATGCATGATTTGGTAGGTCCAAGCCTTCTTTGCTTGCTAAAGACTCTCATGGTTAAGATGCTCCCACCTTTTTTTTTTAAACCTTAAAGGGACTTTAAAAGCCTTATTACAAGGTCCAATACCACCCAAGGCCATGTTGGGTGTACATTTTTAATCCTGAAGGTAAAAGAAAGTTGTTTGGATTTCATTAAGGCCTTTAAAATCTGTATTTATACTTCATTAACTGTTTTTTTTTAAAATATCCATAAACAAGTGCAGTGATTTTCATGGTCTGATCTTTTCAATTTCGACTCTGACTTCGCTAAAAAAAAAGGCACTAGACTCACCCATTTAATAAACAGGCCGTATACCATCTCCCTGATCTCGCCTCTGGCTGAGCATTCACACCATCATTTACACAACCCAATTTTCCAGTGCAGAGCACAACTCCTCTTTGATTTCCTCTAATACCCTCCATTGCATCAAATTCCAAAACGCAGTCTTTCTTGCCCTTAAGAAATAGAGCTATTACTTTGCGGTAGCGTAGTTTGTTAATCCCTCACCATGTAATGAATGGCTTTATCTCCCTTCTGTGTGGATGGATAAATCAGCCAACAACACAGCTAATCCCTAACCAATACCGTGCGGACAGCACCATCATTCCCATCTTTCCCATGCCTTCTTCCACTGCCCCCTGGGATGGGCCCGGGCCATGGGCCGTACATCTCACCGCAGCTCTCTCTGCTACTTGCTGACTGACCATTTGTACACCGTGCAGGGCCTTGCTCTTCTCCTTCTCCTCAGTAGTGAGCGAGCAAAGGGGATACAGCCCCCAGGCTCAGGTTCCTGCGAGGAACCGTCCTGGAAGTGGGGTTTTGAGCTCCGTATCTGGGTATTAAGGCCTCTCACAAGGGAAAAATTTCCATCTTTGTCTTTTCTCCTTCAGTGGAACTTGTACCGTGTGTGTGTGTGTGTGTGTGTGTGTGTGTGTGTGTGTGTGTGTGTATGAGTGACAGGGTGAAACACCACGGTGGGATGGGGAAAGGTCTCTGGGTGAGAAGCAAATCCAGCACAGAAAGGGGCCACGGGATTCTTCTAGAATCTCTAGCTGGCCTGTGAGCAAACCCTAATGGATCACATGGTGCCGCCCTCCTTGCGCCCTCCTGAGTGCGCTGCCCATTCCAACCACCTCTTTTCTTTCAAATCCACCTACATGCTCCTCCCACCCACAGGTGAGAGACAGACAACTCAGGCTGGCGTGACTGCATCTGTCTGCCCAAGAAGCAGAGCTTGGCAGCCATTTTAAAAGACAACCCTGCTGCTATTATAAAAATAGAGGAGAAAAAAATGAATCCATATCAACAAATCCTTTACAAAAACCATAGTATGAAGAGAAGTTCTACCCAAACTCTTTACACATTATGTACCCTTTAAAATTGTTATGTAAACAATACACAAATTAAAGTTTATCTGAAATTTTGTTGGAGGGAATCTCTCCCTTCTTGCCCCTGTTGCCAAAGTGGCCTTTTCCCATGGCTCGATTCCAAGCAGGGGCCTCAGGGAAATCCAATAAGGGGGGGACAGAAAAGCGTGAGCCGCCATCTTGCTTTGGTCACATGTGTCCATGACTTTCTCCTGGGGTCAGACTGTGAAGGCAGGCTTTGTGAGAAGGCTCCCAGGGCTGGACCTTCTGCCTCCCTCCTGTGTTTCTCTTATCTCTTTCATGGCGGTACTTTTTTTTTTTTTTTAATACCCTTTCCATCCAGGAAGCCACTTGCATTCCCTCTACCCCACCCCTAGTCTCATGTTTCCCTAGAGACCCCTCCCCACCCCACACACCAAACCATCCCATGACAGTAACAAATGACAGAATAACCAATCCCGGGTCTACTGATATGTTTACAAGGACGACCTACGCTCTCACAAAATCAAAATGGGAGAGGGACCAGGGGGAAAAAAAGGCTGCAAAGTATCTTGGAGGATTCTGTGCAACCCTGAAGATGGCTGACACTGGACCCGCAGCAGTCGATTTCACGGCCAGCGCGGTCGCTCCCATCTTCAGCTTCTAGATTGTGGAGGTCCGGTCAACCCCGTCTGGTGAGAAAAACAATGGGCACAGGTGAGCAAAACAATTCTGTTCATGCCCACCTAGGCCAACAACAGGCCTGTTGGGCCTCCCAATTTCTGAGGACAGATAAGGGCTAAATTCATTCATTCAGTCAGTCATTCATTCATATACCCACCCACTCAACACCTGAGAAATAGCTATATTTTTTTGCCAGGAGCCATAATGAGCTTGGGAACCAAGATGTGAAGACCTAATCCTCACCCTCCAGGTGCTCACATCGGTCAGAACACAGACCTATAAAACCCACAATGAGGTATGAGTGATACATGCTATAACGGAGTATGTAGCAGGCACAGCAGGAACATGGAGGAATGGGTGATTTAAGTCACCCTTGGAAATGAGGGACAGTTTCACAGAGATAGAAAATGACTATTGTAGATGGTGCTGGTGGCAGAAGAAAGGAGGAGGCAGGAGAGGATGAGGGTGGGGAGGGCATACAGGATATGGTGTGATGTTGGTCATCAAATGGTGGGGTTGGGGGCAGCTTGGAGGTTCAGGATGAAGGATAGGAGAATGGAGGAGTAGCAGGAGGTGTGGCCAGAGAGGCAGGTAGGGGCTGCAATAGGCATATAGGTGGACCTGTCTAACTCACATCCCTTATGGGGGAGCGTCTCCCTCCCACCCTGAATCTTTGCTGAAAGACTGGGATGAGGCCGTTGTGACGCTGGCCCAGAGCAGACCAGGGGATGCATCTGACACAAACTGACCCAGATTCTCTGTCTCAAGAATCTGATCAGAGGCAGGGACACCACAGTTAGATGTTGTGCCCGGGAACTGAAAAATCCTGTGGAACTGAGAGAGTGTTGAGGCCACCCAGGATATGCCATGTCTATGTTGTGGAGATCTGGTGAACCTGGGCTATAGCGAAAGTGGGGGATGTGCATGCCAGAGACGAGGCCATGAGTGAGACAAGAGCAGGGAGAGCCGATGGCTGCCTGACCCTTTTCCGGTTTTCTGCTTACACGTGGGACTTACAGCAGCGTCCCCAGAATCAGACCATAAGGATCTTGTGTAGTATAAACAAGAGCTTGGATGTCGGTAGTAAATTATAAGCAGTAGTTACCAGATCTGATTTTAGAACAGTTTTCCCTGCAAGGCTGGTAGCAGGAAGACCAGTTAAGAGGCCCCTACAATAGTCCATACCGGAGCTGAGAAGGGCTTGTCAGTGAGCAGAGAAAGAGAGAGAGGCATGAATTAGCCATCACAGGAGGTAAACACGACTATGTCCAATGACCACTACATGAAGGCCACGGAGGCATGCAAGATGCCTGTCTGGTTTGGCTGATACCCCAAATTCAGCAGATGTGTCCCAGTCTAAGCCTTGATGTCACAAGCCTGGTCTACCAGATGGAGTATCTAGATTCTTTAGGCAGAATTTAGGTGTGAGAGGGGAGCGGCGGCCTGCTCCAGGGAAGCGAGGGCCCAAGTGACATGCAGGAGTGCTGAGACCACTGCAGAGCTCTCCTGACCTCCTATGGGTGCTGCCAGGCTGGTGTCTCACCAACAGGGACTTGGAGGAGGAAGGTTTGGTATCAGATCATCAATCCTAGAGGCCTCCCAGATATAAACTTCTAATCAATAACCTCTGTGGATGTCAACCTGAGCTGCTTCTAGTGGCTTTGCAGTGGTGACTGGTTAAGGGAGAACAGTACGTGTGCATGGGTGGGGATGTAGAGGTCACCCCCTCATTTGCTGGGGCTCACTGGCCCACTCATTAATGTCAACCCTTCATAGTTGTGGAAGAGGGGAGCTAGAAACCTGAAAATCTCAACAAACCCAGCCCCAAGTCACATTTTCATGGAACTCTTAACCCTATACCTCATTTGTCAAGGGTGATGGTATTCATCTGCAGGGAAATGACCAAAAGGTAAGTCCAGACTCACCATGTACAGTTGTGCAAGTTGTGCACTGCACAACTCCAGGGGTTGCCATTCACATGTAACCATGATAGGTTTTATAGTTATGACAAGTTTCAAATAAATGGCAGAACAGCATCTTGAGAAAGTGGAGTCATTTTCTAACTTGCGCAAAGTCTCCATATCAACTAGAAGTGGGGCTGTAAGACTCAGGACGGAGTAAGGAGAGAAGGTGAGAAGGAATGGCAAGGGGGCCATGTGAAGCATGAACCCCGGAACATCAGAGAATGAACCGTGCATCCCTCTTCATGGTGTGATTCACTACAGACTCCATTCTGCTGGGAGGAGCCTCGTTTTTGCATCTGTGAGTATTCCTGACCATATAACCCCTCTGCAGGAGGAAAATAACGATTAGGCTTGGCACAGGGTCTTCCTGAACACCCTGGGCCACCAGTCAGGAACAAACCCAACAGAGCCAGATGAAAGCTTTAAATGAAGGCTCACAAACCAAGATGGTGGAAGCAACCCACCCCCAGGGCTTCCTCATGGGTTCAGTTGGACGGGCCTGAGGAAGGGAAAAGGAGAGATGAAAAGGGAAGGACAAAGAGAAAAGTGCCTGAAGACTAGCACCAGGAGGACAGCAGTTAGTGGAGGAGACAGAGAGCAGAGATGTCAGCACAAAAGGATGTGCTCCCAAGGCCTGTGGTCCCTGGATTGGCTGCATTTAGAATGGCCATCCTGGGATGTGGTGTTGCAGGAACTTACACATCCTCCCCCGCCTTTGGCATTCTGTCCCCAGCAAGGTCATCTTTCCTGGCACCTAAAAGGGTCAGCCAGTAGAGACATGCTGTCATACTGGAGAGGCACACCACCCCTAGGCCCCGCTGGGCCACCCTGAACTTAATTGGCATTCTCTGCTCAGGAAACTGCTTATGAGGCTTCCCACCAGAGAGGATTATTGAGGAAAAAAAAAAAAAAAACCCAAAAAAACCACAGCAATAAAAAGGCTTAGCAGATTAATAAGACGAAAACATTAGCAAAAACACATCTGTTCAGAGAGGTTTGCTGTAAAAATAGAAGAATGGGTTAAGAAAATGAAGTCTTTTGAAGGGAAGCCTCCCTTTAATAGAGAGCACTTGGCATGCATGGTACTAACGATGATAATATGAGTACTTCGCAGTTTGATAAGAGCTTCCAACATGTCAATTATCTTAGAAATATCAAGTCCTTGGGGGAAAGGCCAGTTCTCCCTGCTGACTCTCACAGGCAGGGCGAGTTCCCCACCTAGCCAGCCACTGTCAGGGGGGTGGGTGCTGCCAGCAGTGGGCTGAGTTTGGCCTGATGACTCAGAGTCTGGGGGGAGGGGGGCTTCCCTTTTTGAAAACGTTGAGATAAAATCCACATACCACAAATTTTACCCTTTGCAAGTGCACAGTTCAGTGGTTTTAAGTATATTCAGAGTTGTGCAACTATCACCACTATTTAATTCCAGAATATTTTCGTCACCCCAAAAAGAAATCTGGTACCTATTAGCAGTCACTCCCCACTCCCACCTCCCTCCAGCCCCTGACAACCACTAATCTATACTTTCTGTCGCTATAGATTTGCCTATCCTGGAAATTTCATAAATTCACCAATGGAATCTTATACTGTGTGGTCTTTTGTGTTGTGTTTCTTTTACTCGGCATAATGTTTTCCAGGTTTATCCATGCTGCAGGAGGTATCAGTACTTCATCCCTTTTTAAGGCTGAATGATATTCCACTGTACTACATTTTGTTCATCCATGTTCATCCATTGATCAACCTTTGAGTTGTTTCTCATTACTCATCAGCGGCTATGAGTGTGCTGACCCAATCTCCTCTCGTAGCTGGAGAAGAGGTACCAGGGATGGACCAGCGATGCTTCAAAACTTCTAGGATCTGAATGGCCAAGGACGAGAGCAGTGTTTGAAAATGAGTTCCTGGAACCCCTGGGAGGTCACAGAAAGAACCGTTTGGTCAGCAGCCCTGAGAGGCCTGCAGCTGGTTCCCTCTGGTGCTGAGCGGAGGCGTCCTCCGGGCTGTGGAGAGCCTCGCACAGGCGCGGTCAGGTGGGTGCAGTCCAGGCCCTCTACTCTGCTCCATGAAAAGCATTTATCCACCTCATTATCTGGTTTCATGATAAGATTGTGTTTGCAGAGACTAACAATCTAAAAATTCCTGGTCAGAAGAACAGCCCTCTCTGGAGTAATAGCTGATGGCACCTCTCTCCCCACCGCTGCCAGATAGCATAGATTTTGGCTCTAGGTGTGCTGTTGGCCCATCTCGGGGGTGGGTGAGTGCGTCCAGGCTGGAGAAGGCTATTGGGAAGGGTCACAGGAGGCCTCTCTGGATCTCCATGACTCAGAGCCTCCCCGGACATTGGCAGGAAGGAGCGTCCATCTCTCCTCTGCCTGCCAAACATCCCCAGAGCTGGCGGCGAGTCCAGGACCGAGAAAGGCACCCATTTAGTACCAGGAGGGCACCGAAGGCCTTCTGGGGCTGCTGTGACAATGCAGGGCTTCAGGCCAAAGAGATGGTGGGATGACCTGCCTGCTTCTAGGAGTTCCACGGGGCCACAGCTTTGCACACCACAGGCATATCCAACTAGACTGTCCCTGTCACACTGCAAAGGACACCTCAGACGGCTTGCAGCTCCAGGCGTTGGGGAAGCCATTTAGAACAGGGAGATATAAAAACAAGCAGGATTTTTGTTTCAAAAATTCTGTTTTTAGAGCAAGTTGGAATATGCTTGGACCAGAGTAGGGGATCTGGTGCCGAGAAGGAAAGAATCCAGTGCTGTGGGGGATGTTCCCACTCAAAGCCATGTCTTGTGTTCCTGACTCCTCCAGCTCCTGTATTTGGCTGGGACAACTGCTGTGGAGAGACTCCAGTGTGCACTGGGGGGTTGGGGGTGGAGCCTCTGGGGGAAGAGCGACAGCTTCAGTCTCTAGGTTTCCCTGACTCACTGCTGAGAAAAGGGTGAGGAGTGGAGCACTGTGTGATGCTTGATGTGGTGTGGCTCCCTGTCCCCTGCCTTCCTGTCCCTGTGCTTCTCTCATCCCCCCAAGCTACTGCCAGGGTGTAAAGCAGCAGGCTGGTAGCTCTTCCAGGCCTGGAGTGACATGCAAGGACAAAAACACTCACCTCCCAGGGCGTGCTCGGTCATACTGAGGCACAAGGACTCCAGCCTGTTGTTGATGTCAGGTTCAGTCACAGGAAGCTGGAATTCTGCAGGAGACAAAGGATTATATGTTGGTGACATGGGTTCTAAAAACAAAGAGAATGTATGCACAGTGTCACCTGGCTCCACCTGCCGGGGTAAGGGTCTGCTGGACCCCTGGGAGGACTTGTGTGGACTGCTGGGGCCAGCATGGAGGGCAAGTTGCACTCAGGTTCCACCAACCTCTGAGTCAAACTCACAGAATCCACTATGAACATGGGTGGCTGGAAGAAAACTGGCAGCTAAAAATAGCTGGTCATCGTCATAGTCTGTCAGTCCTCTGCTCAGAACAGTCCAGTACCTTCCCATCAGAGTTGAGCCAACCTCCTGCCATGGCCTGCAAGGTCCCTCAGGGTCTGGCCCCTTGTTACTTCCCGGCCCTTGTACAACTCTCCCCTCCTTCCATCCACCCCAGGTCCTCTTCTACCCCAGGGCCTTTGCACTGCCATTCCCTCTGCCCAGAATGTTGGTCCCTGGACATTTTCATGGTTCCCCCTCTCTATATTGTTCTGTCCCTGGTTCTACTGTCTCCTTCGAAAGGACTTTCTGTTCATTATATATGAACAGATCTTTTCTGCCCCCATCACTTTCTTATGCTTTATTTTTCTTCATAACTGTCACAACATCTGACATATTATGTATTTACTGCTTCTCCCCAGTTGAATGTTCACTTCATTGGAGCAGGACTTGGCTCTGTTTCAGGAGCCTAGGCTGGGCCTGGTGCATTTCTGCTTTGTTACAAGGAGCTGGAAACAGAAACCACAGCATGGAGAGTGCCTCTTCTGAGTCCGAGACTGTGCCGGGAACCCAAGTCCCAAGTGGGGCTCAGATAGGCAGATGACCCATCAAGGTCAGCAAGCTGACACAGAGCTGGGACAACCACCTACATGGGGCTGACTCCAGGGCCGGTGCTCTCCTGCATGTGGCAGCAACTGTGGGTGCCTGTTAACACTCAGCCTCAGGCTCTTAGGAAGGATTGACATGTCTACTCTGCGGCTTCCCACTGCCCAGGGAAACGCTGTTTACATTCTAACCACAAAGCCCCCTCTACATCTGGACCCTCCTTATCTCCCCAGGCTCCAGTCCCTCCTCCTCCTCTGGGTGGGAGGCAGCCCCTTGGGGCTTTCTCCTCTGTCCTATTGAGGTCCCCCCTGTCAGCTTCTCCCCGGTTCCTCATCCTACAGAGCTCTTGAACATCCTTGACTAGCTTGGAAGCACCTAGCAGACAGTGACAATACTTTCATATATCTCAGAATCTCCCATAATCCCCACCATGGCCTTCTGCACACCTCATACATGTCTGCTGAGTAACAGAAAATGGAGCAAGAAATAGAAGGAAACTCTGACAACTAAGAATTATGAAGTCCTATGGAAGGCAGGCAGAAAAGGAATCAGCACTGGGAGTGCCTGAGAAGTCTCAATACTGCCACTGCCTCCATGTGTGACTCTGGGGAGCGGTTCTCTTCTTCTGGCTTCCGCCATTCTACCTGTAAAGGATCCTGCTTCCAAAAACTTCAGGCCATTTCCTTGCTCCTTCACATCTCCACCAGAGGGCGCTCGGGGCTGGGGGTTGGGGATTACCAATGAGGCTGGTTGGTGGTTTGGTGGGATAGGAAGTTGAAACCAAAGGCTAAACCAAAGTATTGGTTTTCCTTGACTAGTTACACATTTAAATATTTTTTGCAATCTGTGTTCCCCATCACCAGCTCATTCAGAGGCAGGTATCGTTTCCGTTATTTAAAATTCTAAAAGAGAAGGTTGGCAAAATGGATCAATATAAAAGGCACTGAGGAGCAGATAAGGTTCTTTCTGACACTAGTTCCAGCATCAAAGGGTCTGAAGGACAACTGTGCCAGATCATGAGTGGACAGAGGCCAAATGGGCTTTCGGGGAAGCGGAGAGGGAGCATGCAAGGGGCTCCCCAACCCCCACCCACTGGTTGCTCTCAGAGTAGCGTTGGGGGCAATTAGACAATCCAGAGGGAAGAGTATTTTAGCATTTTCACCCATTCATGTGAAAATCATATGCATGCAAAAATTAGCAGCCTTCAGGGTGTGAAATCTATAAAAGAGAAACACAATTTTATATATAGCCAGTTAGCAAATATGAAAAAAAAAACCCTCAGCAATTATAGCCATCCATATGCTCACTGTAAAATTTAGTTTACTCTCTAGCACTTCCCTTTAAACAAACACTGTGGAGAGATTTGGATAAATAAAGATGCTCGACATTTGGAAAGCAGCATTTCAGCTGCAGGATTTCTTGCCAACACGCAGGAAAATGCCATTTTCCAAGCCTGGGATTGCGTGTTCCAAAAAGGGGGCTGAGAAACGTGGGGCTCTCTGCTCCAGGATCTCCAAGCCTCAGTGGCTGCTCTTTTAGGTTGGAAGTTGGCACGCTTGCTTTTTATCCTCCAGATCTTTCTTCTGGTGTGCTGGGTAGTCACGACCCTCACCATTCTCAGAACAGCTCTGAGAAATTCTACGTCTTGGGAGAAACCCATATGTTCATACTCCCGAGTTTCCTAATAGTGTGACTTTTTAATTGTGTATTTGATAAAAACAGATCGGTGGCACCTCTCTGCATACACAAGACAGTGGGAGACCAGCTGGTAGATAACAGTTTCCATCTCAGACTAGGAGCCCTCCGCCGCATGTGGCTTGGTGGGCAGAGCTCTCAATGTCCCAGAGGAGCATTTGGGCAGCCCCTGCCCCATGGGCCCACAGTAACCACCAGGCCAACTCTTGCCACGGCTCCTGAGGGCTTGTTGCAGTTATCCTGGGCCACCAGCTGTAATGGACCAGGCAGACAGTTTTCCAGTCTTCAGTAAGGCACAAAGGAAAGACTCTCTGTAATTGGGCCTTCTCGGCTGTTGCCCAAAGTAGGCCTGTTTCTTCAGCTCAGATGCCATCTCTGAGTACTAGGAATGCTTTCCCTCCTTATCAGGTTGTTCCAGTATTTAGTGAGGCTCCCCAGGTCCAGGATGCCCAGGGTCTAGGCTGACTTGGGAATGTTTACTTGTGCCTTTTAGAAATCCCACAGGTACAGGCCCAGGGTCAAGAAGATTCTGGAAGGGAGTGGCTGCCCATCCCTAACGAAGTCCTGCTGCCGGATCTGCCCGGGGTGGCCATTCCTGCTGAATTTCGTGTCTGTGGCACCCCAGGTGCAATTGTGCATCTCTCTCAGGTCGCTGAGGCTGAGGTAGGAGGCCAGTTTCTTTAGGACTTTAGAATAAGAGACAGTTGGGCTTTTAGAAAAACACCTTTAGAATCTCACTTTGTCAATGACAGATGAGGCTGTTGAACAACTAGAGAGGCTTCGAAAGTCTGGTTAAGTGAGAAGCTGGGTTGCTGAAAAGGGGAGAAATCAGGAAAGATGAGGAAGGGACAGAGGACAGGAAGTGGGACCTGGACCACTGTGATGAGGGGGACATGGAAGAAAGGGGTGACAAAGCTGGGAACCAAGAAGAAGGGGGGAGGATGACAACAAAAGGAAGAGAGATCAGTGTGGGCATGCAAATGGAGTCAACGTGGCGGGCAAGCTGACAGTCACAGAGAGGTCATGGGTGGCGGTGGAGGAACATGAGGAATGAATGAGTCGCACCCGTGAATGTGTTATGGGGATGGAGGCTTTTCTCTGGTGGCCTCATTTCTGAACCTGCAGAACTAAATGCTGTGGAAATCCTCTGGGACCCACACTTCCATGGAAAAAAATAAGTAGAACATGGTACAAGACAATAATGTAGTACCACCTTGCCCCAAGTTCATCTCTGAATTTGACTCTCAGGTGCACTGGAGAGGGGTGGGTGAGGGGTGGGAGTGGGGGGCACAGGCCCAGCTGGGTTCTTGGCTATGACAGAATTGACTCCTTTACTAACTTTCCTACCCACTGCCTGCTTTTCCCAAGCAGGGCTGTTTGCCTTGCTTACTAGAAGGCAGGGAGCAAAGGTCTATCAAGTACTTTAAGTGGATCCTTATTCTGGTCTCTGCCTCTGCACAGCAGCCCCTTCCATTGCCCTAATAGACCCAGCGCGCGGGTGGCACACTCCCTCTCCCCACTCTTTCGAAAGGCAGTTCTCTGAAGGGAATCGGGGGGGGGGGACACACACGCACTCACACTAAGGAGGAAACTGAATGATAACAGCCTCGAGCGCTGGGCTCCCAGGTATGCAGCATTCTAATGGCGGAAGAATTCCAGGCATGAGCTGGTGTACAGGGGAGGGGTGCTGGGAACAGGCACGTCACACCACGAAATGCTGCCATGGAAGGCACCGCCTTATCCATCTCACGTCTGGGTGGTCCAGTACCACGGGCAGTTTGCACATGGTTTTGTGCGAGGGAAGGATGAGACCCCCAGAACGCAGCGCTGAGAGGCTGCCAGCCTAGCCTTCCCCATGCTTTTCCTTGGAAGCCTGCTTCCGGCCCCTCTGCCCTTTCTCTGTGGGGCCCTCCCGGTGGCGAGGAGCCCCTGGCTTCCCAGGGTTGCTGCAGGGCTGCTCCTGCCTCCTCTCTGACTGGATCCCCGGGGTGGCTGAGTCCAGGGTCAGCAGGAACAGACCTGTTTCCAAGATAAGGTATCCTTCTGCAAGCAGTTTCCAAAGTAATTTTCCAGTTGGGAAAGCACCCTGCCTCTCCGAGAAACGTGACCACTCTCGCCAGCGGCCATACTTGTTTTGAGCTCAAGTCACCTCCCTGGTGAGTGTTTCAGAGCCTGTCGCCCTCACTCACAGAGGACCAGCTCAGTGTTTCTTACCCCAGAGGCCAGCAAGAGGTAACAATCAGCCATGGCTCTCCTGGCGTGTCCTAGGAAACAGCTAAAGCCTGTCCACGTGGGAGTAAAGTGAAAAATCACCCCTGACATGGCCTCCAAGGGGCCACAGAGTCTGTCGACCCAAGAGAGGGAAGCATCTTGTACATCCGAGCGAGGTAACTGATCAATTGATACACAACTTGGGGGCTGGTTCTAGCCTCCAGCCTTTTCTATATTCTTTGGAGATAGTTAAAGTCTTCCATCATCTCAACAAAATGATTTTAAGCTAACAGAATAAAGGCTCCTTTAGAATGCATTGTAGTCTTCAAGATGTGCACGTATGGTTTAAAATGGTGCTTTGAAGACATTTCATGGTCAGGATGAAACCACTATGTTGTACCGTAATATAGTTCTCTGAGTATTTAATTTTGGGTTGGTCATACATTTTGTGTTCACTATTACTGCTGCTTGTGTAAAGACAAAAGCTACTTTCTGCACAAAAGCTACTTTCTGCCTGCCTGATTTGATGCTTATTACAGTTTAATCTACCCCTAGACGCCTGCCTCATTAACCGGGGTGTGCTGCCTTGAGGGGAAAGGCCCATCTGCAGAGGAGATGTGTCTGGCCATCTCTGAGACCTCGGCTCTCGAGGACAAGCTTTTGTCTGGGTCTGGCTGCGGCAGTTAAGAGGGCTGCCCTGTGAAGGGGGAGGCCTCCCTGGGAAGAAGTGACTTGTGGTCTTGAACACCAGTATCTAATCAGCAAGGGCAGGGGTGCACTTGAGCCCTGGGCAGAGGCTGGGAGGAACATCCGCGTGCCCACGGCAGAGACTTTCTGCAGCCTCCATTCCCTTCTGCAAGGGTTCCTGGTCATGCTGTGCCCTGCCTTGCCCTTCCTGACCACATTCTAGGACAAGCCACTCAGCCTGGGCCAAGCGTGCTGAGCAGGACTTAGTCGTGGGCCCTGCCAAGCGCTCACCAGTATATCTGCAATCGGGAAATATGCAGTAGCCCTGTCTACATGCCTTGGCCATTACTAGAAATGCTGTGACTCATTAGGGCCTTGTTGGAAGTGGGTTTGTAATGCGTGGGCAAGAGGCTAATTAAAAACAATAAAACCCCAAGGGTTCTAGATTCTAAGGCCAGTGTGCAAAGAACATTTCTTAGAGATGTGCCGGCAACTACCAGGAAAACTGAAAACTGTTCTAAGTAGCTGCCTCTAGGAGATGGGACTATGGGCTGAGAGGCGAGGAGGACAGTTGCTTTTTCTTACAAGCTCTTCTGTATTATGTGATCCTTTAACTATGGGAACAGAGGCTTCATGGGAAGAGGGTGGAAATGATCTTAGGGTCACAGGTGCCCTGAGCATGAGCACTACAGTACAACAGTGGGAGGTGGGGGGTGGGGGGAGGGAATAGGGGTACAGATGGGGGATTTGTATCTATGGACCTAAATAGTCCTCCTCCCAGGGACGGTCCAGCTTTTCCCAGTGGGCCTGGTCTTCCCAGATAGCCAGGAACACAGAGGAAGACTGAGGACTTGAAAGAGAGCTGCAGGGAAGGAAAAGGGGCTAGAAGGAGTGGAGAAGGCTACATGTGTATTAGTGTTGAGGAGTGGTCAGCTACGCTAGGGCTCCTGGGAGGAAACAAGGTGGCTGGGCTGCAGTCCCGGGACTGAGTCAGGGTGGGCTCATTCAAGGTTATTCATTCAAGGTCAAAGAACTCCTTGTGCCCAGGATGTCTTCAAGTCTTGTTCAGATTCTCTTTTACTGGGAATGGTTTATACAATATTCTGCAAGATAACAGAGGCTGGGACTAAATAACTCAAGGAAAAGGCCTTTATGACCCCCAAATTTTATCAAGTATTTCTTCCTGGGAAGAAAAATAGACACAAGTATCAAAATGGAGAAAAGGAGCTTTAAAACAAAAGTGCGCAAATACAGGGTTCTAGAAGCCAAGAAGCAACTGTAAACAAGCATCTGGGCTTATGTGGAATGTCCCTTCTTTTCCTGACACACCCTACCCCATGGTGGCTCCTCACTGTCCCTCTCCCCCCACCCAGTGGCCTCCCAACCCGCATCCTGCCTCCCCTGCAGTTCTCCATGGACACCCCTGCATAGCCCCCTGCTCAAAAATCTTCTACAGATTCTCCACTGAGAGCGGCCAGGGTCTGAGCTCCTTGGCCTTGGATGCAGAGACCCCACTACGGGCCACAATCTTTCCAGCCTCCTTGGTCCATCCGCTGCTACTTCAGCCCACATTTCGGCCCAGCCACAGCTTGCGGGACTCATCATGGCCCTCTGTACCGCTGCAGTCTTGCTCCCTCCTTACTTCTGTCTGCAACCCCGCCCTACTCTTTCCACCTCTTCATCCTCTGTCCCTTGAAACTCGGCTCCAATTCCAAGAAGCTTCCTTGCCTGCCATGGGCCACAGTGATATTTCCTCTCCTTAAACTCCTATAGGACGTATTGCACAGAATGCATCTGCTGCCTGGGGGGGCATTTTCCTACAGGTACACGCATGTCTGGTTTGCCTGTCTTGAGGGTCATCTAGGTAGGTGCAGTAATTAATTGCTTGTGTGGCTTTGTGGTACTTACGGAGTCTAAAAGGTCACTGTCTGCATAGAGAAAGGGTGCAAGTATTTGTTGGCTACACATAATTCTGTTTAGGGGCATGGTAAAGGTGAAATTGACTTGAAATGCACCAAGCTGCTCTTCAACCAAGTAAAGATAGATGGTCCAACAGTCATGTTTGCAAGGCACTCCCAAACCAGGGGTAGGGCTCTTAGCGTCAATGCTGTCAAGTTTTCTCTTTCTCTGTCTCACTCTTTATACATGCCCCCCGTCCCCACGACACATGGAACCCCTCCCATCTCACCCCCCCCCCAAAGCCCTTTAGTGATATCTCTGGCTTTATCAATCTAGAAATAAGACTAGTATCAAAAATATCTCTGTCAGATTGCAATAACGCTGGGGCTCCCTGTGCTGGCTTCCAGCCAACCAGCCGCTATTCATGCTGGCAAGGCACAGTTTAAAAAAGGAAATGCTTCTATAACCTCACAAGAATGCGTGGTGACAGTCGGGGCTAAGCACTTTCCGGCTGGGTTCACCGGGGCATCTATTTTGGCGTCCTGGCCTCCCGTCTGTGTCAAGGGGAGAAGAGCACGACAGACCAAGGGCTGGGCCCCTACCTGGCTGCTGGAACACCAGCATGTTCTGTGGAGAAGTGTGCACGGGCAGCGAGCGGGTCCTTTGGACTGAGCTGTGGGTGCGGCTTGGCATGCTGTTGCTGCCCCCTGGGTTGGCGAACCAGAGGTTCTAGTGAGAAACACAAAAAGGAAACCCGTTAGTCCAGACACCCTGTCGGGGGGAGGAGAAGGACAGGACCCCCCAGCCAGGATTCAGGAGACCAATACCCCGGGGAGCGTTCTTTGCTAATTTCTGGAATTTTTTGCCAATGCTACCCAACTGCTTACTTATAGAGAAGGAATTTAGACTCCCTTCCATTAAGTCACATGGCCCCTCCCCTCAGCCCGAGGCCCCTGTCTAGCCTTCCCTTTAATCTGGACACCTCGCTGCCTCACAATCTCCAAAACTCTTTTTATCCTTTTTGTTGCCTTTGCTTTCCCTGTCACTTTTCTTGGAAACAGGGGTAGTTTCTATAAACATTTGCAATGAAGAGCGCCAACTGTTTCAGGGTTCTCATTTGATTTTCTTTCTGAGACTCTTATAACTGACTACAAAGCAAGGGGGAGAAAAAAAAAAGGACTCAGCTGGCAAGGAGCTGGCACAACTGAGCTCATGTGTTTATTATTACGTGGGTGTCCTGGTGGTGACTTCCTCGTGAACCCATCTGGGGGCTGCCCACAGTGGTCACAGAGTGCGGCTTTCTAATACCCTGTGCTGCTTCCTCTGGGGAGGGGATCCCGTCTGTCTTGCCTGGAGCTGTTTTTAAACAAATCTGTCATCCCTAAATTTCTCATGACAATCCAGAACTTTAGGCCCACGCGTGTCCCTCCCATCCCTGCCCCAACCTACAGAGCCCCACAAAGCTGGGGGCACACAGATGGAAGGCATTGGACCGGGTGGGGAGACAGGGCTAGAGGGGTGAGGAGCTGTGGGGACAGAGGTCAGCTCTAAATCACACAGGAGAACCTCTGGGCAGCCTGGCCTTGTTTCAATGCTCCCACTGACATCCTCTCTCAGGCTGCTTCCTGTGGACTCTTCACCACAGTGGGACCCTGACGAAGGAGCTATTTGTCACGAATAGAAAGGCTAGGAAAGCATTTTAGGTGCCCCAGCTCCTCCTCGGAACCCAGATCTGCGAGGTGGTGAGGTTTGCGAGGGCAGGTCAAGGAAGGCAAATAATAAACAGAGTTTGCATTTCTTTCTGAAGGCCCCCCTGTGCAGGGTCCCCAAGGTTAAAGTGGTCCCAGTGGCATCCTAAGCAATACCCCACGAGGCCAGGCACAGCTGCGGCCTTGAGGAACAATGCAAACAACGCTAGTTGCTGCTGAGCATAGGGACAACTGTCCCTCTGTGCAGCCTCCCTTGGCCTTTCCCCTCACCTTGGAGTCATCTGGAGGGACACATCGTAAAGCCTCAGGCCCTGAGCTTGGCTGCCCACCCTCCTTCCCGAGGCAGAACAAACCTGTCTTCCTTGTTTCATGATGGTGGGGTTGGCAGCAGTGTTGCGCTGGGTGGAGCTGACGAACCCACTGGTGCCCAAGAGGCCAAGGCGGGCGGAGGGGACAGTCCTAGAGGGGATCTGGTACTGGCGTGGGTTCCGTCTGCCCATGCCTCCGCCCACAGAGCCGGCTGTCGGGAGGGAGTTGGACTGCCCAAAGCCGCGACTGCGAGGTTGAACAAAGAACGAGAGACCATCAGTCCCCCTCAGCCCTTCCCAACTGGGGGCCCACGCTGCCAGGGCGACGTCTACTTGGGGTCTGCTCACAGTTTGACAGTTGTGAGGCCGAGGGAGGCCTAGGGTCTCTGGGCCAGGAAAGGGCTATGATTAAAACGACAGCTAACACCTGAGAGCAAACATCACGTGCAGCGCATGTCATGTGCACCATCCTGGTACTTTTTCATAGATTCTCCGCTCCTCACCACAACCCTATGTATGAAGCAGCGCTTGATCCGCCTTTAGAGCTGGCGAAGGAAAACAGAGCTTAATAGTTTTGCGAAGGTCACATGGCCAGCAGGGGGCAGCGCCAGCAGCCCAGAAGTTTAACCAGCACGCTCCTGGGCCTTCTTCCAAGCTGCGTCACAGGGCCCAGAGCACTCACATGTCTGTCAAGAGGCCACACAGCAAGAGAGCAGCAGAGCCAGGCTCGGTGCGCCTTCCATCATACCACTGTCTGTTTCTGATGTCTGTGTGAGCAGCAGACTTGGAGAGGGTGGCCTGAGAGCCTCACAGGATGTAAGCGCCATGGGAAAAAGGACGGTGTCTGTCCTCATGAATCCTGTGTGCTCCACGACTGAATCACCTCCTGGCACAGTAAATGCAGGTTGAATGAATGAAAGAATGAATGGGCCTCTGCCACCATGATGCCTCTCCAAACGGAGGAGCTGACCCCATGTCTGGGGCTCTAATTCCGGGGTATGGAGTAAGGGCTGTGAGAATGGAGATGGTTATGTTTGCCAAGTGCTCTGGACCTAGGACACTGACTGCTCCTCACCCCTGCACAGGCCCTCCCTGCAGAAAGACCCAGAGGTTACGTGCTTCCCCTGGGTTCACGCAGGAAGGCTGCCGGAGACCCTGGCGTTGCACTGGGACGCCGTGCTCCCATTACTCCTGTGACCTCATCGCCGAAGAACTTGTCCTCTCTAACATGCCTCAGGTTCTGGGAGGGTACACGGCAGCCAGCAGGGTTTCAGAAACCAGCACATTCTTTCCAAGAAGAGTCAGCTTTAGTCATTCACTGATGTTCAAGTTGAAATGTTTTACCTCCAATGGCCACAAGATGGAACAGACTTGCTTTCCCAGCCACACAGGGGAGGTTTGTACCAAACCTGCGAGGATACTCAGGGAGACAGGGCTGATGTAGTTTAACTAGTTGAGGATGATGGGGTGGGGGTGGGGGACCCTGCAAAGAAGCCATTTCCTGAGAGAGTTGTGTGTGCATAGGGGGTGGGGCATCTAAGCCATCAGCACAGCTGATCTCAGAAAATATTTCTCTTCTCAGAGTTCCTAAATTTCCTAGGGGGAGAGAGGGCAGAGAAGAGAATTTCACTCTGAGCTGACTGATTTCGGGGCTCGTGTCTTTCCATTTTCAGGCTTTTGTGGCCCAGGGAAGGGCTTTTGATTCAGTCAGAGGTGAGAAGGGGGACTACATGTAGTGAGTTGGGGGCGGGGGACGCTCATGGGTTCTAGGTCTTTCTTTTTATCTCATCCTTTCTCCCTTGTCTTCCCCTCTTTCTTCTTTTACTAAGGTTTAAAATGTTTGGAAGAAGACATTTGAGCCAGGAGGGGTAGGAATAATTTCACACAATCGAAGAGGTCTTCTTGGGAGGGAGGACAATTTGAGTGAGTGACAAGTAGAGAGACAAGGATGAAGCAGGAGTTGTTTTTTTTAAACTATGGAAACTAGGCCTTTGGTTTTTGGAGTCAGGATTTTGGCCACCTGGCAGATGATTCAGTATTTTGCTAAGACTTTTCCTTATTTAGTACAGATGGGTTTTTTTTTGGTTTTTTTTTTTTTGCTCATTTTCCTTTTCAGTTGGATTTAAAAAAAGCTATTTCATATGCAAAATACAGTAGTCAATGAGTGATGCTCAAATGATTTGTGCTTCCAGGAAGGCGAGGCTATATTCTTAAGCAATATAATGTGGGCAGAGGGTTCTGTTATGGGGCACTTAGTCACCGTAGAAATGAGGGCTCTAGGCACTCCTAAAGTTAGGACCAATGACTTGGGTGGTATGTGGCGGAAGAGCACAGAACATCTGGGGGATAGGATGGGTGGGGGCGGGGGCAGGGAGGAGAATTTGGCTGGGCCATCTTTCTAATGATGGTGAGATCCTACAGTGGCGTCCTTAGTTGGTTATTACAAAGCCCGTTTTGTTGAGCGTTGCCAAGGCTGGCAACCAGTGTGAACACTTATTTTGATTACTTAAGATCACTAGGCTGAATGAAATAATCATTCTTTCTGGGGAGAGAACAAGGTGACAAAAGCAAGTTTTCATGTTTCATTCTCTGGCTCTGCCCATCTCTGTCTCTCTTTCACTGCCTTCCTAAATCAAACCAACTGATTTCATTACCTTGAAATGTCTGAAAAGACTGAATAAGGACCAATTAATTTGGGATTTGGGATAATTCAAGTAGGAGCTGGGCTGCAGCTACCTTTATATTATGGGAGAAACAGGTCTTCAAAGCAAATTAATAGCATAAGAGATCCCAGAGGTAATACTTAGCAGAACAAATTATTTTCTAGAGCTTTAGTTAGCAACTTCCAATTGAACAGCTACAATCGATGATTGAATTCATCCTTAACTAATCAATAAAGGAGGTCCATTGGGACACCAATCTGGCAAATGCTGGGTTAGTCCAATACAAGCTTTAGAACACGTGAGAGCGGTCAGGCTTCATTGGAACTTAGATGCAAACCAAGGACAAGGCAGGGCAGGGACGGCATTTTTGGGAAGAGTAGCAAACGCTGAAAAGCTCTATCTTCATCTTCAACCTCTTAATTCCTTCTTTCTCTTAGAACTTGTCTCCCAAGGGGCTGGTGTTACAAGAGGAGTCTGGAACTTCCTCTTCTTACTTGGGAGAAGTACTGTTGCCCTTACAAGAAAGGAGTGAGCCCGGGAAGGGGTGCAGCCCCAGGGCAGGAGGTTGAGAAGCAGGCCTGGCCTTTCATCTGGGGGCCCCAGGAATCCTCAGGTGCAGAGGTGGTCCAGCCCAACCCACCTGGGAGGCCAACCCCAGAGGGCTTGGGGCCAGGGAGCTGGGGATAAAGAGTGTTGCTTGCCCTGCCCGTCTTTTCTGTACATGAGCCAAAGACCATGAGAGCTCCTGGCATCTGAAGTGGTTAAGAGCACTGACTCTGGAGCTGGCCTGCCTGCTCCTGGATGCCACTGCCTACCAACTTCTCTGTAAACTGGGGTTAAGAGTAGCTCCCCCACCTCATATGGTTGCTGTAAGGATTAAATGTATTAATATTTTTAAAGTGCTTGGATACCACCATTTAGGGCATAGTAAGTGCTAAATGTTTGTTTAATAAATAACAGTGTTGTATATGCTGGAATAAGATAACACTTTAATTTTTACATTAATCTTTAATAAAGACTTTTCACAAATTCTAACTGGCCTTATCTCACTTAGTTAATATAAAAACAGTGATTTTTTCAGGCACACTTATGCAAATAAATGCCAAGAATCTTAACAACACAGACAGAGCTTCTATATCTGCACTGAGAAATGAATTCAGAACTTTTTAGGTGCAAGTGAAAAAAATTATTTACCTGCTCATGTTTAAAGATGTAAAGATGATTTTCCCCCCAACTCCCTGCCATTGTTTAAGGCTTAATTCTACCCCTCCTCTTAACTCCTCCCCCAGATTGTCACTGCAATTCACCTTTAACATGCAATTGGATTCCTCAATTTAAAGCCAGATTAAGGTAATGGGTTTTAAAGTACAACAACGAGGCTTATTTTTAACTGCATTCAAGAAGGTGAAGTACTATGAAAAATCAAGAATGGTACTGCTCCACACTTAGATTGCAGCTCAGACCAAAATAGACTAGCACTGGGCTCTTCACCCTGCCACCAACTATAATTAGCTTGTCTGCAGCTAGAAGGGAGAAAAAAATTATACTACCACTTAAGGTGCTGATAGAACAATTCATTTTTGTCCTTTCGAAGCCCCCTTTTGGGGATAAACCACCAAGTATTCTGCTGGAGTTCAGTGAATCATACCCACTCTTCCCTTGATGCCCATCTGGACTAATACCATTGTTTTGACAATGTAAACTGAGTTACAAAAGATTGCATTCAGTTCTTCCTCTGGGAATGCTTTCTCATTACAGCCTTTTCCCAAACCCCACCTGTTTAAGGAATGTGATCTGAAACTTGCCACAGGTCATCCTGGTGAACAAGGAATGACGCCTTGCCTCGTTCTGCCCCAGGATCCCAGGCAGGCAATGAGCACCTGGGAACCACCGTGCATTACAAAGAAACGAAATCCCAACATACTTTCTTTGCTGTCGATATCCTGATATGTCTAGAAGGGTTTTCCGAGGGAAAGACCGAAAGAGCTTCTGCACCTGCTGTTTCCATGACAACAATCTTTTTTTCTGCGTCTCTGTAAATGCCTGCAAAAACAAACAGGACTTTTTAATAGGCGACGCAGCCTGGCATTAGAGGGAGAAACATGCAATTAATAGGAAGAAACACTAGCATCTTTGCAGTGGCCTTTTTTTCACCTATTTCTGACCTGGTCCAAACAGGAGTCAGTTTCATTTGTGAGCTGCCTGTCCTGAAAATTCAACTTACTTGGCATTGGAGGTGCCTGGTAAGGTACACGCGTTAAGCTTTGGCTAACCCTTGGTTTTGGTTGCATTTCTGATAGATCCTTCCCCTTCCTTCTGACTCCACTGTGTACTCTATTTATTAACCAAGAATAAATTGCAAAATTGATTGTTGAATACTCTGACTTTTGCAGGCTCCCTGCATTTTCATAATCAATGGAAATGCTAAACCATTCCAAAAATCAATCTGTTTGATGGTGTGTGGACATCCTGGAGTGCTCTGCCAGGCTTCAGAAAATGGAGTATAGACTCTGTGTTTCAGGGCTGGGCTGAAAAAATCTCCAGTTAGGGGGCCCTGTGCCCTATAAAAACTCCAGTGCACCCATCCTAACCTCAACTGTCTGAAGTTAAGAAAAATGGGTATATCTGATGACTTCTCAAGTCTTTTCTAGTAAAATTGATGTTTGGGGATGTTTTGCCTACTGCCCTGTAAAACACTGTTATCTGTATCATGTGTCCTTCTGTGTACACATGGCCCAGGTCAGGACTTTCAGGGGCTTTGAGTCTCCATGGCAGTGACTCTGCAATTTATGATCTATTAGATTCCCCACAAGGAGACTGTTAAAATGCAGATCCCTGGGCCCCCTCCCACACACCCAGAGCCTGACTTAATAGGTCTAGAGGGGAGTCCGGGGTTTGTGTTTGTAGCAAGTGCCCTGGCCAGAACTTGGACAGGGTGGGTTGTAGATGGTGAGGAGCGCACAGGCAATCTAGGAATCCCCTGTCAAGTATCTAGAACTGAGGTCTACAAGCTGTGGGAAATCCACCAGATTTGACTGATTAGCATGGAGATAACACACCCAAGTAGTTCTGTCAATAAGGCATGAAATCGTTGAAGTAGCAATAAACTATTATTTAGGAGTAACAGACTACATAACTATTTTCCATAAATGAAACAGACTCCTTAAATAGAGAGGAAAAAAAAATGACAGCTTAATTTTCTCCTGATGACAATCGTTAAGCACCTAAACACAGGGGAGCTATGTGACCAAAAGCAAAAGATGTTAGTCAGATTATAAAAAAGTTATCGACTGGCAAAGCCCTTCCTCCTGGGTGGCCTTAGCTAGGCACCATTAAGGGTATTCATCAAAGAGGGTTACCAACCAAGGGACCCAGCACCCCATTACAGAAAGAGGTGCAGACCTCCCTTTAAGGTGAGTGGCGGGATGGTCTCGTGGCTAAAAGGGGAGGATGAGGTTCTCCTCCGTGGTCCCTCTCATCTGTTGGTGATGCTTGGTGAGTGTGCAACTATACACAAGGACCTCTGAAAACTGCAAAAGGTGAGCATTTCTGCAGGGCTAATTAAGGGATGGATAGATCTTGCTTTTGACCAGCTTATTCAGCCTAATGCTAAGTGAGGACACAAGATGCAGGTGTGCTCATCCAGAGGACTTGAGGTGGAGGACCAGCCCAGTGGTTGAGAGGAAGGCTCTGGATGCACACGGGCAGGCTGAATCCTGCACACCCTTATTCGAGTTCCTCTACCTGAGATTCAGCTCTTTCTAAACACTGAGGATACTAACCCTTCCCTCAAAGGGATGCTATATGGATTAAATGAGATAACACATAAAAAACACTTAAAATACTTAGAACATGCCTGGCTCTTAGCAATGATTCAATATGTGCTGCTCGCAGATACTCTAGATTTTTTTTTTTCAGTTGCACAGACCAACCCTTTGGTGGTGGTATATGAGTGTTCATCATGTTGGGTATTCAACCATCACCTTTAGCCCCAATAAATGACTTCAAGGTCTCAAAACTATAATATTGAGCTGGTCTGGAGCCAGCCCGAAAGACAACTGGCTGGAGTTTCAGGTGACAAAGGAGGAAATGGCTCACTTTATAGATGTGCATTCAAAGGGCTTCCAAGGAAACCAGTTCATACATGACATCTTCATGGTGGCAAAGAGCATCCAAAAAGATGGAAAGGTGACACACCCACAGAGAGAGGTCAGCTCATTCACTCAGCGTCGGGGCAACAGGCTTATTTAGTTCTGGGTGGCAGACGGGAGCCAGCCCCTTAGCAATGCTGCGGGACTGTGGAGGCTGGTTCTTCTCAGTCTTAGAAACTGCAGCTGGGAGGCATGGACAGCAGCTAGGTCATGGCCGGCTCAGAGCGATTCCTGAGAACTGGTTCCCATGTGTGCTCTGCTGTCAGCTGGGATGGCTGACGCCTCACTCAGCCCCTTCACTGGCAGCTCTGGGTTAGGCTGGTAGCAGCTTCCTCAGGGGCCGGAGAGGAAGGAAGGTTCCACGCCACACATGCCCAGACACAGCCAGTCAGTCACTTCTGAGTCTTTTGTCCCTGTCAGGCCCAGACCAATAAGTCTGTCTGGAGGAAGATGCGTCCTACAGTTTTGGTGGCTGGATCAAAAGCCTCATAAAGGGGACAAGAGACCATCTTCCTAGAACCTTCTCAAGACGCCGAGGAGGCAAGCAGCCTGGGATTGGAATCCATGACACAAGGTGACCGGTCTCGGATACAAAATTCAGAACTTTCCTGTCCTTCCTTTTACTACTCTAGGGAGTCGGTACCTTCATCCCTGGGGAGGAAGGAAGGTATATTGGAAGTGTCAACATCCTTCCATTTGGCTAAAGAACAGCACATTCGGGCTGTGAAAGGGAGTCCTGTCTCTTGAGACCAGGCTAACCTTTAGCCAGGAGGAAGGCTGTGTGCCTCCACGGGGCCTCACAGGGAGGGTGTGTTCTGCACACACAGAATCACCTGAGGCTGTGGAAAATTATTCAGGCATGTTTCCTGTTTCTCGATCTAAAATAATAAAAAGTCTTGGACAACGTTTTCCCCTCCAAAGCAGAGTGCAGGCCCCTCCATGCTGACATGCACGCAGGCAAGCAGACACGGTGTGAGGTCCTTCTGCCCATGATTCCCATTATCGAGAGGCCCCTCAATGGCAATCGGGGCCCCGTGCAGGCAGATGAGTCCACGCAGTGCCGTCTGCACTGGATCGCTTGGGCAACTGGAGAGAAAAAGGGGAAAGAAATAGAAAGGAGAGCCAGGATGCCCCGGGAGGGCTCACATGAGGCAGGAAAGTGAGAAGCATCGGCTGGTGTAGACCAATTAGGAGCAGAGGCAGCCTGACGCAGCCAGAGGACTTGCTATTTTGTCTCATGGGCTCAGCAGACTTGAGGCGAGGTGGAAGGTAACCTGTCCTCCAGCATCTTGAAAGCTCAATGCTGAGACTGGCCATGGGAGAGGAAGCAAGGTTCCTCCTGTTTGCTTTTTCAGACGTTTAAATGCTCCCTTATTCGGTTCTTCTTAAAACCCGCCCCAAATGTCCTCCTCCTCAACAAGACACAGAACCCTCTAAATGTTGTTCTCTCTGCCTAGAGTACTCTTCCGCCTCCTTACTAATGAACCTTTGCCTCCGAGACTCTGCTTGCCTTTCAGCTTGAACCAGGAGGCAGTCCCTCTGAGGAAATGCCTGTAGGCTTTGGGTAGGTGTCCACTGCTCCTCATCTGGGCTCCAGGGCATGTGGGAGGAGCTCATCAAAGGCTTTACCAGCAAGTATGTGATGACCTGTTTTCCTCTCGCCTCACCCACCACCCTCATATTGTAAGCTGTCTGGCCAGGGTCAGGACCTAGATGCTTAACAAATATCTATGGCATGAATGAGGTCTGACATTCGTCATTGTGTTCCTGCCTTCTCTTCTTTCTGCTGCTTTGTGCTGGTCAAAACAAGTACAGAGTCAGGACTGGAAACAGAAAAGGGTGAGTTGGGGGTTGGGGGCGGCACACATAAGAATTCTTGCTGCTGTGAGAGGAAACTGCAGGATTGAGAGTTTAGGGGCGAAGTGGCTGGGATGGAAACCCAGAGAGAGACTGACTGCACGCCTGCACCTGAGGATGGGTGGGGCCAGAGCACAGAGGTGGGGGCCCAGAGAAGTGACCACAGCAGCAGCTGGGCCTGTGTGGCAGCTGGGAGGATGGGGGAGGGGCCAGACCTCTGCACTGGGTATCTCCAATCACTGGGCCCCACTGGGCTCCTGGGGTTCTGGCTGCCACCATGGCAAAGGTGAGGCGACTTGGAGGCCTTTACCATCTTATTCCCATGTCAGAATGCCACAGAAAGACCTCAGTGCTTTACATTTATCCAGCCCTAAGTTTCCTAAAGCCTAGGCCTTGTCTCTGTAACTCTTTGGAGGGGCAATCATCCAAGGAGCCAATGGGGTCCTGGATTTGAGGCACAACCGCCTGTCCCCACATGTCCCTCAGGGCAGCAATGCCCAGGACCTGTCATTCTTGGTTGTGAAGACTGCACTTACTCTGAGAGTCTGGTAGGCACAGCTCCAGCCTGCCTCAGTCCTTCTTGAAAAGGACGTAAGGCTAAATACAATTCCTATGAAAGCCACAAATCAAAAGACAGCAGAATAGTCACCAAACCACATACAACAAACACACAGACACACATGATTTCTTCTGCGCACTCTTTCTCCATCTCTCCCTCAATTTGCCTTGAGCCAAAAGGCAAAATATTTCCAAACAAAATTTTTAAAAGATTTGAAAATGTTAAGGGCAGGACTGTGTGTTAACCACCCCCGTCTTGGTCACTCAGAGATTCTTCCGGCATCAGAAGCTTCTCTCAGGCATTAACCCTCACATCAAAGCTCGGTCTAGAAGAATCTTTGGACACCGAATTAACATACAAGCTGTGTTTGTGCTTGAAGCCGCCACAGCTGAGTTCTGCCAGAGCTGTTGTTAATCACATCTGAAAACCAAGTTGTTGGAGACCCAAATGATCACATCCCAGAAACTCTGAGAACCATTTCTAAGCAATGAGAACAAAGCTTTGTGAAACCTGTCACTACTCACCTCATGAATTAGACACTTGTCTATTAGCTGTAAATAGGAACTTATATTTTCCTCATCGGGTCTGGAGACCAAGAGCTGTGTGCACACTGTGAATTAAAAAAAAAAAAAAAGAAAAAGAAAAAGGAAGATGAATTAGAAAATGCACACCCATTCTAACCTCAAGGTCTGCCTCCGATTTCCTTTCAGGATCAATATTTTGAGATGTCTGTGTGCCTGTGGCTTTACGTAAGGTTTACAAAAAAAGGCCAGGAGGCTCCTCATTCCACTGAAGTCACAGGATCGGTCACCAAGGGCGCCCTCGCCTCGAGAAGCCCCTTTGGTTAATTCCAGGCATACCATTCTATATTAAGCCTTCTGCAATTCTGCCTGAGACAGACACACTGGGAGAGGCAGAACACAGCAGTGGCCCGAGCTCTTTGAGCTCTTTGAAAGAGGCTCCTTTCGAGAGGGAGTTCAAAGGCATCAAAGACCATCGACCTTACCAGGGAGCAGTCTCCATGATTTTATGAATGAATGGGGCACCTCATCTGGAGGAATCCAGTTGGCACATCTTTTAGGATGTGAGGTGTGTGGGGTGTGTTCGTGAGCAGGGAGCCTGCTGCTCAGTCACTGGAGGGTTATTTTTCAAAGTGATATGGGAATGTATACCTACCCAGGTTCACCTGCGCACTCAGGTAAGTGCTAATAGAGTAGAGCAGAGTTAGTCTGCAGGTGGCGTACATACCCCCGCTGGGTTTGTCACGGCCATTCCGCTCTCCTCCTAAAGGCCTTGATGCTCTGATCTTGATGGGAACGTTTAGAAGGCCACAGTGGAGATGGCTGGACAAAAGGTGTCAATTAGAAGTAAAAATGCTTTGCACTCAGCAGATCAGTCTTGAACCTGGGCATCGTAATTGTTTTCTCTTCCCTAATCCTGCATAACCAGTCTGTCACAGAATCCCATTTAAGCCATGTTATTGTGCACGGATTTTCAGTCGTGCATTGTTTGTAATAACAAAACCTTTGAAACCACCTCAATGTCCATTAATTGGGACTCTGCTAAAGAAATTAGGGTTCATACATACAGCAGGATGGTATGCAATCTTTAAAAACGGAGGTGGCGCTATTGAATTGATAGAAATAGTAAAAGTGTATAATGTACAAAAAAAACAAAAAACAAAAAACAGCTGAAAAGCAAGTAAGCAAGACCTGTTCATGTATAAAAAGGATACTCATGTGCTTGTATATGATTACAAAGTTTCTGAAGGGGTATTCCAAACCTGTTTATAGTGGTCACCTCTGGGGAGGAAGCTGGCTGGGCCACGAGTGCGGTAGGAGGCTATTTTCCACCTTCTTCTAGCATTTTGTTTACTTTTGAATTTTTTATGTTGAGCATGAATTTATATTACACTTTATTTGAAAGTACCTGAACTTTATAAAGAAGCTGTGTCAGAGGAGGGCACAGCCCACCATGGGTCTCGCCACAGGGAAGGTGGGGTGAGGTACTGCCGCTCAGGTAACCACCCCCACATGTGTCTTCACCCACAAGGTCACCTGTCTAGTCTCACACAGCTCAGTGCCCACTTAGGGGCAAGGAAGGGCAGTGGTGAGAGGGGAGGAGACCACGGCCCCCGCTGGCTCTCAAGCTACTAGCATTTCAGCTCCAAGGTTTGCTACAAGTCAGCTCCTCTGAGCCAGATTTTTGTGGGATTAAGTCTTTTTTTTAGGACATGTACCACAGGGAGTTTCTTACTACAACCATAAGACCATTTCTGATAAAAACTTAGTTCTTTAAAATGGTCTGAAATATTGAATAAAGAAGAAAAAATGGTTTCCTTTTCCCAAAAGAAAAGTACAGACATTCACTACATTTTTAAAATAATCAAGATTTCTTGTGAAACACCCATCAAGCACAAATGATTCTAGCACTGGACACTGTCAAGGATCTGTGCATAAGGGCCTGAGTCACAGGGAAGGCACGGGGCAGTCCAGGCAGAAAGGGTGCTCCACACAGGACCATGTGTGAATTCTATCCTGCCCTACAGATACACACACAGCATGGCTGTGGTACCCTGTATGGTCAGTGGTAAGAGCTGACTTTAGCCTGAGGGTCCAAGGCCCAATGAACGCTCTACCAGGAGGGCCCAGCATGCCCTGGTCGGAGGGAGTGGGACAGAAAGGAGACGGGGAAGGAGAGGCCTTTGGGGGTCAAAGAGATCCGAGTTCAGATCCAAATACCTTCAACTCTTAGATCCACACTTTGCTCATCTGTACAATGGGCTAATGACATCGACTCTGGCAGACAGTTTATCCAGCGCCCAGGGGTAGGCCCTCGGGGACTGGTAGCTTTGGTTAGCGGTGTTGAGAGAAGAAAAGGGAGAGGTGGCAAAATCGGGCCCTACCTTTGCCCATGACACGTGTGAACTGCCCGGGGAGATCCCCCTCCGGCAGTGGGGCGACAGCCAGCTCCCCGTCACAGCTGCTCAGCTGGTGTGGCTGGAGCCCGCCGCTGGCCCCAGCTGAGGTGGTGGCTGTGGTGCCCGTGGCCACAGTGCTGTCTTTGCAGTCAGGGCTCTGGCTCTCGGGGCCCATCAGTGAAGGCGGGTGCGGGGCCTGTGGCTCCCGGTGGCGAGCCTCTGGGGTGGTGTTCGGGGAGCTGTAGGCCTTGATAGGAGTCAGGATCATCTGGTGCAGTTCCTGCAGTGGGATGCGCAGGCTGCCCCCCTCGATGATGTCCTGGATGGTCAGAGGGAGAAGACCTCTGTTAGGGTGTCTACCCCGCCCTGCCCCACCCTGCTCCTGAGCCTGTTCTCAGGCAGGACTCACAGCTGCTGTCCCCTTTATCGGAATGTTCTTTGGAAAAGCCAACATTTTAATTTTATCAATCGAATATTAGCCCAGGTAGAAAACGTCAAAAATACAGATATGAATAGTGAGGTAAATATACATCACCTAAAAATCCCACTAGACATAATCACTGAAATGATTTTGGCCTACTTCCTTCCCTGGCTTCCTCAGTGCCTTTCTACAAAATGCATTTATACAGTGTACAGTCACACACTTCAGAAGCTGTATAACAGAGCTGGGTCAGACTCTGGCTTCCTGTCCTGTGTATAATTGGTTTTGGACGAAGGAAACTGATCATGTACACCTTTGTTCAGTCCACGACACAGGAAACACAGGGTAGTTGTTAAAAGCATGGACTCCAGGATGGATACTGGGCTTTGAATTCTGACATTGCCGTGTGACCTTGGGTAAATGACTTAACTTCTCTGTGCTGCAGTTTCTCTGTATAAAATGAAGAGGACAATTGTACCTGCCTCCTCAGGTGGTTGTGATAATGTTAATATTGGTAAAGCTGCAGGTCGGTGTATCTTACCACGTCAGTGCTTCTTGGTTAAATTAATAGGTTATGTGTTGAGTGCTCCCACGTGCTAGGCACTGGGCTAGGCATGGGGATATGGTGGGACAGCCTTTAGGATTCCCTCAGGGAGGTTACATCCTGCCATGAGATGAACAGTCACTGTGCTAGAGACAGAGGTGCAGGCCAGGGCTGCTGTGAGGGGAGGCTCTCTGAGCAGGTGACATTGGAGCAGGAACCCAGATGAGTGTGGACAAGAGGATCCTAGAATAGTGCCCCAGGCAGAGAGCACAGCAAAGGCACTGCGGTAGGAGGCACCTTTAGTGTGTGAGGAACAGCAAGGAGTTCTGAGGTGGAACAGGTGGGGTGAGGGGTGAAGGGGGAGACAGGAGATCAAGGAGCCATGGGGCCTGAGCGTGGAGGCCTGCAGGCTAGGGCAGGGACGCAAGAATTTCTTCTAAATGAACGGGAAATCAGGGAAGGTTTGGAGCAGGAGCATGACATGTTTTAGAAGGATCATTCCAGATATACATGTAATACATATGTATACTGTAATATATATAATTGTATATAATATATATGCAACTTTATAAATTGGATCCTTCTGCACCTACAATTTGATATACTGGGCATTACCTATTAGAAAAAGGAATGAAAGCTGATACTGACAGACATTTATCTGTGCCAGATGCTCGCAGAGGTGCAGAGCAGGCTCAGATGCTTGTGGCTGGAGGTCAGGGCCTGGGGGTCCTCCCTGGCATGGTGGGTGGGCCCCGCCTTCTGCCACAGTGCTGCCCAGTGCTTATGCAGCAGATCTTTCCCTGGGACCCCATACGGTCCCTGACAATCAGGGCCCTGATTACCAACGTAGATTTAATCTTCTGAGAGCCCAGAATAGCAAGGACATAATTTTAAAAGCCTGAAGCCTGAGTACTAATCCATTCCTGGGATCCTCTCTTACCAAGAAAAATTGCTTGATGATGTCAAGGAAGACAAGCACATGAAATGTGATCAATTCTGCATCCAGGCTTTCCAATTAATCAATTCAAAAGAGGAAATCTGAGGACAGCAGCCTGGGACAGGCGTGTTTCAGTTCTAGGCAGCGGAACACCAAGAGCCTTGCCCCACTGTTGGCCGGAACCTGCTTTGTTCAGAGGGTTGGAAGCAGAGCCTGAATTGTGCCTTAGCCTAGTTGGCACCCAGGGCTTCTGAGGGAAGTCAAATGCTAAGTGGCCACCAGAATTGTCTTCATCCTGGCCAGGGCCACTGTCCGGCCTACTTTAGTGGAGAGAGTCCATTGTTCTTTTAAACAAGAGGCCTTCGGAGAGGCTGCTCCTTCTCTCTAAACCTGGCAGATATGGCTGCAGTGAGACCAGCCTGCAGCCTGTCCTGACAAGCCTGATGTGAGTCGAATGTTCCTGATCATTCCTGGTTTCCCTGCTGGCGGGACTAGACCAGCCCTTTCTCAGAATCCGATGCCATCATCTGACTGGTTCTTTGACTTTGGACCTGGTGATCTGATCGGGGAGGGCACATGGAGGCAAGGTAGCTGACCCATGCCAGGAGAGCACCTGTCACCTTTTCTGACCCAACTATGTGTCAACAGGGGATCCCTGCCTCGAGGTCCTCCAGTTCCTGCCAACCACCCAACCAGCAACTAGGGTGTGAGAGGTCCTGACCTTCTTGTCCAGCCCCTGACCGAGGAGGGGAAGGGAAAAGGGAGAGCAGGGGCGAGGCTCCCCCATGAAGGTAGAGCTGGCAGCCTCTCTGGGGGATGGCGTGCATCCTGCCATGCCATCCCACATGGCAGCTACCACAAGGGTGCGCAAATGCATGCTTGTGACACTGTCAACTGCCACCAAACCCTCACCTGCTCTTGTTAGTTGGCAAGAAGGCTTCTGTAGTTACTTAGTGATGGGGGAAGGAGATTTTGGTTATGGTTAAGAACTGAATTCCTTCAAACAGGAAACATATACTTGCTCCAAGTTCAAATCTTACCTATTGGGGACAACCACACCAAAAAGGAAACCATAAACATAATGAATAATGTTGGAGACTCTCTGAAAATCTAACTTGCCAGGAACCATGCAGAGTTTTGTTTTGTTTCCCCCCATAGACTTCAGGCCACTGTCTCACTTAACTGCCAGCTTCCATGGGGTGGCACAAAGACTATCAGGTCACATTTCTGACTCTCCCAAATGCATTCCAGAAGTCTACACTGAGTGCCCAAGCTGAGAAGAAAGGTAGGAAACTGCCCAAGTAGGACTCAATCCAGTGCCCTCGACTAGCTGTTGGAATCGATTCTCCATGTTGACAAAAATAGGGACTCAACCCAAGTCTCTATTGATCCTCACACCATAAATATAATCCCCCATTATAAACACAAAGAGGCAAAAATGAAGCTGTGCGTTCACTAATGTGCCAAGTCAAGGAGCTCATGTGAGAGAAGGGGGTGTGAGGGCTGCTCCCCCGTGGCATTGCCGGCAGCTGGGGCGAGCACAGCTCAGGCTGGACAGGCAGGATGGACGCCACTTTCAGACCATCCCAGCCTTCCTGGCCTGGCTTTTTAGGTCTTATTGGAAGACTGGGGCATGTAACAACAACGGGGTGAAAATATCTGGAAGAGAGGGCTTTGGCAGCCGTTGACCCCGGCACTTAGCCAACAGTCCGTGGCCCCATCCTTCTTTTTGTGTGAGAAGCATTGGATTTATCACACAATAGACGGGACTCCTGTGTTATTTAAATCAATTCTCTCTCTTTCTTTCATTCACCAAACATTGGCTGGGCCCTACCAGGAGCCAGGCACTGTTTGGCACTGGGGATCTAAACACAAGCATGACAGAACCCTTGCCCTAAGAAGCTTACAGCACTGGGACCCATAAGGTACGAGTGTGCTGCCCAGACAGGGAGCTGTGGGAACACAGAAGAGTGTGTGTATCTTTTTTCTTCATGCCAGGTTCCCAGGCTCAGAGAACGGTTCAACTTCACAGTTTGGAAGTTCGTTAAAAAGAATGGTGAACTTCATGGATGGGGTAGATGCTTGACCGCTGCACTGTACACCTAAAGCTGATGTTGAATAATATTGCATAATTTTATATATATATATATATATATATATATATATATATATATATATAGTCACGGGATGTGGAGTATAGTGTGGGGAGTGGNATATAGTCACGGGATGTGGAGTATAGTGTGGGGAGTGGAGTCGATGGAATTGTAATAGATATGTAGGGTATTGTGGGGGGGACGGTGGATTGGGGGAGGGGGGATTGTCACTTTGTCAGGGGTGAAAAGTATAATTACTGCATTGTTTTGTACAGCTGAAAATAATAATAATAATAATAATAATAATAATAATAATAATAATAATAATAATAAAGAATGGTGAATGAGAGCATGTGGAAACATTTTCATTATTAAAGATAAATGTTGAAAAACCGGCCCCAGTGACCATTCTATTCATTTTTCTTTTCCACCAAATATCTTGAGAAGTCTACACATCCTCGCCCCATGGCATCATCACCCATTCACACTCACTGGTTCATGGGTTTTAGATTCGTTCCCCTCCCAGCTCCCTGAAACCCTTCTTATCATGGCTACCGGTGACCTCCTGATGGCCAGGTCCTGGGGGGCGGCATTCAAATGTGACACATCCATGGCACCCAGGTCCAAGCCCCCTACAAATGCCTGGACTGCTAAGTGCCCTATCTTATCCATCCCCGCCCCCCATGGCCCCTGCCTTGGCTCAAGGGCCCACCCAAACTGGCTATAGGTTCCTAATGCATATTCCAGCCAGCCCTGGCCCCATCCAGGTTTCTCTCCTCACCACTGCAGAGTAGTGTGTTTCAACCCAGGAAGACACCCCCCTCAGCCTTGATAATGGCATTGATCACACTAGGTTGTGAGAGGTCTGGCTACACGTCTACCTGTCACAATGCACGTCTCGAGCTACGGAGGGCAGGAACCACATATTACTCCAGTTAGCCTCCAGTGAACGGGGTAAACCTCGTCCAAGGCAGCTGTTTAGTAAGTGTTCAGTAACTGAGTGAAAGAGCTCTGGATGCAGAGCTTTTCTGCAGCGACTACTGATAGTGAACTAGCCATGGGCGGGGTCCCAGCTGTCTCCTTAGAAATCTCTAGGTTCTATGTGAGGTAAGAATGCTGGAGGAGGCAAGTGCATGGTGACAGCATTTCCAACAGCGTCATCAGCTGAGGGCATCTGGGAATGCCAGAGTAATGGCTGATTTGAGTCTGTCACTGGTGGCCTAAGTGGCAACTGGTTATGGACAACCCCCTGCCTCAAAGAACAAGGTGGACCCAGGTCCCAGAGAAGAGAGAACAGAGCCAGGGCCTGAGTCGTTGGGTGGGTACCAAGGAGAGGCTCGTCCCCACCCCCAGGCCATCAGCTCCTGAAAGGACGAGCACACAGGTGTCTGCACTCGGTGTTCTGAGGCAAGCTCAGCGTGGTAGCTTGACAGACACAAGCTTTCCACCTCAAAGAAGTCAAACCGAATAAACTCATTACTACGTTCCTCTTGCCCATTAGCTGCTCTCAGACTTTGTATTACATCTGTCATCTTTTTAACATTCCCATTCCAGTGGACCAGGGAGAAAGTGTTTCTGTGGAGTCACTATTATTCTAGGTGTGAAATCTGGGACACAGAAAATGTCGGTGACTTCTCACAGGTTCCATAGGAAGTCAGGGGCATGTCAGGGCCACCCATGCTACCTTGCTGCCCTCGTGTTTCCACACACTGACTGGGCTCAAGGCTGCAGAGAACACAGCATCTCTCTGTCTCTCAGGTGGGCGCGTTTTCTCAGTGATAGAGGACAGGGACGAGTTCCTGAGGGGTGCTCCTGAAATAAGGGGAGGGGGGAATCACTCTTGCACCATAATGCTTAGCAATCTAATCCATACACGGAATGTCTTCTGCATTTCCTAACAGATAAGGAGAAAACTGGCCTTTTGAATGTTCCCTAAAAGAGAACGGTTTCTTATAGTAAAAATGGCAATAATCGCTCTGTTAGACAAGCTGCTTGGTAAAGCAGTTAGCATAAAATTATGAACACCAATAACCTCGAGTTCAGTTGGGTAGGTTACTGTCATTGGTGATAAACTAATTATGAACAGGCCTTTCATCATGGATGGGCATGTGAGTTGCCTCTATCCATCCAGAGGTTTTAAAAGGAACCTTCCCTATAATATAATATGCATATTCTATCAATACATATGACTTTATATTTTATGTACTATGCATTAAATATAACTTTATATATGGCATGCAAAATTATATACACATTTTGTGAATAAGTTAAAAAAAACAACCCTCCCACTGCATTAAAATGTTTACGTGCTTACAAAACTTGCCTTAGCCCTACCTGCCTCACTGCTTTGTTCCCTTCCAAAGGCATGCTGGGATAATGAGAAGAGAGGTTGCTACTCAAATTATGCAGGCAGCAAGTAACTACAGAACTTCCCACCCATGACTCCCAGCTGCCTCCCAACCGCAGTGCACAGAATCCTAGCTCTGGGGCACTCCTGTGTGTGGAGTAAGGCCTGCTTGTCTTTAGACCTTAGATGAAATAAAAAAGTTGCCAAGTCCTAAAAACAACATCGTTACCAGAGTGATATCTGGATACAAAGATAGGATGAGAATGTGTTTAGGCAGCATACAAAGAGGGACAGTAGCAGCTGATAACTGCTTTGAACACTGAAATAAACTCTTTTACAGCATTTGGCATTTTTGAGATGGTTCCAATCAGAATCACGGGGACCCATTCTGCTGTTACGTGCAAGTCTGAAATTATGCTCTGGAAAGCCAAATATGTCCATCTGCCAGGTGATTTTGAAACCCTCTGTCAAAACCAGGAGCACACCTGTGGGCGTGACACTATGGAGGCAGCTTTCCTCAAAACCAGATCCTCCCTTGGGTAGACAGCAGGTATGAAGCACATGGCATAGTGCCTGCATTGTTTGGTCAAGGATTTAGGCTCATATTGTGGGCTGAACCCCTGGCTAAGCTCTACAAATGTATGAAAGGTCGAGGGGAATGCATCTGACAGCCCTGCCTCCGCAGTCTGGGATGGCCAGTCACAGGCTGCCTGGACTCAGGGAATAAGTACATTTCAGCGGGCAGGTTACAGAGAAGCATGAGTAACCAGGACGCTTCACTTTAGAATCTCTTCATGTTTTTCTGACTTCGCTGAGGAAACAGTGTGGCATACTCCAGGAGGTCTGCGAAGGACACTTTCAACTGAGAAGCGTCGTTGGTCCATTTTCCTGCGATGAAGGTGGACATGTTCCCTCGCCTGGGGATAACTTACCCTTTCCAAAGACTTCAGGAGGTTCTGTCTTTCTTTGAGCTTCTGAATACTGATGACAATCTTGTGTCTTGCACCTTTGGTAACATTCTGTAATGAAATAAAAGTTATATTTAAAAACGTGTTGAAGAATCAGCTTAGAGACTCTCGGAGGCTATTTAAGTACTTAACTGTCTGCTTTGTTCCTACAGGTTTGTGGACTAATAAATATCCCTTTGTGTCTCTCTTAGTACCTGTTGTTATAAACATCTTCTTACTAAATAGTTTAACTCCATCTGGCTACATACATGCCTGTGTGTTTTGGCTGTGACCTTTGGGCAGGGGGAGAGAGACAGAGAGAGAGAGAGACAGAGAGAGAGAGAGGGAGAGAACACACTAGAACAGCCAATCACCTTACCCAGCAAGAAATTTCTTCATGGTCTTAAAAGATCATTTTTGAGTCACACACCTCTCTTCTCCAGGTTTATCATTTCAGTGCCTCCCAGGTTCCCTGAAGGTTCCAACCCCATATAGATACTCATGGCTTTCTCAAACCTTCCCTGTGTTCCCTGTCTTGAAAAGATGTGAAGTCCAATATATTAAAGATCTCAGCTGGTGTCGTACCACACAGACAGATTTTGTCAGCTCACAGCTCCTCTCTGGTTTTCATAAGGAAAACTTAAACCTATAATTCAGTTGTCATTTCAGGTAAATAACTAGGATTCACATTTAGAGTTGGGGATTTTATCTTCTTAACTTTGTAGCCACGATGAGCCTAAGGATCTAGTTTAATACTTGTTGACTATAGATCCTGCAAATTTCCAAATAGAAGGTCCTTTCTCAAATCAGGTTTCTCATACACACTTCTGGTGACTTCTGTGAACTATTCGTAGAATTTCTCTTAAAAAGGGAAAGATGGGAACACCAATGACATCTTCGTTACTTAGAAAAATTAACTGGTCAAGTGACAACTAAACTCACTCTCAAGATGAAACACTGGGGGCATATTTCTGTTTAGCCTTAACTTTGAGTTCAAGTGAGTAAAATTACTCTGAAAAGACTGTGCTGGCTTCTGGCTTTGCCTTCTGTGCCACTTATTTCTTGGTTTTTTTTTTCCCTCAGGTCAAACAACTGATGACTTAGATTTTTTTCTCAACTCTGACCCAAACACAAAAATGCCCTAGAAGCAGTTCTCATCAATCCTTGGGATCTCAAGGAGTAATCGAGATGAAAAAAGCAGTGGGGGAAGTGTTAGGAAGTTGAAATTAGTGCTTCTCATTCTCTGTGACTGTGCAGTGACTTTCGGTTTTGTCCTGCATCTCAATACTGGTATTTGGCCAGGCCTGCAGAGGTTAACTGAGGGTACTGAATATGCAATGGGAATACAGCTATCTGCTGGGAGGTAAGCGTCCAGACCAGCTATGCCCCAAATGGTACAATCGCCTCTTCCTGCAAGGGAAATACTATTAGCTTGTTCAGACCATTAATTCTTTTAAATCACTGCTCAAAGGAAACTGAGGTCATTTTGAAACATGCAAATAGCTTTTTAAACAAGGGAAACAAAGACATCGGTCAGATCTATTTACTCCAGCTCAGCATGGTAGAAAACATGCTCAGTTTTGGGGGTTCTGTTGACTGGCCGGCCTTTGGCATTCACACTTTGGGAAAGATGGCTCAGAAAGAAGGAGGAACTTTTTCCTTTATGGTACGCAGAAGGGAAACGAAACCCGAGACCATTCTCAATGACTGTCCCGTGTGATTGAAGGTGGTTAGGAGAAAAAAAAATGTCATACAACTTACTCCAACATCAACTAAGACCAGTCTGTCTGAACATGTTTTTGTACAAGTGTTGGGAAAGGTCTGAGCCATAACCTGGTGTTTCTACTCAGTAATTACGAGACCTTAGCTGATTTGTAACCAGAATGGACAACAGACAACCAGTCAATCTGTCATTCCCCAAACAAGCCCTGGTCACACAGAGGGAGGCAAGAGGAAAGCAAAGCAAAAGCAGAACACAGGCTCTTTGAGGCCTTGGTCGTATATTACCTCTTCTGGGAGGTGACACTGATTTCTCCCTAGCACCCGTGAACTTAGTGAGTGTACCTTGGTTGTACTCTTTTCATAAGACTCTATCTCATTCTCATTTTCCCAGTGGTTATCTACTTGTCTTCCGTTTCCTACTGGACCCTGAAGGCAAAAACTGAGCCATACTCACCATGTAATCAATACACCTGGCAATTCCTCAAAGGCAAGCTACTGGGAGGGTATAGGTAGGGGTCCTAACAAGGTCTGCCTTGGACTTAAACTTCAGGTCCCACCTGGGGCAATTTCTTAGCAAACGGACCCCTGAAGCACATACCTGAGCCTCCAGCTGGCACTCAGTGAGGGCCATCATTTCCTCATAGGTCATCTGGGAGAACAGCGCAGCGTACTTGTGCAGGCGGAGGCTTTTTAACCAGGCTGGAACATCTGTGGTGCAAGATGTGCGAGAGATGGGGAGAGAAAGTGAGAGGGAACGGGAACAGATGACAAAAGATGTGGGAACAGAGAAAGAAAAAGAGGGTGTTGGTCAGAAGGGAAAAAAGAACAAGAAAAAAAACCTCTATGTTACTACTTGTTTAATTTTGGCAGCAAATTATAGACTTAGAAGTCTTTGTCTAGCCCTGAGATTCTTGATTTAGCCCTGTTGGGCTCTCTTATTGCATATTTGACCAGGGAGTTGCTAACTTTGGGTCCATGGGCTTCAGGGTATATAGGAATTCCCTAAAATTATATTCCAATTTGTGAATATATAGGTAGTTTTCTGGCAGAGAAACATCCATAGCTTCTATAAGATTCCCAAAGGGGTTCATGACCAAAAAAATGGCAAGGAACCATTACATTAGCCAGACTACTTTATTACTGATTTGAAAGAACTGACTTAGAATTTTAAAACTACATATAATAACTTTTCATCCTTAAGACAATTTCTTTCCAGGTTCAGCAAAAATCTCCATATGCTGTTTCTGTCATTTCCACAGTGACAGGAAAACCAGGCAGCTGCAGAACCCCATGGGTGGAGTCCCTGTCACTCTTAGCCTGACCTTTCTTCTGCCTTCTGGTACTCCAGTGGGAATAGGGCATCCAGGACTCCAAAACTATCACTCGTGTGTATGTGTGTGCATGTGTGCATGTGTGCGCGCGCGTGTGTGTGTGCGCGTGTGTGTGTGTGTGTGTGTGTGTGTGTGTGTGTGTGTGTGTGTCTGCTGACCATTTCTCCAAGCTATAGAATGTATCTGGATGTGTCTCTGACATTTTCCTTGAAAGTCCAAAGACTGGCTAAACCATAGGGTAATGGAAATTCCAAATGCATCCAAAATAAGCCCCAAGTTTGGGATTCTAGGGTTAGGAAAATCAAATAATTACTATATTAAAAATCCACAGGAGAATTATTACCTTGCTAAGTATAACCAAAACAAAGCACTTGCCCATGCTCTTTTAAGTCAAGAGTTTTTGAGCTGATAGGATCTTTGAAAAGTCTCTAGAATCACCTTCCCCCACTCCTGACTCCTTTCTACAGATGGCAAAGTGAAGTCATTAATTCTAGATCACAGAGTAAGTATGTGGTGAAATGGGGACTGGAATCAGGTCTCCTGATTCCCAGCTTTTACCCACATTGTATCAACTTCTTGAAAAATGATGACAAAACAGCCCTGCAGTAGGAGGGCTACATAAGCAGTGACTGCAAAGTACTCTGAAATGCTGAAGCATTGGGTAAATGTTATTCATGCTTTCTATGAAGTATTATCCACTATTAACCACGTTGATTGCAAGACACTATCACTAAGTGCTTTATTCTGAGGCACTGACAGAGACCACAAACACTCCAAAACAAGTGGAAACCTTCCAACTCTTCAATGTCTCTACATAGTTAACTGGGATTGAATAAAGGGGCCTGGCCGACTGTGAAATCAGGCCCTGCCTCTGGGTGAACCACAACTGGGCGTAGGGAATGTGGGTATGGGATGACCTCCTGAAACTCAAAGATATCAGAAGGGAGGATGTGTCTGGTAAGGTTACTTCTTGATTTGCAGTAACGGGAAGGCCAAAGGAGGGAAATTTCTCGAGAAATAGAATTCGATATCCAATGGCATTTTAAGAACAGATTCAGTCATCTCAGGCAAGAAACCACTTGGCTCTGTGCTTGGAGCCCTTCATTCTATTGCGACAAGTGGCGAGTCCCTCTGGGACCATGAACCACAAAGAGACAGGGCTCCCCCAGGCACTTAGTACCAACATCTTACATCTTCCTCAACTCAAACTGTGATTGGATCGAGACCAGGACATGCCCGCTTACGAGGTGCTTCCCTCCTGTGATATCCTGGAGCTATTTTACTAGACTTTATTCTCCACCCTGTTTTTGTTGCTGTTAAAACAGTGCTCATACTTCTTGCACAGCAAGCAGCCAATAACTACAGCTCCGGCTTTCAGGCCAATGACATATTACTGCTTTGTTACCAGGTTTCCTGTTTGTTATTCACATCTTTGAAAAGCCCCAAGTCGCTTCTCAGAAAACTCAATGATCATGACTCAGAGAAGTCTGGGTAACCCAATGCCACACTTGGGCACAATTCATCACAAAAGAGGATGGAGTCGAATTTTCACCAGTGCCCTACAGCTTAATCATGCAAAACCCACTGATGATTAAACAAACAGAATCTTGAGCTACTAAATCACATTGCAAACTGGGTGCTTTATAAGCCAAGGTGATAATATGGTGCTTTAAGAGTTGGGGAGAGTGGGATGCATATCTTGGTTTGCAAGTCTCAGTTCAATCAGTGCTAGTTTTTTTCTATAAAATTATTTGACAACCAGCATTCCCCTGGTTAGAGGAATGGAAGAACCTGCTTCATTCATTGAGTCAACATGCAGGCCATTGGGAGCTGTTTTCCTAGAAAAGGTTCCTACACAACTTCTGAGCATGGTGAGTTAGAGCTTCCTGAAGTGTTGTTTCCAGATATGTTCCTGGGAAACGAAAGCTCCTCTTGGCTCTATGTTCTTTGAAGTGGCACATGTTGACTTCGCTTGTACAGCAGCATCTCAGTGCCTAGCTCAGTGCTGTCTGCTTAAAGAGCTATCCTTCCTGCAACGTGAACTGAAGAACAAAGAAGAGGAAATTCCGGTTCTTAAGAACATAGCCTACAAACCTTCCCTCCCTGGCTGGCAGGGAGGCACCTTACTTTGTCAAGGATGAAAACAAAACACCATTAAAAGGGAAACAAACCAGAGAACTGAGCACCTTCACTATTTGACTCCTTCCAAGCTAGGAATTCCAATGACTTGGATGCTAGATTCTGTAGATGTTGGCCAGGGATGCATTTTACCTAAAAGCTCAGGTCCTCTCCCACGGTTCAGGTGTCACATGGTTGGATGCAAAGCTGAGTATCACCTAACATATAACCTCAGACCTTCCGTTTTCATTCTGCAAATGAATGCTATGGTTGGAAGACATAGACAAGCAGGGGAGAAGCAGAGGTATTTCCTGGAGGAGCTGATAAGTGGTTGAAGACATACATACCTCCTGGGCTCCCACCACTGGCTGGCACACAGCCATTTAGCTTCATCAGGTTGCTTCTGATGGACATGCCAGTGGAGGTCCCAGACTAGAAAGTCACTCTCTTATGCAGCGGGAGAGACAAAGATATTTTGCTATAAGCTGGGATGACTTCATTGCCAAGTGTGGGAATCCTGATATTTGCTCACGCAACATTTATTGACTGCCTACTATGGGGCCAAGCTCTGTGAAGTCATGTCCCTGCTGTCAAGGAACTTTTAATCTGGAGAGAATGGCTAACCCCCACCCCTCCAAAAAAAATTATAATAGCAGCAGGACAAGTGCTAAGTCTACTCAAAGTTCTAGGAGGCACGGAACAATGGACATTTTGGTTTGCCTTGGGAGTGAGGGATAGCTTCACAGTAACAGCAATCCTGGAGCCACTGGGCAGACCATATTGAGGAAGCCATCCCAGGAAGCAGGAACAGCATATAAACAAAGCACACAACCAAAGAGCATTTGGGGTTGAGCAAACACTCGGGTGAATGATAGAGAATGGCTAGACACAAGGTAGGGGCAAACAGGCCAGGGTCGGATGGCTGAGATCTGTAATGTTGAAACAAGGAGAGTAGACTTTGTCTTGTGGGTTTTGAGAAGCTGTGGAGATCTGAGCAGTAGAAGCACAGTCAGATGAGTATGTAAGAAAATGATGGTTGTCCATGGAAAGGCTGGACTGGAGGATGGTGCAAGTGGGGGTCAGGAGATGAATTCAAAACCCTGGGAGATGGCTTGGGAGGGCAGTGGCAGAGAAGGAAAGGATGTAAATTAGCAGTACTTGAAGATCAGGGAAGATAGGGAGTAAGAGAGAGAAGGAGGCTAATTATTATAGGATGGCTCCTCTGATTCAGGTTTGGTGAGACGGAAAATACAGGGGAGACAGGAAATGCAGGGGAGCAGCAGGTTTGGGGTGAGAAGACAGAGATGGTGAACACTTTAGATCAGTTGCATGTCATTGCCTTTGGTCATCCAGGTGGAGACGCCAACAGCTCAAGATCTCTGAAGAGAGGTCGAGTCAGAGAACCATTCTCCTTGTCAGTAGCACATGGTGATTGTTTTAGCCATGGAAGTGGGTGAGACCATTCAGGGAAAGAGCAAGGAATGAGAATAGGGGAGAGCCAGAGTGGAGCCCTAGGATGCCAGGCTTTTAGGGCAAGGTATGAAAAGAGGAGCCCTTGAAGAAAACTGAGAAGATAAGGTCAAACGGTAGGAGGTTTCTGAGAGAAAGCACCACCACTCATGGGGCCCCATGCCACAGTGTCTATCCTTTACAAAGCCCCTTCTAGATCTTTCTGCAGTCCATAGTGGTTTATCTTCTCATGGCCATTTTTATAATAGTGCTACACCCATTTTTTATATGTTCTATATTTACCCGCTGGTCTTTACCAATGGGCTCAAGTTTCCAATTATGCTGACGTCTATTTCCCTGTTAGAGTTTGGATGAATCAACCACTGAGAGGCTTTGTGGTACATAGAGCAGCTCACACAGAAGCTGGGCTGCAATTAGAACGCAGGCTGCTTTCCTCAAATGCCTGCTGTGGGAACGGCTGCAAATACCAGTCAGGTCCACAGGCCACACAGCACCGGTCCACCTACAAGGAGGTCCCCCATGTGAGAATGCTGCAACCAATATTGCTGAAGGGCCCAATATGGGAAGTAACAAAAAGGGAGTAAGGCATCCCTGGAAGAGAGAAACATGAACAGCCTCGTTTTCCATAAGAAAGAGGTGGTGGTCACCTATAGTGGTCCTGGTACCTGCAGCTGGAAGAGAAACTCCCATTCACCACGGAAAGCCAGGCTAATCTCAGACAACTCTTCAAGACATGACTGCATCTGTGCTCTTTGAGGGAGAAAAGAGGAACACCAACTGAGGGGTGAGAAGGGACTAACTCTTCAGTGTGAGAAGGGACTAACTCTTCCTTTCAAAAACGAAGAGCAGAAGTCTAGCAACACTGTCAAGATTACTGAACACTGTTTATTTTTGGTCAGAGCAGAACCAGGAGCCCAATTCTGTTCCAGCCTCTGAGCAAAGGAAAGAAGACGTGTTAATCTCTGGTCCTTGTGTAGCTATAAGTGTGTTCCTCCATCCTGGGATGTGTCCATGCTAGCTTCCAAGAGGGGGTACATACTCGTGGGGAGCATGTGTAGGTCGCAGGAGGCACAGAGATGGCCTACTTTGGGGTAAAATACCCACTTAGAAGAATTAGATACAAACAGAGGGACTAAATTTTTCCTGGTAATTTCCATTAGCTATGACATTCATAAGTGATGCTCTACACGCTGCCTGTTTTGCATGTTAAATAGTGGCTGCGTTTCACATCCAAAGCTGCCCTCTGTGTGCCGAAACAGTCCTTAAAGCACGCCACATGCTTGGTAAGGAATGGTGGCTACAAATCTCAGAACCTTTAGGATTGGGAGGAACCTTAGGGATTTACTTTTCAAAGACATCAGGACTCTCAGCCTACCTGAGAAGAGATAGCGTAAGTCTGAGCCTATTAGGACCTATCTGTGCAGGTCATATGTTGACATTTGGGAATAAAGAAAGTAAAGCAAATTTACTAAATCTTGGCATTTACGTTAGATGAATTCAACACAGTGCCTAGAAAGTCAACATTCAGAAAATAGTGACTCGTTCCCATGACAGCCATGCTGAAAAGTGTCCCAGCCACACACAGAGCTGTGTCACTCCCACTCTGTCACTCCTCTTGGTGACCCTGTATTCCCAAACTTTCTTACAAAGGCTTCTGATGGGTTCTTTTTTCTTAAAAAAGGTCACATTTCTCAATAATTTTTTTTTTTTTTTAGCTGAGCCATCCTGCCACCTGTTGGCAGCTCAGCGACAACTCAGCTCAGGCTGGGCATTGAACCACTGTTGCTCAGAGCTCAAACTCTTGAGGGAGCTCTTAACCAACTGAGCCACTCGGCCAGCCCTCTCAATAATTTTTCTAATCTCATTCTGGGACAGGCAAAAGGTTCAAAGGTCTACATTTCAAAAACGAAAAACCACAAACTGGCTATTTCAGGGTAGGCGATATATTTCCTTTGTTATGGACAAAACAAAAGTTTACATAAGCTTCATCTAAGAAAGACTCCTTAGAAAAGGCAAACTGAGCATATTTTCGTAGTCACTGGTCTCCTCCACTCTTAATTGCTATGTTTCTATCAAGGTTACTGGAGTCAAAGGTTTCCTTTTTACCTCTATCATACATGTATACAAACTATATAAACAGTTTCAGTTACCTCTGTGCTTTTGTAATAACACAATGCCACACATTATAAAGTATACTACTTAATGTTAATTTGTAATGGTAAGGCTAAAGCTCATATCAGGAGAAAGTGACCCTCAATCTCTACTTCTCTCACACTGATAACTGCGATGAGAAAATCATGGACCTTCTCACTCTTAGGAGCCCAAAGCTAGGGGTTTTGCTAGCCAGAAATCGGAATAGAGTCCTCCACATGAACTTCACTACAGGTAAGCATAATGCTTAAATTGTGCAGGTGAGGAGAGGAGCTAGGGCTCTTAAAAAGACTGGGTCAGAGAAAAACATGGCACACTGTGGTCCTGGCTGGCACACCTCCACTGGAATGTTCTACAGGTCCCCACACTCACTCACCCTGCCCCATGCTGCCCACCCAGTCTGATTCTTCTCATATATACTCTTCCCTATAGATGACCCCATGGGCTATGCAGATGTCCCAGGCAGAAACCTGGGCATCATCCTAAATTCCTTGCACTCCATCACTGTCTACATTCTATTAGCATACATTTATCTCAGAGCGGTCTCAATTCTATCTGACCAGGATCCCACGAACACACTCCTGGTCTCCATTCTCACTGCCTTGGTCCAATTTCATTTTCCTCAATTACTGAAATCTTCTACCTTTCAGCTGGCATTTCCAATCCATGATCCCCTGTCCTTGTCACTTTGATTTATCTTCCACACTGCTGCTAGGGTCCTATTTCTGGTATGCAAATCTGAGCAAGCCATTCTACTGCTGAAATTCTTTCAATAGCTTCTACCAATGTCAGGATCCAAAATCCTCCGCGAAGCCTAGCATCTGGTTTTTCCCTCTCCAGACCCCTTTCTTATGTGCCCTTAACACTCAAGCTGTTGGACTACTTGGTCCAGCTGTCTCATCACCACACTTTCACATATGCTGTTCCCTCTGCACAGAATGCCCTTCCCTAGCCTTATGTATTTGGCTAACCTGTGGTCATGCTCTGGGACTCAGCTCCAGGCCTCTCCTCCTCTGGGAACTTTTCTTGGTTTCCCTCCACTATGACTCAGGGCCCTCCTCGGTGCCGGCCCCAACCCAGGGCAAGTCTCCAAGACAAGGTGTTTTCATAGCTGTGCACCTGCATCAGGTATCTGTTTGTTGCTCGCATGATAGTGAGTCCCTTGAGGCAAGAACAATCTTTCTTGCCTCTGTCTCCCCAACAGCCAGTCCAAGCAAAGCCTCTCTCAGCAGGTGCTCAAAAAACTCAACTGACTTGAATGTGGACAAAAGTGAGACCCATTAATCGACCCACCTTCCCTTCTCTCTGCTCCCGTGTAACATGGCCACATCACCCATCAACAGCCCTAGCCTTTTGATAACCTTTCTGCATTTCTGAGGACATGATGCTAATATGAGGGTAAATATGCTTATTCCACCAATGGACTTCTCCTCCATATTTTCTCTTCTTTTTAGGAATTTATCAGCATGTTTGTTTGTTTGTTTGTTTTGCCCTCTTGGCCACCTGAAGGCTTTGTGTGAGAGGAGGTAAGAGAGAACATTTCACTTGCGTGATGCCGAGAAAAAGGAGGATGTCATAAGTGAGCACCGACTCAGAATCAAGACTCTTTCCCCTCGGATAAATCACAGTGAAGTGTTTGCAAAGAACAAGGACAACTGAATTTAGAAACCACAACCAGTACATGTAGTTCAAACATGTATAACCAATAACCTCCACAGGCAATGTTAAAGGGGGGAATTTTCATATTCCCATTCAGGGTCTCACTTCTGCGTGTTAATTTCTAGTGGAGTAGTTGATTCCATTCTTTCCTTAGCCTGAAATATTCGTCTGAGACCCTTATCCCAGGGGACAGGCAATCTGTGCTTCGGAGCTGACTTAAACCTTCCGGATACACATTTACTATAAAAGGAAAAACAAAGCAAAGTAGGCAGATGATGCTAATCCTCTGAGAGCCGGAGTTGGTTTACTTGGGAGAGAACTTAGTGACAATCCTTGGCAGGGAGTGCTGCCACCAAGACAGAAAGGGGGGAGACTGGTGTTTGTGAAAGCATAAAAAGAGCAAGAATGTTGGGCCGTGAGCTTTCTTCCACACTTTTGACCCAAGAGGCACATTTCTAAGGGACAATTCAAAGCCAAGCCTGGCTCCTCTGTCTAGATGAAAAGGAAGGAATGGATGAACGCAGTGTTTCAGCAAGGTATGCACAGCTGTTGGCAAGAACGATGAATTCACACTAAATTAAACTCAATTATGGTGACTTTTCATTCTTTCCCCAAGGTGTGGGGTGAGGACTGACATGCATCCCCTGGAGGTTTGGAACTCCTCCAATTTCTACTACAGATTCCTTGTTGTTCCAGTAAACGGGGCATTTAAAAATTAGAAAAATAGCAATTAGAGGATGGCAGCCTGAGGTGGACCAGCACGCAGTGTAAAAAGGGCTGACACGCCTGCCAAAGGGCCTGGTCACAAGAAAGAACGGGACGTGGATCCGAGAGGAAGAGCTGGCTCTTTTTAAAAGCACTTCATTGGATGTCACATTTCATTTCTCAGAAAGTATGAATTAATTTGGAAGTTTAACCCGGCATCTGCTCTGGGACCTGGGAATCAAATGACACACTCCTGGCACAGGCTCGTTAAGGACTGCTCCTCTGGCCCTCTCCTGGGAGGCCATCCTGCACAGTCTCCGATGGTGGCGGCCTGAGAAGGCCACCCCCTGAGGACACAGCAAGGCAGGGCTGGGGTAGGGGCACTAGGATTTCACAAACACTGGCCCCTGACGCTGGAATCCTGCTGTTTTCAGGTGTAGATGTTTCTACTGCACAACTTATGCATATTGGCTGAATTGCAAATATACTTTTCCCACAAATAGAATCCTTCACTGTCTCTCACTTTCCTTCCTTCAAATATGTTTTGCCCTTTAATTTACTAAGGACTTTACACTTTAAATCCCAATCCAATTCTTTGGGAGAAGTACAGTCCAATAGGTCAGCAGAAAGTGGACACACATAGAAGAGAGTCGTCCAGTCACCAAAGAGCCCATTTTCTGAGCACACACCTTGGGCCTATTAAGAAAATCTTGGACATTAGATCTTGTCTGGGTCCCTTTCTGATTGAAGAAGCTCCAAGGAGACAATTCTTATCAATTCTAAAGGGAGGAATTGAAGAAGCTTACACAGTTAAGTGTATGGGATATCTTTTGAACTTCGGAATACTTTGGGTTTTATTCTAAAACAGGGATAGGACATTTATTCAATTTTTACCTCATTCATTTCTCTTTAAAAACATGCTCTTTTTACTCATTTCTCACCTCAAAAGGCCAGCATGTAATCAGCACACCTTTGCCTACTTTAAGAGAATGCTGAAGGTGTGCATAAGGCCCCCCAAAAAAAGAAGGAAAGAAGGAAGGAAGGGAGGGAGGAAGGAATAAATAAATAATGGAAAAGAAAGGGAAGTAAAAGGAAGAAAGAAAAGAAACTTCCCATAACCAGTCAGTGGAACCGGCATTCCTCTCTGGGAGAAGTCTGTATCCTGGTGAACGGCCTTCCCAAAGGACCCTCCTTACCCTTCAATATAAGGGCCAAGGCCTCCGTCCCACAGTTACCAATTAGAACCACACGTACACTCTTGGAAAGACGCCATCCAGACTCTTCACCTAGAAAGAAGCTAGTCCACAGCCACGGCTGTCTCTGCCTCTCCTGGTCCCTCAGGGACTTCGATACCCCAGTGACAGATGCCCTGCTGGCTTACCTAAAGCATGGCTCAGCCTCACCTGCTTGTACCCATCACCTGGGGCTCAGCAGCTTGAGCATATAGCCATGTAGCATAAACTCAGATGGGTTTTGCTAGGTCTCCAAAATTATGACATATTTTCCTGAAAACTGTGAAAGAGAAAGAGGACACACATCTCCCTCTGCGCCAAAATAAGCCATTGTTTTTGCTGCCTGTTAAAAACCTGTAAAGACCCATTTGTATCATGAGAGGAAAACATCAGGACACCTCCCACGTGCTCTGGGCACTCAGCACAGGACCCATCATGGGGTGGGGTGGGACGGGCAGGATGCAGGCCTAAGCAGCTTGAGAGGAAGAGATGCACAGGGAAGCAGTTTCATGTCGCTTCATTCCCCTTAGTTGACAGGTTCCATTTTTCAGCCTGGTGTGCTCTTATAACTGGCACCTTTCTGGTCACCTGAGGGTATACCTCTGTGTCAGGCTTCCATGGCAGGGAGGGGACTCGGTACAGAGCCTCCGATGTCAACATTGACCCTTTTCAAGGAAAAGATCAGAAACAGCAAAACCTCAGGACAATTAATGCCAGCAAAGAGAGTGCTCTCAGAGCCTCCCCTCAGCATTAGAGTCCCAGAAGCATGACTCGTGACTGTTTTTCCATCTAAAATTGTTATTAGTGTGTCTTTGATGAGCGTCTTTCCCTAAGGACTTCCCAGCTCTTGAACAACTGGCGTCTAAAAATACAGAACACACGTATCCTCCTTGAACCTATCATGGATAATTTGGAAATCTCTATCTCCCTGTAAGTATCTTTAGAAAAGGGTAGATTGACAGGGCAATGCCGGAACATTTATTTATGCTGCACAGAAGGCCTTTATCACCTGTATGCAAATCTGTTATCAGGCTTAAAACACTGTCAGAGAGTCTCAGTGGTTATTTTCATGTCCCTTAAACAGATGCAGAGAAAAAGGTTGAAAGGTGTCTTTGGGTATTAAAGGAAAAGGGAGAGAGAAAGCAAGCACTGCTACAGTTCTGCATGAAGAGAGGTTTAAAAAAAGATCCTGTGGTTTGTTTTGCTGAATTATTGATGGTTCCCCGGCCATGGCAGCCCATGACCCACAAGGTAGAAGGCTGGAGCAGCTCAGTCTTTACAAACAGGGCAGACTGAGGAAAGTTCGTGCAAACGGCAGATCCTATCAGCATTGGCCATGACTCATTTGTCTGCAAGTCACTGCATAAGAAAGAAAGAAAGAAA
>NW_017731355.1:6568781-6598682 GCF_001890085.2 Hipposideros armiger
GAAAGAAAGAAAGAAAGAAAGAAAGAAAGAAAGAAAGAAAGAAAGAAAGAAAGAAAGAAAGAAAGAAAGGAGGAAAGAAAGGAGGAAAGAAAGAAAGGAGGAAAGAAAGAAAGACAGAGGGTGTTGACCTCTCTTGCTCTAATTCTTGCTTCCCAGGTTTTGGCAAGAAGCCCTGGACGGGAAATCCCAGCCCTTTTCTCCATGGTCAGCCCTGGAGCTGTGTGAGGGACGGGTCCAAGGCATAAGCCTGGGGAGGGGGTGGGCTCGTTCTCTCCTGCTGACTCTCTCTCTGTTCACCTTTCTGACTCCAAATAGAGGGAGGGACTCTATTCCCAGTGGTTTCTCGTTGAGTCACTCACCTTTCATACCACTACCTTCTTCTTGGAATGTGTTACGAGCAGTGGTCTGATCTTCTAAGTGTTCACTCCCACCACTTCCTGAAGAGGCTACACTGCTTTGTGGAGACAGGGGGGCATGATCGGATGGGAGGCACTGGGGTCCTCTAGCTCGCAAGTCCTCATGAGACATCCATCCATGTCCTAGAGGCTGGTTTGGCACATTCATGGGTGGGGTAAGGGACACAGATCGTTTCAAAGGGCTGTGGTGTGCCTGGCCTGAGAGAACTGGAAAAAAAAAATAAAATGAAATAGGTTATTCCCCCCCCTTTAGCCTGGGCCACAGAAGAACCCATAATACCCCTGAGCGATGCCACTAGCTGTCTTACAACTCCATCAGTGGTCACAGAGGGTGAATACAGGCCTTGCCTGGTCCTTGCCTTCAGGGTGGCTTAAAAAGGATGCTGTCTATGCCTTGATGGGTTGGGTTTCTCCAAAGAGGCTACATGTCTAGTGCCCACACATCTGACCTTAGCCTTTGCGGGAGTTCTAAATAGAAATCAGGATTCACAGCAGCAGGCCCATAAATCAGGTGAGGCTTGACAGCCTGGCAAAGCGGCTATTTGCCAAGAATGAAAAGAACATGTGCCGGACAATTTTTTTAAAGACACAAAAAATGACATTAGCCATGTCGTTAGGGCAGACTTCCTGACCAGCAGGGATCTATGCTGGGCTGCTCTAGAAGAAGGTAGACTAGTCCTTCCAACCAGGAATCGGGAACTAGCACCTCTAAGGGGGTGCAGGCTCAGCGAGGGCCCCCATACTAACACGGGTCTTGGGGAATGGAACACCGGCGGCTGTGTGTGAAAGGGTCGATTCTTTCCCTTGGCTTCCCACGTTAATGCCAAGCTTTATATTGAAAACACTTCCAGGTAACAAGGCTTTCATTCAGAAGCCAGTGGGGTGCTCTCAGTAAGCTGGGAATGGTTTTCACCAGCATGTTCAGCCCTTCCGCAGAGTGGGCAACAGCTGGGTAGCCCCCACTTTTAATTTCTTTTCCAGAAAACTAGGAAAAAGCAACAAAGTTCACATAACTAGCCAAATTAAATTGAGGTCATTCGAGGGAGGGATTTAACCAAAATCAACACTGAGGGAGCTGGCGTTACCCTTGGTTGGTTTTTCTGGGTGTGTAAAGTGACAGCTTTACAAAAGAAGTCTATTCATAACCTTTTCTCCGCGCTGGTTCCTGACAGGCCCAGTTTATTTTGACTGCTGCAGCACTAACATGGAATTGAGCCACATGCATTTTTAAACATTTTTCAGGGAAGCCATTAAGTTCCATCACAGGCTCTATCCCCTCCAATGAGGGATTTGCTCTCCCGAGTCCAAGCTAGCGCTGCTTTGCTGGTGTGAATCTTTCTGTGTTTTTTTGGAAGCAGCCCTGACATCTCAATGTAGGAAATTCTGCTTTGCGTTAAACTGGATTTCTGGTGGGGCGGCACCCACACAAAGGCCTGAGTAGCAGTTCACCTTGCCCCCACTTAGAAAGATAAACACCAGAGCCGAAAGGCTGGGTGTTTCCAAAGGTGTGTTTGGGGCAGGCGTGGTGCTGGTTGGCTGCTTGTGGTCAGCTGACGTTAACCAGGCCCTGGGAGCAATGGGGCTCACACCGTTGTCGTCAATGTTTCCATTTGGCTTCATGTGGCCAGAAGGGCAGCCTTGTGTATGGAAGGGGCACAGTGAGAAGGGCTAGAAACTTCTTTATTAACAATAAAGGGCTGAGAAAAGGCAGCTGCTGAGTTAGTATTTGTCATCTGAGAAATTTCTAATTTGGGTAGATTCTATCAAAGGCAAGGAATTACCATCTAACTTAAAAATATGCAAAGGGAACATTTTAAAAAAATGTTTTGTTTTTTTAACCCTAACAGGATGAAACAACTTGCAGTTCCACTAAATAGACTTGAAAAGAAACTATTTAAAAAGGCTCCCTGGAAAATGCATTGCTACCTGGTTGGATCAGAATTAGCAAGAGAAAAAGAACAAATCAAAACAAAAAAGCCAAAAAAAGAACAAAATAAATAAAAAGGAAGCAGCAGCAAAAATGAAGAGAGAAGCCAATAGGAAGAAAAGCCAGACATCCAGAAAATCCATTTCATGCCTGTCTAAGTATTTATATAAAATTGGGTAGGTTTTTTCTGGGCTGCCCAAGTGCTGGGACATTTCAGCTTCGATGTCTTTGCTTTCTGCTACCTCTGCAACCATTGCAGATTATCTGGTGGATGCTCTGAATGGTGCCAGCCAGTTGTGCCCCAAATGGACATGGGGGCTCCTTTTCACAGGCAGGATTAGAGTGAGCCTGAAACCATAGAAACTGGCCTTGCCAAAAAGAGAGACACAGCTGGGAGCTGGCAGAAAACCCTTCGCACCTAGTCTGGGTAGAGGTGATAACCGAATCCATAACCATGGGTGGTAACACTGCTAAGATCCCTGTCTTTGGATGCTATGAACAATCCATTATTGGGTGGAGCCAATTTGCTTCTTTCCACCTAAAGCTGTCTTACAATCCATGCCATCTCCCACTAATGGGCATCCTTGGGGAAGCTCTCACCATCCAAGGAATCCACTAGCTACTGAGAATGGAACTAAATGTTTGCCTAACTCAATGGGACTTATAGGGATTTATTCACAGAAACCTACACCTATTTCTTCATACATTCTTGAGCTTGACTGAAGTCACAGGGCATGAACTTGGCCTCTGCCTCTGATAAAACATCAATTATAACTAAGGTGCCAGGGTCTTTTCCCAATGGCTTTATCTATATCATAAAGACTCCCACGATTGGCACCAAACAAGGAAATGTCTCCTGAGGAGCAACCTGCCATAGCAACCAAGCAAACTGCCTCACACTAACGTTTTGCTCTGCAGAGAAGGCCATGGGTTTAAAGCCAGGCTGGACACAATGCCCAAGTCAAAACAAAGTCGTGCTGGACAAATGCCTCACTTCTCCCAAGAGAATACAGGCTTGTCTTCCTGTGGGGAGGAGACTGAAGCAGGGGACAGGTGACCTGCCAACAGTGCAACTTTGGGGTGAAGACAAAGCTTCAGGTAGAAGAAATACTGACCTCAACACTGATTTTGGTGTTACTTTGTGTGCTGGAGTACTCTGGCATAAAGTGGCAGAGGAAATATTGGGTTGTCGGGAAAGTCATGACGTAATTTTTCTATGTTTTTCGTTGCAAAAATGCGTCATGACTTTTCTGACAATCCAATAAATGCCACGAGCAGGAAGAATTGAAGAAAACAGGCCACATGGTCGTGGGATTGAAGAGGTTGCCAACGGCACAGAATCGATGGTTGCACCATTACTCCATTCTTTTTTTAACCAAAAGAATTCATACGAAGTGGGGATAAATAGAGGGAGAATGGTTATTCAGGAAAAAAAATACTAAATAAATTCCTTTTCCTATGAGTAGGGAGGAGAGAGCAGTGAAGAGAGACCTCTGAGAAGCTTCTCAGCACTGCGTTAGCTGCCCCAGAATGACCCTACCTACAGGAAGCCCTTTTGAATGTTCTCGCTTGCTGACTGCTGTGCAGGTGACAACAGCTAATGCTTCATTGCGATTTAAGCTGCCCCAAAGTCATATTCAAATGATGCAGAATTAAGTAAAAAAAAACCTCAATATAGATTAATAATGGGCAAGTTCCAGTAAAAGTGAGGTCCTAACTTCACATTGCATTTGTGACTTTTTAATAGTGAGAGTGGAGGGCCAGCGTGTGTCAGGGTAATTCATTATATTGAAAATCATACAAAAAATTACCCCAGGGAGCAAAATTACGCACGGCCTCTTTTGCTGTGGGAAAACTGAAGCTAAAACTTAATACTGTGTACAGGGTGGATTCAATATTGCTTATATTTTTAGAAATTCCTATAAGAAATTTCAAGTACATACACATAAGTATGTAGGTATGTACATATATATGTGTACATACATCAATAGAATACTATAATTTTGGGGACACATAAATTCAAGTAAACCAAAAATAAATAATAAATATTGAATAAGTCTAGTTGAAACATGGAAAAAGCAGCTAAAACTAATCTGGCTACAGCAGTCGAGTACAGTGATGCAAGTACAGAGGGTCTTATAATCTGGCAATAAATTCTGTCACACCATCAGGGCCAGCCAACTTCTCTGACCTCCTCAAATCTTATGATTTCTTTTTCATCTCCAAGCATCTTTACTGTGACTCCTTCTAATGCCTTTTTAAGGGAACATATGATACCTGGCTCGGAGTTCTGTCCTTTTCAGTATTTTCTTGAAAGCCTGGAAATCAATTTATTTCCTATCTCCTTTGACCAACCTTGACTTCCATCTCAATTTTTAATTGTTGAAATAAGATTCAGGAAGAAGCTTTTCAGGATATTCCGTGCTCTTTTAAGAAAATGAGGTATAACTACTTTTTCTGCTTCTAAGATGACAAATAATAGGGCTTGTGGAAAGAGAAAGGTTTAGGATACGGGCCTAATTATCTCCTCGGTTCACTGTCAGGCTGGGTATTATAACTGTCAAGGAGGCAAGTAATCCCCATAAGCAAATAGTCCAGATAACTGAAGCTTGACTCTTGCTCCAAACTTTGTCCTAACAAACTTTAATGGAGACCTTCTAAAGATACATTGCACACTTCTCTGCTTTCTTAAAATTTATACATTGACTGCAACTTATGCTTTAAAAATTATTGTTATGAGCGTAGATTCATAACAGTTTAGAGCTGAAACCTCCTGAAAGACAACATAATTCAATAATTCCCAAGTTGTGAGTTCTGGGCCCCTGAGTAGTAAGAACCTTAGAATCCCTATGAGCACTCAACCTTGTCAGCAGATGAAATACTGTGCTATGAATGGTTTTGACAAGTATATAAAGAGTGTTAGAATTAATAAAATATGAAGTTCAAGGTTGCTGAATTCATATTTCTTTTTGTCACTTTTTGATCAGCAGATTCGAAGCACAAGTAACATCTTATGAAGACTCCAGTTGTTTTATTTGCTAAAAATTGAGTCATGAACTCAATAAACAATAGAGATGATTGATCCTCTCTGCTGTCTCTGCTGAGTGAGGCTTCCCTAGGCAATACAGGTGCCCTCAGGAGCTTGTGGGCTTCAAGTCTTCTGTATGCCTTTCAGAGTTAGCCTATTTCCTCAAATTTAGTCAACCATTACTTCTCATTGCTTCTACTGCGTGTTTCCATCGATTTCCAGACTTAGCATTTTGTTCTAGAGTTTAGAATCTAGGCAGACATAGCTGACTTTTTTTTTAAAATAAGGACATTAAATATTCTCATGCTCCTAATATCATCCTCATTCACTAAACCAAATAACCTGTCTTCTCAACCCAAGGTTGGACACTGTACCCTCATCGGGACCTTATGAGCTCAGCCACATAGACATGATTTGCAATTTTAATCTTTTTCTTCCTAAGCTAGTCTCCTCACTTGTAATTTGAAAAGCTGTCCTTCTCACAGAAAAACTTGTGCTTTGTTAATTTTTCAAATTGTAGATGCTCATGGGATGGAACTCAATCCAACTGCTAACACAACTAAGCTTTTCAAAAATAACTCATTCTAATTTAGGGATTTTAAAAAGTAGAATGAGGAGACTAACCATTGGCATATGATTTTTAAATATTACCTTAGAATTTCTTTCCTGAATTAAAAGGTCCTGGTCAATTCTCTACTCTGGTGATATATGCTGTGTGTGTCAACCTACTAAGACACACACAGGGAATAGTCTATAAATGATGCTAATGGTGCATTTTAACGATATCTTCTAGGCCTCCTCCCAAAAGAAATTCAGAAGTGTCAGTAGAGCCTTTGCCAAATGCACCAATTGAAGGGCTCACAACATATAATTCTTGTTTTGCTGCAGGATATGGCTTGATACTTGTCAAGTTTAAAGGAGAAGGAACTCAGCCCATGGCCAGCTACAAAATAGCTATAGCTATTGTCTCAAAGTTACTACTGGGGGAGCATTTCTGTTCATCCCTTTAGGGCTTGCTTATCAAGCATCTTTCAGGTGGCATCCCAAGAAATTCTTCTGAGAGCACTGATTTCAGAGCTTCTGAGGAACTGCTACTAAAAGCTTTCTGTTTTCAAAGAGTAGAGTTCTGCTAACACCACTTGTATGAATAATTCTAGGCTTTCACTTAAAAAAAAAAAAGGCCAACATTTTAGCAAGGCGCAGTGGTGAAATGCCATTAGACCCTGCATCCCTCTTCTTTAGATGGTTTTGTGGTGCCACAACCAGTAATCTGAGGCCCTGTGGTGGGAATTTTGGGGGAAGAAATGATTAATAGTAGTATAAGAATACATTAAAAAAAAACAAAACAGAGTATTTGATCAGTGACATCATGCAAAAAAAGACAAAATAACACCAGTCACATTTCTGGCCAAGTACAGACTTGTGGAGGGGTGGTGGGGGGAGGAGGGTATTAATTACTAAGGTTAAAATTAACATGCTCTGCCTTCATTGCTTCAGGGAATAGATGAAAAGCAAATCTGGAGGGTTATATGCCTCAACTCTGCATGCTGGCGCTCTGCTTCTTGTCCAAAGATTTGGAAAACCAGGGCTCCCAACATCTGGACACCAGAAGATGATTCCCTCCCACAGCTTCAGACTCCACCTCATTCTGGGGGAAGAAGAGAGAACATGCTTCAAAGCCAAGATGTGTTGGTGGACGGGGTGCTCCCTACAAGCCCAAGAGGAAGCCACACACTCTCTGCGAAGAGAAAGTGTACGCCCGCCTATGCAACAATGCCAAACAAATGGAGACTCTGGAAAAAGAGAAAGCCACAGAGAACATCACAACAAGGTTGACAAATACACATGGCTACATCTCTTTCTCCTCACTAAATCTCATCTCCATATAGTAGTGACATGAAAGCATTCTGATGCAGGGAAAGTACCTGGGGGGCTTTTCCAATAACATGAGCCCTTGTCACTGGTGTCAGCTCTTATTACTCTACAGATGGCTCAGCCTTTGGGCAGAGCAAAGATGTATGTTTCTGCCTTCACATTATCACTTAAACATTTGGGCTTTTAAGAAGCAAATTAGAATGTTTCTGGCAGACTTTTATAGCTGCATTAATCTTGGGTACATTTCATTTGTCCTTTTTTGTCAGTTTCTATAATGGCAAAACTGGGTGTCCTCCAGTAGAAAATCTATTTTAGATAACTGCTGTTTGACTTTACATTGTCATTATTTATGAAATAAGTTAGACAAGAAGCCAATACATACATTTTATAGAAAACAGCAGAATCTTACTCACAAGTTTAACTTCAAATCAAGCAGTCTTAAAAGGAAACTGCTCAAATCCTCTCATTCCATTCTATCAAAACCAATGACATCAACTATGGAAGTAATTTGATACCACTGAAGCAGATGTTTAAGTCAATTCAAGGAACTGCCAGATCAACCCAGTCATTTCTAAAGTTCCTATATATTGGGTTTACTCTCCTGCATTGTTTCTTTTTCATATCTATAAGTTATATCTATATGTACTTAACCCTTTGATTTGTCCATGGACATTCTACTCACATAGAGAGTGAGCAGATGTCCAGAAATGGGCTTAGCCAGAGCTGCAGGACTTGAATCATTTTGTTTATGACACCAAGTAAAGAAAATAACTGAGTTAAGCGAGTGGCCAGGAGTGGATTTAAGCAGATTTTTCTTTTCCAATGTATCTGTAAAAGTGCTTCAGTCACTGTGTTTAAGGAAGAGAGATGGTGGAGAAACTCACAAAGATAGACGTTTGATGACAAAACTTCCCTCCTACCCCTTTCTAAAAAGATGAACTTTCAAATTGTAACTGCTGCAACCTCAGCTCACTGCTGCAACCTCAGCTCACATGTCTATCCAGGAAGTACTTCTTAGGTTTACGAGATGCAATGCCCATCCTGTGTTTATCAGAGCCCAGGCTGCTAACTGAGGATGGGTACCAGCAAAGCAACCCAGGTTTGGAAGTGCAAATAGTCAGGGTTTCAAGACTGAGCAACCAAACCCGCCCTGCCCATCCCACCTCCAGAGTATTGGTCCCAAGACCATGGCCAGAGTCATTGAACAAACAAATCATCAGGATATCCTTTTACATCTTGACACCACTAGCAACACTTGTCCAGAGGAGGAGCGGGTCAATCACGTGAAAGGGGCTAACAATGGATGTTTGGAAGCCTTGTCTACCAACTCCTGTTTGTGCTGAACTCCAGGCAAAGTCTTCAGGGCTGCTGGAGAATTAAAGGCTACCACATAAGAGGATAAAGTGGCTCTTAAATGTACCAGCACTGAGTAGGCAAGGACTGGCATCATTAGAAGATGCCTGAATCCTACTGCCATCGGGGTCTCAACTCAGCGCCCGCCAAATGCATGACTGGTGCCAGGGTTTCTCTGAGCGTGAAACTCTGAACCTTTGTCTCCATCAAGCGACATTCTATTTTTTCCTTTCTTTCTAGTGTCAGGAGAAGGGCTATAACTAATTAGAAATGTATTATATAGTCCTGACTAATTCTTAACTTGGTTCCTTGATAGAAGAATGAGAACTGGAGATTCTCAGCACTGTGGCTAGCAGGGCAATTGACTGATTAAGGAACTGGTTCTTGTTTTCATTAAAGCATTCAATCTGAATGTCAAATGTAACAATACACACAAATGACCATTCAAAAAAACAACAACAAACAAACAATTCGAGCTAACATTGCTAATTATAATTTTCTATTAAGAGAAATTGGATAGTTTAGGGTCCCCTGGCTTCTCAGTTATATTTGATTGAATCACCGTGTGATTTATGAGAAGCTATTGAGGCTTCACACACCCCCAGTTCCTGCTTTCACTTCACCTTCAGCCTCTTCTTGAATTCTAAACTGTCACAACCTGACCCTGTGGGTGTTGGAACATGGTGAGATTGGTACTGTGTTTGTAAAATTGATTTACTGTGGTCTGTAATTACACATAACGATTTGAATGTTTGACTTGGCACTGCATTTTTCATTTAAACCATACTGTTCTTCTCTACCCCAGAGAAACGGTGTTTACGTAATTGCTCTCAACTCATCTACTTGGGTATTATAAATCAGTCCTGCAATAAACGACTTCCAGAGACACTGCGAGCATGAGGTTTCTGGCATAATTCAACCCCCAGGACAGTTCTAGTTTAAGAACAGGCCCGAATGGCATTCATTTCTTATTGACTATGAGATGGCAGAGCGGTCTGGAGGCTTCGGAGCTCAGCAGCAAAGAGAATGGGTCATCAGGCTATCAGGAGGGCTGGGCTGAACCCACGTGTTCAGCTCAGATCCACCGGTTGGCTCCCTTCACTCCTTGACTATTTCTGAGTCCTCCTTTCCCTGTCATACAAGTTGTACAGTGTGTGTTCTTCTATTAGATATCTTACATACCCTTGATCCTCATTGTTCACAGATTCTGTATTTGCAAATTCACCTACTTGCTAAAATTTATTTGTAACCCCCAAATCCATACTTGTAGCATTTCATGGTCATTCATTTTCATGGACATGCTCAGAGTGGCAAAAAATTTAAGTCCCCAAAGTACATGTTCCTAGCTGAGGTCGAACAGATGTTGGTCTGCCTTCCTGTCTCAACCTCATACTATAAACAAGGGCCCCTTTTGAAATCTTTCTAGTGCTCCATTTTTCTAACTTTGGTGTTTTTTTGGTGGTGATTTTGCTGTTTAAAATGGCATAGTGCTGAGGTGCTGGTTAGTGTTCCTATGTGCAAGAAGGCAGTGATGTGCGTTACAGAGAACAAAGGGACGTGTTAGATTAGCTTGGTTCAGGTATGAGTTACAGTGCTGCTGGCCCTGAGGTCAGTGTTTAATGCATCCACAATATACATTACATAAAGTATCTTTAAGTAGAAACACACATAAAACAAAGTTAGGCATTGATCGGTTGAAGAAAATGTGAGGCTTGCAGGAATCTAATCCTGTGTTTTCCCTAGGAGCAATGGCTCAGTGCTTGCAAATTCAGTGTTCACAGTGACTTTACAGGATGTTAACTATTGCAAATAATGAGAACAGACTAAACGTATACCAGGGGTGCCAAACAAATGTACACATTTTAAGAGATGTTATCTATGTATTTTCAAAGTTGAATTGAATTACAGTAGCAATGTGTAGTATGACATTTGCTCAAAAGATGGCATTAATCAAATGAATGCTAGTGTCATTTATTGTATTACAATTTTAATACAGTGTTTTCCTTTCTTAAAATGTGTATACATTTTTGGGGGCACCTTCTGTATAGTGATACAAACTCTTCATTCTGCCTCCCATCCTGTGACATTTTGTCACACTTGCCACATTTTTGTCTTAGGCTAACTGTTTCCCAACCGTGGCTGCTGTTCAAACCCCATGGAGCCTTTAAAAAATCCTAGATGCACAGGCTCCACCCTGGAAATCCTTGTAGTGGGGCTGAGTATCTGTAATTTTCGATGCACCAGGTAGTTTTCATGGCTAGCCAGTGCTGAGAACCACCGTTCTGGGCTATCTTCTTGCCTCAGTGTTCCTCTAAACTTTGTTCCACATCCTAAACATTGCAAGCCTCCTCAGGTTGGCTGTTGCTTCTGTCTGATCTTAAAAACATGCTCCAATGGTTAGAGCTCAGGCTCATAACACTAAGGTTGCTGGTTCGATCCCCACATGGGCCAAGTAGCTGCGCCCTCCACAACTAGATTGAAAGACAATTGACAATTGCTTGACTTGGAGCTGACGGGTCCTGGAAAAACACACTGTTCCCCAATAAAATTTCTATTAAAAAAAAACGCCCCAAAAGATTAGGCATCTTGTTTACTTGGCAAGTCACTTTTAAAAGACAACATACAAATCACTGCTTCTCCCACCAATATCTTGTTTGCATTGGGTTCACATGCAGAATTCTGCTCACTCTTTAGCCCAGGATTTTATTACTCTTGCCCTGTCCTCCAGGTAAAACAAATTATATTTTGGTATCAGAATTCTAATCCAAACAATACCTGGGAAAAAATTTCTAAAGACTTCCTAGACAAATGTTTTGACTTTGGGGAAACAGTGCCTACCTCTTGCTGTGGCCATTTCACTCTTGCTCAGCAGGAAGAGTGAATCAGGGGTCAGTTCAGGCCCTCTCTGATCATGAATCAGCTTCAGAAAGCTCCGAACACATTTTCTCTTAGTTTGGAAACTCGCCTGTTGAGGGTATAACTGATTTACAGAGAGAAAATCTTGTGCTCTAGACCCATGGGCCAGTAGCACTGACATCATCGGGGAGCTTGTTAGAAACACTGAACTCTCAGGCCTCATCCCAGACCTACTGAATCAGGATCTGCATTTTAAGATCTCGGGAGGTTTGCGTGCACGTTCAAGGTTCAGATGCACTGGCTACACACCCAGCTCTGACTTGCTGGCTGGACACTTGTTCTCTTGATGATGGGGGAGGCATCAACCACAAAAAGGCAGCCTGCTGACGTGAGAAGGATTTGAAATGTGGGTTGGAAGTCATATGGCCTTTCCGTGCCTCAGTTTTCCCTCTTAGTAGATTATCAAATGATATATAACAGGAGTTTGGAAAATATCAAATCATTTAATGTATATGAAAATGTTTTGCAAACTGTAAAGTGCTAAGAAATATTAGTCACTTGCCGGAGTAAGAAAAACCCAATATAAACCAACACTGCTGATGGAAAAATCAAAGTACTAGCCAATCTAAGGACATTTATGGAGCATTTTCAGCATATTACATGTGGAATGAAAAATATGTCTGCTTACTTGATAGTGTTTCACTAATTTACAAGAGACAGATGTTCCACCGTGGTCTGTCATACCAAAGAGAGTACCTTCCATGCTATTTCCAAATTCTTATTTATACTGACAAACTTTTCTCTGCACACATTTCATGTTCACATTTCATTTCCATTTTCTTGAAGTTCAGAGCATATGAATCACCTTCTTTTCCATTGAATTTCAGTGTCCAGAACTTCTCATGGGACCTTCTCTTTGTCCTGACATTGGTAAAACACTGGCTGCCTGAAGTTCTTATTAAAGGTTCTAAGTACCTCTATTATATTTAGAAATTCAAGCCAAGAACCTATTACGTGGCTGGGTGACACTGGGTTCTTCACATGCAAAGCAAGGAGTTGGACTAGATGAAGTCATTTGTTCATCAGACATTTGTGGAGTGCCCATCATGTGCCAAGCTCTAAAAGCTGAGGGCACAATGTTAAAAAAGCTGTTACAGACCAGTAGATGTTCTTTCAGCTCTTCCCTGAGCTAATCTTCTATGATGCTATTTAATAACATATTTATGCAGTGTCGTTCTCCTTTGGGCAAGATATTTTCCCAATATTATTTATTTCTCCGTATTTTTTAAAAGTCTGCCTTGTAGCACCAATAGAACAGCCAGCCAGGGCAGCAGGGTAAAGGAGCTGCCAGCTGCTCACCACAGACTAGATTCTAGAAAAGGGAAGGCACTAAACTAGATCATTCCTCCCGCTGCCTGGGTCAGCCCAGTGCTCTCATTTCTCCTGCATTTTAGGCTCTCATGGAAGGGTGACTGAATGACTGAATGCTCTGTCTCCTTACTCCGTTTCCTTCTTACCTGCCTGGGGCTGGGGACACTGTACTGTCACTTCCCCAAATGCCACCCAAAAGACCCATCCTTAAGGACTACCTTTACTGATCCTTCATCCTCTGAAGAGGAGGCCAGGTAAGACTGAGCACAACAGCCCCAGCTACCATTTGCCAGTACCGAGTTAAGTGTTGGATACTTGGCCAAATATGTATACACATTGTTTTACAAAATCCTCATTTAATGTCTTATTCCCCCCGCCCCCCCCACACACACACATTTCACAGATAGGAAGCTGAGGTGCACAGGGTAAGGGATTTGTCAAAGATCAGACATCTAGGAAGGGGTAACAGCCAGATTCAAAGGCTAAGCAAGGTTCTCTGACTTGCAAGCCTGCAATCTTAATTAAGCCCAATACAACATGGCTTCTCATGGCTGAAAGAGCTCTGGGCTTAGACTCTCAGCCCTGACACTGAAAACTCAATATCAAAACCCTGAACCCTCAGGGTCTCAGTAACTGGTCTGAAAAACAGTTACCACAATGGTAGTACCTCTTCTACCTACCTCCCAGGGTTGCTGTGGGATTGCATGATGCCTGCCTCCTTCCTTCCTCCCTCCCTCCCTCCCTCCCTCCCTTCCTTCCTTCCATTCAATATTTGCTAAGCATCTGCCATCTGCTGGGCATATGCTGGGCACTAGGAAGGATGATGAAGGTCCACTAAGATAATGTAAGAAAGATGCTTTTGAAATAAAAAATATGAGTTGTTACCTTCCTAGAGAAAGAGTTTAAGCTAAGCTCCTTATTCATTCACTCATTCAAAAAATAGTGAGCCTTTCTATGCATAGGGCATTGTTCTAGTCATTAGGGCTACAAAGAGAGTATAATAAAAGACAGGACTGCACAGATGCAAACAGTAGCTTCCATCATTTATTAAGTCATCACCTTCTATCATTTAGAAGCACACAGCAGCTAGGAGCTGTAAGGCAGTGTTAATATTCTAAGTAACACTTTGCTGAAGGTGAAGAATTGCTGAAGGAAGTAAAATTTTTAGGTGATTTCAATTTCAATTAATTTGTCACAGTATCTCAAGGACTAATGAGAGTTTTTGAGGGGATGATAATGTACCAGGACTAAGATGCCTCTCTGAATACTGGCTCTCCCTTTTAGGATGACAGTATCAGGGGAAATATATCCAAGTCAAAAAAACTCTTCTCTCTTGCTTCTATGGTAAATATGCATGTTGTTTTCTCACAAGTTGGCTATTCCATGCAATAATTTAAAACCCATGGCTTTGAGTAGTGTGAAGATTCCCTAGAACTGTATTAGAGATCACCTGCTCAAGCGCATGAAAAGCATCTCTTTTCCATTTGGGCTTTCTCCAAATGGCTCACAAAGCTTATAGTTTTGGTCTTGTGTGGGTGTTCTCAGGGCAGAATCAGGCAAGCATCTGCATAAAAAGCCAAACCAGGATCTTTTCATTTTAAATTAAACGCAGGAGGAGCAGCAGACGTTAAGAGAAACAACCTAGCCTTTTTTCCCCCCCTTCAAAGATGTAAGATAACCACAATGTTACCCTAAATGAAAAGTTTTGCTTCAAGAATGGCTCCCCCCGAAATGAACACTGACTCACCAGGTGCTCAGTTGGGTGGGTATTGAGCTTTTCATTCCTGAGTCAAGCTCTCAAGAGAATTGGTAGAGAACAATGCCAATGTTTTATTGCAAAGTACATAGACGTTGATGTTGTTTAGGTGCCCAGTGGAGTTGGTCTTCATGAAATTTTAATGATGGTGATACATTCTTGGGCCCTTCTTCCAAAATATTATTTTCAGAAGACCAGAAGGTGTAACATTGCAATTTATTTCCCTCATTTATTTCCTCCATGATTATCTCAGAATGCCAGAACTTTAAAGCAGGAAGGGACTTTAAAAATATGATTTAGGAATCACCTAACCCCTCCCCCGCCCCCTACCATTTTATCAGTTAAGGAATCAGAGGCCTAGAGAGATATACCAGTTTTCCAAGATTACTCAATGAAATTGATACTGTAGCTAAGGCTAGAACCTCAATGTTTTATGTCTTCATCGTTCATATTTTACCAATGGTCTTCATGTCAATGTCATTGATAGATCTGTGATCCGAAACAGATAATCCCTCATTTAACACTAGAGTTATTACATTGCAGGACCTACATTTTGAGGCCTATAGATTTGTACAATAGTGTAAACAGTGCAACTATCAGGAAAAGTTCAATTTTGAAGGGGAGTTACAGAGGAGGTAAAAATATTTCAGACATTCGCCATTAAAGATTTTAGTTTAAGAAACAAATTTAGCACCATTTAAAATCAATAGCTATGAGTAGCACAAAATTTGATTTCACTACCTAATCCTCAAAAATTGAAATAATTAAGATAATATAGTTATTATTTATTGGGCTATAGGCATTGTACAAAGAGATCTACATTACATGTCATTCATTCATTTATTCATTCAACAAATATTTATTCAACATCTAAAGATATACCAGGCAGTGTTTTGGGCAATGGGGAGACTGCAGTGAACAAGGCCAGGTCCTTGTCATCTTGGAACTTATATTCAAGTGGGGAGATTAGATAATAAACTAGTAAACAAACTAAAATAGATTTCCAATTTATGCAGATATTATTCTCTTTTTTCAGGAAACTCACTAAAATGACAACAGAGACATAAACCCACTAGGAAAAGGATGCAGGAGAAAGATGACAGGAAATGACAGTGGGTATCAGTAGACGACTGAAGTCAACAAAATTTTGGAAGCTGCAAAACAGAAGGACATGGGATAACTGACTAAGTAATCTAAAGCAAGGTAACATGTATGCCCATAGCAAGGGGAATTATGACAGTTCACAAGGCAGAACTCCCAACGAGTTCAGGCGCCTCTGAAGGAAAAGGTGCAGAAAGGGGCGGAATGTAGGAGGTTTGGTAGAAAATATGTTTAAGGTACAGGGGCACCCTTAGATTCTCTCCCTCCCCACCCCGCCCCCCAAAAACCACGTGCCAAGTGACTGTCATCTTAGTGCTTTCTCCTAACAGTTCCTAGAACCTTGGCAGCCAGTCCTGTATCTTTCAGGAGAAGACAAGGATTCCTCTAGGGGAAATGGACTGCTCTATGAAAAAAGAATTACAGCCGGTGATATGTGTGAGTCCCAATAGCCAAGCCAGGTCCCTGACTGTTCTCTCTGTGGTGAAATTCACACATATAGGATTCTAGTGCCTTCCTCTGAAATGAAAGAGCTCTTGCTTGAGATACAGGGCCCAAAACAATCAGGAAAAGAAACTCCAAGGAAGCACAGACAATGCTGGGAGCAGAAAAAGACTCTGAAAATCAACTGTAATGTCTTCAGAGATATTAGGAAAAAAATTTGCATCTATCAAACAAGAACAGAATGCAATACAAAAAGGAGTACTAAAAGAATAAGAAAAAACTCTTACAATTTGAAAGTATGATAGCAGAGATTAAAAGTTATATAGTAGGGCTGGAAGATAAAGTTATAGAAATCACCCAGAAAGTAGAACAAAAAGACTGAAAATAGGAAAGGAAAAGTTAAGGAAATCAGAGAATTCGTAGAGAATATTTATTACGCAATTAAAAGAAGCTCCTGGGAGAGAAAAGACAGAAAATAAATGAGTGGAAATTATTTTTTAAATTTGATAAAATTGCCTAGAACTGAAGGCACACAAGTTTTTAAGAGCAGGAGGGCTAGCCTGAGGGTAATAGGAGCAGACTGAAGTAGGAGATTAGAAGGATCCAGGAAAGATGTCTTCAAGAAAAGATAGTACTTAGACCCAGAGAGGACTTTCACAATCACTCTTAGGTGGTGATTATTACTCCCTTTTTAATATGAGGAAATCAAGGCCAAGAGAGGTTAAGGCATTTCTCCAAGGTCACACAGCTAGTAATCAGTGGGACTCAAATCTAGATCGGTATGACTCCAAAGCATGTGCTCTCAACCACAACCTGAGACCTTTCCAGTCCCTGATTCTGCCATCAAGTGTATACTAGTGACCCTGCCAGATCTGCTACCAGCACATGCTCTTGAATTAGCCAGAGTATAACAAAGGGGGGAATGTTGGGAAGTGTGGGGTCATTTGCCGCAACTCTTTCTTCAATCCTAAAAACTAGGCTGCCTCCATTGATTGCTAGATTTGGGAGGTGGATCTAAGTTGGGGCACTTCTGGAAAGTCAGGCTCATCTTTGAACTACAGGACTTAAGGAAAAGAAAACTTCTCCAGCACCAAAGGAAGACCCCCAACTCCACTCTGTGACAGGATTAGAGAAAGGATTTCCAGTGGGATGCTCATGACCATCACAGACTTCACTGAGGTAGAAATTTCACCCAAGTTCCCACTGGATAGACCTGGCACTGGGATTCCATAGATTCTTTACGTTGAAGGTAAATCTGGCTATCAAGCAGGTTTCCTCTAGCGTTCCAACAGCTCAGCCAAGGGCCCATTCGCATCTTTGCCAGTGTGCTGATTCCAAGGGGCTGAGTCTAAGCTGATAGATTAAAAAGAGTGAGAGGCAGAGGGGAAAGGTGTTCCTCTGCACCAAATTTCCCGAAGTCTGGATTCTTAAGAGAACTACCCTAGTAAATGCTTCCTTTCTCAGTCCATGCCATTGAGAGCGGTACAGTAGTGTCATAGGATTAACATCTCCAGAAGTAAAACCATTTGCCCAATATGATGAAGTGGAGTTGAAAAAACTGACGTGCAGGCAAAAGCCATCTCCTGGGTCAAGGAATTTCAGCAGCCCTTTTGCTTGAGTCACACCAGTCGGAAAGTTTGACCTCTGAGCGTATAAAGCTTCTTGTTCCTAAGCCATCGCAGGGGCAGCCAAAAATGAAAAAGCCTTGGTGAAGGATAGGAACATATATTTTTTTCTTGGCCACTTTGTGGCTATTTTTCAAGAAATACACATGAAATCCTTTCTTTGTTCTGTCCTTTAAGAAAAAGCACTTATTTCTTGTGTTGACCTTTCTAAAAAGTTTGTTCATGCAACTGCGGAAGGATAGAAGACAGCTCACATGCAGGCGTGTGGATGTGAATGAGGAGATGGTCACGAGTGTGACCCTGACATTGAGCTATCCCAGTCGAGAGCTTAAAGAGCTTTTCTTTGAGCAACTGCTTCTCCAGTACCCCATAATTAGCCTGCTCTCTGAGCGGCATACAGATGGAGTGGCTGGGGAAGAGGAGTAAGAGAAGGACTCCAGAAGCAAATAAAAATGATGCAGCTGTCTCTCGCAAGAGAGAGAAGACCACCAACAGAAAATTAGGGGAGAACTGTGACCACACAAAGCTTTAAATTCTATTTCATAAATCTCAGGATTGGGAAAAAAAAGCTTCAAGCAACACATCATTTGCTTGCAAGACAGCTACCTTCTCTGAAGATTGACAATCTCATTCCTAATTAGCAGTGAGCAAGGCAACGAGGCTTACCTGGAATTTGGATCTGCAGCTCAGATCCAGATTTAGAGCCTGGCTGGTCTCAACCACACTGTCAGTCTCATAAGCAAAGGAGAGACACTGTTGGGAATCAAAAACTCTCAGCCTTTGAAGTGCAGCACACAATGCTTTAAGATTGCAGGTGAATTTGGAGCTACATTGCCAAAAGTAAACAAAGATACAAATGTACTCATTTTTACCCAAAGATGCCTTTACTGTACGTGTAGTGGGATACAAGTACAATCAGTTCGGATATTAAAATGATCCTGCTAAGCCTAGCAGAATTAATAACAATATCCTAGGCACAAAATAATTTCTTGGATAATAATGAACATATGTGAATAACTCCCTTCTCACGACCTGTCTCCCTGAGGCCTAATGACTACTCCGAAACTCTTTGAAGCGTGCTGCAGCCTTAAGCATTATCCCAATGTACCCAGTGGATGCAGTCCCAGACATTATTCTAGCCAAGCCCTCAAGTCAACATTTCTCCTCAGCAGGTTCTCTCTCCAGCTCCTGCAGGTATTCAGGAAGACTTCATTCTGCATTTAGAAACTCAGCCTGAGGTGGGAGTTAGAGCCACCACATGCCCTGCCCATCCAATGCCATATAAACGTGACTCGTTAAAAACAGCAAAACAAAACAAAAAACCACCCAAAGAATTCCAATTTACCAGTCAGAGAACTATTGTACACATTGAAAAAAAAATCACCCAATGAACTCCTTCCAATGTTTATTTTAAAATACTTTATAGATTATTAACTTTGATAGAGAATCTCAGGAACTGAGGCCCTTAACCTGATTTTAAGAGTTTCTGCCAATGAAGATTCATTAGCAACCGAGACAATTTATATCCCAAATCATAGTTTTAATCAATGGAAAAATGATTTGATTCAAAAAAAGGTAATTTCAGGTAACATTTTAAGAATACACCCACTGTGCAAAGGAGACTTGGCTATAGTATATGTTCTCTTTAGATGCTTCACCTTAATGCTAATGATAGATTAGGAGAGTAGCCTCAGTTTCTTAATACTTGCCACTGTCATCCCTCTTCCACTAAGGAAGGTGAGTTTCCCGGCTCTGTAGGACAGTGTTGGGTGCAGTAGTTATCCATTGATGTTACTCAGTGATTGCCTCTTGGGAAACTGGGACAAAGGGATACACTTCTAACTTTATTTTAACTTACGTATAGCAAAAGTTGTGTGTGTGTTTAACATCCAAAATAGGTAGTAGCTTTTGAGACAGAGCCCCAAAGCTCCATGTCCCTGCTCCCACTATGGAAAGGTTTGACTTAGTGGCACCGGAATAAGACCAGTAACATGCTGAATGGTTGTCAGATCTCTTAAAGAACTTTCCAACAGTCCCCTTTTCTTCCAAAAGAATCCCATCACGATGATGCTACAATCACAGGGCAAGAGTGGTTTTCAGGGGGCCGCAATCTAGGTGCCAGGCAACTGAACCTGGTCATCCTCTTCCTTCTGCTCCCCCCCCCTCTCTCTCTCCCTCCCTCTCTCCCTCCCTCCTTCCTTCCATCCATCCATCCAGAAAAGATAGAGAATCCACATTTGGATTCCACATGCCTCAGAGTTTCATCATTACTAATATCCCCACCCGTAATTTTTGCCAATTTCCTTGTCTTTCTATGTGGCACAGACTAGGGGACTCACGATAGTGCCCTTCCTATTAATAAATGTTAGTATGTTTCTAAATTATCAAATCACTTCTTATTTAGCATTATTACTCCGGGTTATATTGCCCTGCCTTTTCTTTTAGAATATCTTTTTCCTCTCTTTTTCTTTACTAACATCTTCATATCTTTTCCATTTTATATATATTTTTTTACTTTAATAAGTGGTACATGGCACTAACATGGTACTTACTTCAAACAGTAGAGTAAAAACTCCCCCGCAACCCCTGTCTGCCAGACTTCCCAGATCCGCATTCTGGGTAGTGGTTACTGGTGGTGTTCACATTCTTTTAAAAATAAAGGGGACCAAAATCATATCAGGTTCTCACTGAGCGTGTAGTTAATGCTGAATAGAGCAGGAGGCTCTTTTACTGGCTTTGGCAGGTGCCAGTTTCCTTAGACTAGCCCAGCACATTGGTTGGCATTTCATCTTTAACCTCCCGTTCACCCCAATATTACAGCACTGAATACTCATCATCAGCACTCTATGAGTTGGAGATTTTTCTACTTTGGAAGCATAGAATGAAAGCATGAAAAAGAGTCCTTAGGGGTCATCCAACATCATGCCTTCATAAAGAAGTGGGAGTCCCTGAGAGTGTAAGATCACATGCTGAGTTACAGGTGGAGTGACTTTCCTAACCCATTGTTCTTTGCACTGTGACACAAACACTCTATACTCTTGGACTGGCCACACCTCCCTGGCCTGTATCTATATGCATAGCGTCATTTATCTGTATTAAATCCTATTCTGTGACTTGAGGATCATGTTTATGAATTCAGATAATACCCTTAACACTTACTATTAATTAAAAAAATTATTATTGTTAGCAATGGATCCCAAAGAAGCAACATCAACGTTTTTTTTTTTACCTTACTCTTTACTTCCTCTTTTTAAATTTTCTCTTTTGAATCCATTTAAAGGTATTTAGTAAGATGCATCACTAGAAGAATCCTTAGGGGGATATTGGTATTTATGGAAGGCCAGCTCTTTGGCTCTTTGTAGAGCTGACTCAAAGTATCTTGATTTCAATTTAGCATATTATAAGAGCTTTGTCAGAGGGCTGCCCCAGGGAGCCTATTACACCCTAGTTTATTGCAGAGCCTGGGCCACTGGAAGAAGCACCCTTTACTGTATCAGCATTAACAACCAGTGCAAGAATAATAATAATGAGGATGATCATTTGTTGAGCATCTCCTACTGGTAAGTGCTTTACACACATTTCTCATTTAATTCCCACAAAAACCCTCAGAACTAGCTCTCTCACCTCAACTTCACTTAACCAACTTGCTGGACCAACCAGAACTCTCCATTCCCTTTAGACTACTTACTGATGCCCATGGCTCATTGATTCCTCAAGGACTGTAATTTACTTGTGTGTTTCTGTTTCCACCAGCTGACTTGTGGGTATACCAAGAGTCAGTGGAATTTGTCCCCAAACCTGATCATGCCAGTTGTACTTATTATGATAAATACATAATATTAAAAAGTATAACAGCATCAATGATACATGAATTATAAGTTAATTGCACAAAAACTTTGTTACATGCTTTAGGAATATTGTTTTGCTTAGCAATCTATTGTTGAGTTCAGTGTGAGAAAACTATAAACTAAATTATAAAAAGAAAAAAACAATCTAGAAAGATTCTGTACTCTGAGTTTTTTTGCAAATGTCTTTACACTCCTGCTCCATTTTAAGGAAATCACAATAAGGGTGTGATTTATGCAGGAAAGACAAAGAACAGCCGAAGACAGGAGCCCTATCATCAAAGAAAGGGCTATCGTTCTATACAAAAGATGCCACATGAATGTATGTACATTTTAAGTAAAAATAATATGGTTAAGGTCTTATGCCTTTTTCTATAATTCCCTGCTTTAAATGCCTATTGCGATGAACACATCAACTATTCATCCTGATCAGGTCAATTAAGAGGCCTTCTACTGAAATTAGTTCTCATTTTATAGATGAGGAAAGGAAGTTTAAAGGTCAAGTAATTTGTCCCTGACACACATCTAGTTATTATTGGTGGAGCTGGAATTTAAAAGCAAGTCATCTGACTTCAAAGCCATGTTCTTGATCTTGATCAAGAGTGCCTCATCGTTTATGCCTCAAACTTGAACATCTAAAACACCACTTTAGCCTTCTAATTTCCTTTGCTTTGCAGTGTCTTACTGTGTAAAGGAGAAAACTAAAGTATAAAATAACCTGTTATAAATCTTTTAGATCCATGTGGGTTTTGCTGGCCTTTTCCAAAAGAATGCATCTCAGCAAGGTTGGCTGTGAAGCAAGTCTCTAAAGCAAACCCAGTGTTCTCATTGGCTCTACTCTCTAATTCTAGCCACGGAATTTGTCTATGGAAACGGTCCAGATTTTTGGTTAAGAATGATTACCCCAGAGTATGTTGGGAATTTTAACCTTTCTCCAGTCCACAAAAAACCTTCATAGCATTTTCCAGATTGTGGAACACCCTGCCTACCTTGCCTTCCTCTTACTTGACTTATACCTGGGATTTCCTAATACTATATTTTCCCTAATAGAATGTTGAGGACTAGGGTAGGGGTAGCAGAATGGCAGGAATGATATACACAGTGTTTAAGACTTAGAAAATATACCCGAAATTGACAGTAATTGCTGACACTAAGATTTACCCTCACCTGAAACCATGAAATTTAGAATTTAATTTACTTCATATTAAAGATATCAAAGATACCTATCTCTATCTATATATCTATATCTACATCTACATCTACATCTATATCTATACACTACATTCACAATACACCTTTCCTCAGTGTAACCTGAGTTTGTCCCTAGAAATCTTAAAAGTGAGAAAAGGAAACCATAAGTAAATGCAAGCTTAAATTATTCCTTGTCCAATTGTTTGTGGCATAGCCATTGTTAGACTGTGACTCTAAGCCTTGTGAAATAATAGAACTCATAGGACTGCAGGGCTCAAAGTCTTAAAAAGCCATCTTATTCATCGCCTTATTCCTCCCCTCTTCCATGCTAGTCCAATTTAAGCCATTTATCCCAGCCAGAATCTACTCTATTTTTGAAGTACAGTGGAGAATTGGAGCCACTACTGCCTTCCTCTGTAACTCATCTTGTGTTTAATAACCCTCACTGTCATTAGAGTCTAAAAAAATCCTCGTGGATTGGAGACAGATGGCACAGCCTCATGACCCAGGATGCAGGCAGCCCAGGGAGGTCTTTGACTTTTCCCAAGCAGTGGGATCTCCGACTCACAGTAAACTAGCAGACATCTTGCTTACTATCGTGCTTTTCTGATTTGTTCTTCCCCAAGCCCCAGAAAACAAACACTAGGCATGGTGGGGAAAAGCACAGTCCTGTAAAACCCTTGGAGTTTGGATGGGAGAAGGATTAGGCAGTGGCAGTATGAGGTCCTCCGAGACACCGCTGAGCCATCTTCACAATGTAGTATCAGGAAGGCCAGTGCCATGCTTAAAAAATGTTTCCCCCAAAGGGGAAGCAAGCTGAAGCTAAAAATACATCATGCCAGCTGTTATAAATGCTTCTCAAAGGAAGCAAAGCAACTAGGGTTACCTCTTTGAAGAACAAATGAGGGGTTAAGGAAATAATGGAATTTTTCAGTTACATGCCAGGTTGGCTAGATTTTTGGTAGGAGGAAATTTTCCACTGAGAAAGTCTGTTGGTAAAAGACAAAATAATTCCACGAAAATTTAAAAGGGACTCCAAACGACACCAGTGGCTCCAAAGGCTTGGGACGGGGATGCCCTGCAGCCTGCAAGACAGAAACAGTCTCCAGACCGTGTCCTTCCTTTTCAGCTTTTAAGAGGCCACTTGCAAAGGTCTCTTTTCCTATCAGGTCTGCCTAAAGCTGTATGGTCTCTCCTTCCTTTAAATATATGTGTTCTGATGGTTTTTTGCACGCTGACTGGAATGAGCTTAAAGTGGCTGGTGGCCTTGCAGAAAATGTGAAGGGCAGAGGGAAAAGGAAGGGCTTTTTCAGCCAAACAGGTATCTCTGCAAGAGCTGGCCCTGGCTGCCTAAGGGGAGGGTTTTTTCCAGTTGCAGATTGGAGGTTCCCAAAGGAGCCACTTTCCCTGAGATCCACGTGGCCCCCACTCCTCACCTTGCCTGCTGAAGTCGTGTTGTTTCAGGTGCTGGCTCCCTGGAGCCATAAATGGACAGCCTCTCCACCCCCAGAAAGGCCAAGAAACAAAGACCAAAGCCCAAGAAATAGCCAGGCAGTGGATGCCCCAAAAGTTTTTGTTTTTTGACTTTGAAATAATTATAGATTTATAAGGAATTATAAAAATACTACATAGAGAGGTCTCATGTATTCATCACCCAGCTTTCCTCGAGGTAACATTTTACACATCTATAGTGCATTATCAAAATTAGAAAAATGACCTTAACACAATACAATTAGACAAGATGACAGCCTTACTTGGATCTCGGCAGTTTTAGTACACATTAATTTGTTTGGTATGAATGTGTGTATAAGTCTATGGTGTTTTATCACATGTATAAATTCATATAACTACCTCCACAATCAAGATCACAGTATGTTATTAAGTCTGTTAGTATTGAGGCCGAATTGGTAAAATAAGTCAGAAAAAAAAAGGAAGAGTAACAATAAATGTCACTATGAGGATTATGACAGAAGGCTAACTGACCCACGTTATCATCAAATATTTAGTGAATTCCCAAGGATATTTTTCTCATTTATTTTAGAAATTCATTAACTTATGAACATCTGCCTAGTGAGCCTAGGACTTATATTGAGTCCTCACTGTTCAGCAAACATTTATGGCAGGGTGGGGAGGCAGGCTTTGGCTCACATGCCATCTCTTATTGAATCATGGTGCTTGCCTCGAGGGGTGTATTGAGGAGGATTTGGAGGCCACATCTGGGCTTAGCAAGAGGCAGCGATTATCTAACAGAGATTCTCTGCCACGGAAGAGTGGCAGCTGAACGCATGCCAGGAATTTGCCATCTCCAAAACTTTTGTGACTTTCTGAGCCACACCGTGTCCTAAGAAGGATGAAGACACAACCACTGTCCCAAGGAGTTTGCAATCAGGAAGTGGGGTCAAACATGTTGACTAAAACCTGTGACACAGAATGCTAAGGGCTGACATCAAAGTATATGAATCAGTGCAAAGCAAACACAGGATCAGCTCCTCTCCTTCCGGGAATCACACAGTAGCTGCAGTTGGGCAAGGTCTTAGATCTGTGTGCTGTGGGGAACACTGATGCTATAGGGTGGCTAGTCTATGTGGAGGCAAATTCAGGGTCCGAGAAAAACATGGGCCTATTAGCTACTAAGTGAGTCAATCTCTGACGATGGGATTAGCAGGGAGAAGCACAGAACCCCGAGTCAGAGCCAGACTCTGGAGCCTGACTGCCTAGGTTCAAACCCCAGTTCATCCACTTTCTCAATCTGTCAAGTTACTTAGCCTCACTGTGCCTCGGTTTGCTCATCTGCCAAATGGGGATAATAATAATACCCCCCTTGTGGGGTTATAAGGATTAAATTAGTTAATATTTATATAAAGGGCTTTGAACAGTAGCCAGCACACAGTAAACACTACATAGTTGTATGCTGTCACTGTTAATTGACTTTTTATGATCTATGGTACCAAATTTTTTTAATGTATTGTTTTTATCATCAGAAAAATCAATTGAGATTAATAAAACACATGCTAAGGTTCCAAGCTGCACTATAAGACTATAGAAGGGAGCGGTTTAAATGGAGCATTTTGGAATAATTTCTGTTACCCAAAGTTTCTGAGTTCTTGCCTCATGTGAGGCTAGCAAAGGGCAGCATGTTTTCAAATCCAAATGCAAAGAATGCTAAAAAAAAAAAAAATCAAGCATTGCAAGATTTGAACAGAAACAAGTTCCTTTCATTTGTAACTGCAACACAAAGTTTATTTCCAGGTCCAAATCTGCCAGTGAAGAGTGGAAAATGGTTTAAAAAGCAGTCTGGGGCAAGGGAGATGGCACTGACCTCCACACAGGGGAATGTTGTGGGCCCTTAAGAAAACCAGGAGAAGCTTGTTCTTTTCCTGCATGGTTTACTTTTTCTGTAGCAGACTTCAGACAGGAAGCAAATCTAGAGATGCTAAGCCAGGTTCTATGCGCTTTGTTTGGAACTGCTTGTGATGACTGCAATAAAGTTGAGCAAGACTTATGTACGGTTTGTGACAGCCAGTACTTTGGTCCTTTCTGATCCCACAAGCTTATGATGAAGAATCTGCACATTCTTGCTCTCAGTCATCAGATACCCGAGTAGCCTTAGAAGGAGAGTGAAGTATGGAAAATATGTTCTTCCCTCTCTTCTGAAGAGCACTGACACTATCCAACATGTTGCGTGATAGACTCCTCAACCTGTCCCAACCCATTCTTCTCTTATCTCATGGAAGAAAAAGCCCAGTTCGAAGGTCCTAGGAGATCTCACTTGATTTAACTTCTGTCTAAATGGATGAAAATAGGTTGATTCTTGTTACATTAGGGCTTAGTTTTTGCCCCCTACTCTTAGCCTCATCCTAATCCCTTCCTTCAAAAAACTCTATGTGGCTCCACCATCTATTTTTAATGCCTTCTAAACATCATTTTTCTCCATCTCAATGTTCCAGTACCTTCTCAAAGTCAATATACATCCAAAATCAAGCTTGTAGTTTCTCTCCCTGTCTTGCCTCTGATCTCTTTGGAATCACTAACTTAACTTCCTTCATCTCTTAAATGCCTATCATGTGTGAAGACCTTCCAATGTATCTCTAATGTGCCTCTTTGATAAATCCAGTGACTAATTCTTGGTCCTCATCTTATTGGACCTATCAGTAGAATTCTACTCAGTTGATCACTCTTTTCTCCTTGAAACATTTTCTTCATTTGCCTTGCAACAAACACACACTTGATTTTTTTTTCTAACTTCAATGGCTTTTCCTTTGTGTCTTTTGCTGCTCCCTCCTCTTTTTCCAGCCTTTATATTAAAGTGCCCAAGGTTGGTCCTTTGTTCTCTATCTGCATCTCATTCCTGGTAATCTCAATTAGTTTCATATTGCGTTGTCGGAAAAGTCATGACACATGTTTGCAACACATCTGCACTAGTTCATTTTTGGAAGTACTAGAGTCATTCGCTTCTATGTTATTTTACAGCTGACAGTTCTAGCTTCATTCTAAAAAAAATTTAGCTATTTGGTTGAGTTTTGGAGATTTTACAACAAGTTGAAGATGGAAGACCAAATTGCATTTTTGCCATATTTTACTGTTTTACTTCCATAAAGGGAAGAACGCACGCCAAGCTTGTGAAAAGTTGCATAAAGTTTATTGTGACAATGCTCTACAAGAACATCAGTGCCAGTGATGGTTCACAAAATTCCGTGTTGGTGATTTTGATCTCAACGATGCTCCTCGGTCAGGGAGGCCCACCGAGGTTGATGATGACAAAATAAAGGCATTGATCGAGTCAAACCCACATTACACAACACGAGAGATTGCAGAAACATTGAACATCCATCATTCAAGTATTCACGACCACCTGAAGAAGCTGGGGTACATAAGCAAGCTCCATATTTGGGTTCCACATGAACTCAAAGAAGTTCATTTGACGGCATGTATAAACATCTGCAATATGCTCATTAAACGTGAGGAAAACGATCCTTTTTTGAAGTGGCTGATGATGAGAAGTGTGGATTGTTTATTTACAACAATGTGGTACACAAACAGTCTTGGTCCCGATGTGATGATTCGCCTCAAACGACATTCATCAGAGGACGGTTATGCTCTCAGTGTGGTGGGATTTTACACGTGTCGTGTTTTTCGAGCTCCTACCAAGGAACCAAACAATCAACTTAAATGTGGACTGTTGGCAGTTGGACAGTTTGAATGAATCCATCATCCAGAAACGTCCAGAGTGTGTTAATTGTAAAGGAGTTGTGTTCCACCATGACTACACGAGACCACACCAAGTTTGATCACCTGTCAAAAATTGTTGCAGCTTGGATGGGATGTGTTGCCACACCCACCATACTTGCCTGACCTTGCGCCATCAGACTTCCACTTGTTTCGCTTTCTTCAAAACTCCTTGTGTGGTGTAACGTTCAAGTCAGATGAGGCTGTAAATCAGCACCTTGTTCAGTTTTTCACAAATAAAGACAGGTCTTTCTATGAGCGAGGAATTATGAAGCTCACTGAAAGATGGCAAAAGATTATCGAACAAAACGGGCAATATATCATTGATTGATCTTTGTTCTTTATATAAATAAATGACCTTTGGAAAACATAGACAAAATACGTCAAGACTTTTTCGATAGCCCAATAGCTTTAAAGGACACCCATCTGCTGGTAACTCCTAAATGCCTATCTCGGATCAGTCCTCTCTCACAAACTACATGCTCACATATCCAACTGCCTACTAGACAGTTCGGATTGGCTAACAGACATGCAAACTCATCATATACAACACTGATCTTCCAATTTTACCCTGAAACCTACTCAAGAAATAGAGACTGTCCCCATCTCAACTGATGGCAACGTCATCCTTCCAGTTGTATAAGCAAAAAAACCTGGAGTCATTCTTGAATTCTCTCCCTCACACCCCTCATTTACTGTCAGGAAATCCTGTTAGCTGTACTTTCAAAATATACTTAGGCTCAGACCACATCTCCCCCGCCCCTTGCTACTGTGGCCATCATGGTTTGAGTCATCAGCGTGTTGCCTGAATTACTGCAATAGCCTCTTAACTGGTCTTTGTGTTTCTGTCCCTAGCCTAGTACAATCTATTCTTAACAACAGCCAAACTGATCCCTTTAAAATATGAGTCTGATCAAGTCACTCATCTGCCAAAAACCCTCCAATGGCTTCCTGGTTTATTGAGAGCAAACATCAAAGTCCTTGCAATGGCAATGCCCTGTAGGATCTGTCCCTTTACCTCTGTGACCCCTACTGCTGCTTACCTCATTCACTCCCTTTCAGCCACCGGCCTTCTTGCTTCTCCCCAAACAAGCTGGCACTCCTCTATCTTGGGATCTTTGCTCTAGCTTTTTCTCTGCTTGGACTACTCTTCCCCTAGACACCCAGTTGGCTAATCAGACCTCACCACTTTCAAGTCTTTGTTTGTACATCACCTTCTCAATCAGGTCTAACCCTGACCACACTATTTAATACTATAACCACGTTACCACCTAGGTCTGATCCTCCTGACCCTACCCTACTCTTTTTCTTACTTCCATGCCACTTATGAATCTTTAGCACACTATACAATTCACTTACACACTATAATTTATATACACTAGACTGCGCAAGCTCCACGAGGGAGGGCAACTTTGTCTTGTCCACTGACATATTCCGAGTAGGCTAGGCATAGACTGTTGCTTAATAAACATTTTCTAAGTGAATAAACAAATAAGTAATCAATAATGAATGTCAAAGTCAATACTGAATCCTAATCCTACGAATTCCACCTAGGAACATTTCTAGTATCCACTGCGCTCCATGCCGAATGATACTTTGATTACCTCAAAACTGAGGTTCTGAAACTCACCGACTCTGCACTCATCACTTGCTATCTATCTGGTCTACCAGCAGGCAGTGCCCCTTACATCATTGCTAATGTCACTCCCATGCTCACGGTGTCATGCTTGGCCTCTTTAGGGCTCTTGGATCCCTTCCCTTGGTCTACTTTTTCTTTTTTTTTTAAAGATTTTTATTGGGGAATTGAGGGGATGGGAACAGCGCTGGGGAATTGGGGGAAGGGGAACAGACAAGTTGCTGTCGTTTTGTTCTTCAGTCTAGTTGTGGAGG
>NW_017731355.1:6599582-6613559 GCF_001890085.2 Hipposideros armiger
CTGCATCCAGTAGGTGGGCAGTAAGTGTTTGTGGGACAGTTGAATGATTCAGAATTCACACAGGGAGGAGGCCACGAATGCTAAGGCACTTTGCTGGGGGCACAATGCCCCAAGGAATAAAATATTAGTGGAATCAACCAAGGTTAAAAACAAACTGTGTAAGGGAGCGGGTCTTCTAGTTATGTTCTTTTCATTAACTGTCACTAATGTGGTTGATAATCTGAAAATGTGAAGCACTAACTCATCTCAGTTCTTTGCTTAAAATTAGGTTGCTTTGTGCAGATATTTTTTCCCACTTTGAAAGAAATAAGAAATATAGCTCCTCAGTGCAGTAGAAGAGCCAGGAAGCCTTAAGTCTAACCCATTTTCTATTGCAGTGAAATGGCCAAAGTCCTAGCATATCCAAGGCCCATTATCAGGTGACCATCAGAAGATGCAAATGAGGGCACAGTCTCTGGGTATCTGTGTTTGCATTTTGCTCCTTATTGTCTTTCCTAGTCCATCCCATTTATTCACTTAGCAGACACTTATGAGTGCTTGCTGTTGCCAGCTTTGGCCAGGGCTGGGCATTTACATACATAATCTCATTCACCCTCACCACAGCCCTCAAAGGTAGACAGATACCATGAATGTTCCCACTTTGCAAGTGGGGACCTTGCTCAGAGAGGTTAAGTAACTTGGCCAACTTGTAGTTAGCAAATTGTAGACCTGAGATTTGGACCTAGGAGGGCATTGACCCCAAAGTCCTTTTTCTTTCCACTTTGTCAAGCTGCTTCCCAGCTGCTCAGTTTTTTTTTTTTTTTTTTTAGCTGTGCCACCCTGCCACCTGTTGGCAGCTCAGCGGCTGCTCAGCTCGGGCCGGGAATCAAACCGGCAACCCTGTTGCTCAGAGCGAGCTCTTAACCAACTGAGCCACTCTCAGGATATAGTTGATAGAAGCACAAGGGAATGAATGATCCAAACACAACTTAATCTCTGTAGGCAATGAAGAAGAGAAAGTAATGACTAATGACATTAATGGTTTTTTTTAAGAGATATTATTGAAATACAAGTGTTGACATGGACTTTTGAATGAAACTTTATGGAGGAGAGATCCGAGCTCTTATCTTCTCTGGAATAGGGCTCCAGCCCCTTTCTTCTTCCTGGGATATATAATCTAGTTATCTTGTTAAACTTTCAAGTCCTTTTCTGCTCAAGTACTATATACAGGAATCCAAATATATGGGAGTCATCTCTGCCTTTCCTTCCCTCTGGGGCTGGGTGGACACAGTAAAAAATAAAAGTACCTGTTGACTACAACCTGATAAACATCTTGAATATACTAATCGTGTCAACATCGAACCCTGAATATACAAATCAGTAGCAATAGAAATGTGATGACCCAAGACTAATTTCAAGACAAATGACATAAAACTCAATCCCTTAAAATACAAAAGACCAAGTTTTGAGAGGGCAGGTGGCTCGGAGCTTGAATCTCTCTCGGCTATCACAGAGTTCTGTAATAATTACTAGATTCCATAACTGACCCAGGAAACTTGGGCCAAGAATCTCTGTCACCCCAGCCTGCACTGTCTGCTCTAATAGTCCTAGCCATCATTTTGTGTCACACAGAGGCTAGTTAAGCCATCCCCTAGATTACTAGTCTGTGAAAGAGACTAAATGTCACCAGAACCTCCCAAATAATAAATTAACAATGCAAGAATCACCTAATTCTCAAAATGTTCAAGTTACTGATATCTAAATGTAAAACTAAAAAAAGGAATTTAAAATCTCATGTGATAGCATTATCAGTGCAGTATCTTAAGTATTTCCTTAGTTATTCCACTAAGGTATTGTTTCAATTAGTATAGTTATAATTCAACACTCCTCCATATTTGAGAAAACCATTTTAAAAAGCCCCTTAGGCAAAAGATCCGAGTGGAAGTAAAGGCCAAGAAGCCATCACTGCCAATTCTTAATACTCTTGCATCTTTTAATTAGGGGTTCCTGCATGTTGACAGGTATAGAAGGTCCGCAAAAGCTTCCCCCCCCCCCCCCAGAAAGTTACCTCGGCACTGACACTATTTACAGACATGTGCAAAGTAGCATTAAAGAATTCTGTTAAATGATGGCCCACTTTCCCACGTTGCCACTTTATAAAAACACCAATGGTATTTTGTCATTTTGCTCAGTCTAAGTGGGGAGCTACAGAGAGGACTCTGGCCCTAGTTCCAGTCGTGGGCAGGCTACTTAGCTTTAGTGGTCAAAAGAACAGAAGGCTGTCCTCTGCTCTTAGCCCCTGCAAACCAGGTCCTGACCTGTGTCTCCTAAGGGGTTAGACTGCACCAGAAAAGGCCACAGCATTCGCATCAGGCCACAGCATAGAGCAGCATTCTCAGTTAGCAAACCTGCTCCCCCTGGTCAGGAGGAAAGGTGCCCCCAACAATTGAGGATAAAACCAGGAAATGCAAGGGAGGGAACATTCCAGGGTGAAATTTAAAAAAAAAAAAAAAAGAAGAAGAAGAAGAAAGAAAAAGGAAAAATAAAAGAGAAAATGCACAAAGCCCATGAGGCTGTCTGGTTAACCATGGGTTAGAATCAGGTTTAGAAAATCACACATAACTCAGCATCTTGGCAGATCCAAAGACCCCAGGGTGAAAGACATGAGAATGAAAGGCATTTCTAGTTGTGGAAACAGTTGGTTTCCTTCTTTTACCACTCATTCGTTTATTTTTAAAAATTTTTTAGCCTATTTGTCACCCAAATTTGGACCATCAATCACTTTTACCTGCCCAACATTTTCATCCTTCCAGAAAGCAACGAGGAACAAAGATGGGGTCCGAAGACCCCTTTCCCACAGCCAGTTCTAACCAGCCCTTCTCTCCCAGGATTACGGGTGCTCAGAGCAGACATTCGCAGCCGGACATGCCACACACAGCAAGTCGCCAAACCAGACTGCACTTAACGGGCTTCCAGGGGACTTACTTGTACTTGTGCTGGTTCCGATCGTGTTGATTGTGGTGGGGACGGACGAGGAGGAGTAGAGGGGCACGTGGCCATTCTCACACCCCAGACTTTTGTCCTGCCAGTTGGAGGCATTGATGCAAATCCCAGAATCCCGAGAGTTCTGCCACCCATTGAGCTTGTCGTCGGAGTTCTGTCTTTGGTGATAGTAGTGCGTCTGCCCATAATCCACAGAGTCCGAGCGGCCTCGGTTCTGACCACCAAAGCTGGTCGACGTGCGGTCCTCCAAGTGGTTCAGCCACATGGCTAAAGCACTGCGGTCTTCCAACGAAGTGGCCGGATGGATCAACGCGTAGGACAGCAGCTGCCGGCTCTCCTCTATGTGCTGGTTGTGTTCAATCGAGTGCGCCAGGATTTGGGGCAGCAGTTTCATATACTCCACTTTTGCATCGAGGTTTCCTGGCTTCAGCAAAGGCAGGTGAGTTAACAGGAGGGAAATCACTTTATCCTTGGATTCCTGTTGCCATTGGTTAATGATTCCTGAAAAGGAAAATATACAGGGCAAATAAGCAAATACAGCCATAATGACACAAAACGCCACACTGTAAAGAGAATTCCTGTGGTTTAGCATACCAATCTATGGACCTCAGCTAAATTTTCTCAAAATAGCCCATGAATCAGATTGGATAACTAACTTCAGGTTGTCAGGGGGCAGTGACTTCAGTAAAACACGGAAGAAACGTTCTTAGATGTTTGGGTCCTCAATCTAATTCTCATTCAGGTCTTCAAAGGGGCTACAACTCCTTTGGTACAAACCAAATAGAATTCCAGCACCCTCCGTCTTTTTCTTAGAAAAGTCTAGCCACACCCTCAGATAAAGAGGAGAATAAGGAATAAGAAAATCTCCACAGAAAAGCGAGTGGAATCAAGAGTTCATATAGTGGGAGTCTTGGGGATAAGGCTGCTTCCCACTTCCATCCCCACCCCCAGACACCTGTGGAAAAGTCGTTTAAACCCTGGTACAGGCATTTGCGTGGAGTTGATAAACTTCCTATGGGGAAATCCGTCAAGAAAAAAAAGGACCCCTCATTCTAGGGAAGTAAACCTTGCTCAGGAGAAGCTCAGAAAACTGTGTGCTCATAGCTCAAATGAGCAATGGACCCAAGCTCCAGGAGCACTTCCAATCACATGTGCATCTTCCCAAACTGAAATCCTGTACTCATAAACAATAACTCCCCGTTCCCTCCTCCCCCCAGCCCCTGACAACCACTATTCTACTTCTGTCTCCATGACTTTGACTACTACTCTAGGTACCTCATAGATTCACATATCCTTATGTGAATCATTTATTTCACTCAGCATAATGTCTTCAAGGTTCATCCATGTGAAGGTGAAGATCTGTTTTTAACACACTCAAGGATCCATTCCTAACCCTTTCGATCAAAACACAAACTTGTTGCCTTTAGGTAAACATGGGTAAACAATACACTTCACCTTGACTGGCCTTTGAGAAGTAGCTTGTTCTGGAGACTGATAGCTATCCACAGGGTCTAGCATAACAGGAAAGAAAGCTCCCTTCTAGAAAAGTCATTCCTGACACCTGGAGACCTCAACTCTGATGACCCTACAGGGATAGGTAGTCCTGCTGGCTTTCACATCGTATCGGCAGGGTTGAAAGGTTTCTGGAACTTCACAAAAGGGCTTTACAATTCCAGCAAGGCACAAATATATCCGGACAAGCTCAAGAGTCCTCATTGACCATAAGTTACAAATGCATCAGCCACATACTCTAAGGCCTCTCAAGAATACAGGGGTGTGTTCAAAGAAAAGTATCACGCAAGGTATGAAATGAAAAAAAATGTGGCCTTTGGAAATGGGCAAACCTGGGCACGAATCCCAGATCTGCCACTTAATTTGCAGCGGGACCTTGGTCAGTTACTGAACCTCTCTGAGCCTCAATTCCCTCATCAGTCAAGAGTGTTACCAAGAGCATCTGCCCTCCTCGTGTTGTAGGATTAAATGAAATGATGTATCGAAAGGACCATTCAAGTACTTGATGGTGAAAATAATTCCTCTTACTTGTCTCTGTATTGGTCAGGCCCACATGAGAGTGATGTTGGGTGGTTCTGGATACCAAGTTTAAAAACTCATAGAGACTAAACACCACCCAGGGAAGGCCATTAAAAATCATCAGAGTTGGAAAAGAGATAGAAAGTCAAAAGGTGAAAGAAAATGGGGTTATTGAGCTTACAATTGAAAAATATGAAGAGATATATGACTCCTTTCAAGTGGAGCTTTAATAAGGAGATGAACAGTCAACTATCTGAAGTAGAGTCTTCAAATTGAATCAGGAGAGATGAAGATTGGATGTGGAGAAGCAATGAAGTGCTGGAATGACAAAAGACTCTGAGGAGTCGCTCAGAAAGGCTCTACACTCTGTCCTGGGGGCAGAAGAATAGAGCTAGTTGGTCTCTAGAAGCATTGTTGGATAGAAATACAATATGAAATATGGAATTCCACATAAGAAATTTTAAATTTTCTAGTATTAAAAGAAAAGTAAAAAGAAGGAGGTGAAATTAATTTTTTTACAGATGAAACAGTTTACATTCTTTGCTTTGTATTAAGTCTTGGAAATCCAGGGTGTATTTACCACCAAAAGCACATCCCAACATGGACTAGCCACAGCTGAAGTGCTCAGAAGCCATGTATGTGGCTTATGGCTACTAACTTGGCTAGTACAGGACTATAGACATTCGGATGGGGAAGGCAGGTGGGAGGGCACACTGACTCTATATTTAGCTAACTGCCACCTGACACAAGACAACCCTCATGCATTCTACTAGGTAGAGAGAGCCTCTCCTTTAAAGTAGCTCTGGGACACAAAGAAAGCACCACATCTAACTTTCTCATCAATACATTTTCAGCAAACACCAGCTTGTTAGGCTTGGGCTGAAGATAAAAATCTATTTCTTAAGCCCAAGGAACTGCAGAGGTACTGGCAAGAAGCAAAAGGGTCTGAAAGGAAGATGAATCTATGTTTGATGCCAACACTGATCCGATGTGGCTAGTGTATGTCCTGGAAGAAAATGTATGTTTAAAAATAAAATTTGGGAACAATCTTGAATAAAAATTCATAAGGCTGAGGAACTCCCTAGCTTTCTGCTAGGTCACTTCCCTGTTTGGATATTGTACCCTTCCGCAAAAGGTCAGCCTAAAAAAATAAAATCAGGAACAAAACCAAAACGTAAACAGGACTCAGAGTGCAAACTAAACACATTATCTCCCTGCCAGGGATTAACCTGGGAGGAGGAACAAGTGCAGCAAAGAGGAAAAGGAAACGTGAGGCCACTGGCCCTGGTCCCTTCCAGGCCTGAAATGGTTCTTTCTCTATCCTCGGGGCAGGGCTTGGATGGTGTAGGGCTGTGGCGTGGCCAGGAAGACAACTAAGACTTTTGTTTACGGCCACTGGGAACATGGACTTAAGGTTGCCTTCTGAGGGCTAGCTACACCTACTGGATCAAACTGTTTCTGCTACTGCTACGGTTGCCATGCTGACAGCTAACAGTATTCAATGTTTTCTGTGTGCCAGGCACTCTTCTAAGGGCTGTCATACAATTACTCATTTAATACTCACAAGAAGCTTATGAGGTAGGTCTTATTACAGCCTTATTTTACAGATGAGGACACCCAGAGGCACAGAGAGGTCACGTAACTTGCCCCAGGTCCCCTGGTTAGTGAGGTGTCAGAATGGGAATATGCAAATTAGCATAGATGCACAATGATTATTATACTAGAAGAGCTTGGACATAAGCTAAATACATTAATATTTATAATATATAATTATATAATATGTAAAATATATAATTACATATAAAATGAGTATATATATATATTACATTTATAAATATAATAATACATTAATAGAGTACATGAATCAGCAGAAGAATTGGTCAGCTATGGAAGCGTAGAAAAAAAGGAGTTGCAGAGACAATGTAGGTGATACCTATTGTGGTTTTAAAATATGTCCACAATTTCCTTGACACTCCTCTCCAAAAGGTGGAGCCTAATTAATTCCCTTCCCTTTGAGTGGACCTAATGAGTCACTTCTAGCAAACAGAAAGTAACGTAAGTGACAGCGTGTGAATTCATGAATTAGGTAATAAAAGGCATTACAGCTTTTGCCTTGCTGTCTTTTGGGTTACTCACTCTGGAGGAAGCCAGCTACTGTGTTGTGAGGACACTCAAGCAATCCAGTAGGGATGGAGGTCTTGATGGTAAGGAAATGAGGCCTCTTGCCAACAGCCAACACCAATTTGTTAGCCATGTGAGGGAACCATCTCGAAAGCTGAATTCCCAGCCCCAGTTAAGCCTTTAGATGACTGCACCCCAGACATTTTGAGGGGCCCTGAGCCAGAACCACTCATATTCTTCAAACACAAAATGTGTGTGGATAACATGTTTACTGTTGTTTTAAGCTGCTAAATTTTGGGTAATTTATTATGTGGCCAAAGATAACTAATATACCTATGCAAGTGCCCCTCTAGGAAAAAGGAAGCTTTAGTCATTTGGCTTTGAGTAGTTCAGTCCTTCAGGCAAAATCATTCCCACTCTGAGATGAACTCGTGAGACTACCCAGTTGCCACTAAACAGTCACCTCACTTAGCCTCCCTCATCTTGATTATTCATTCACCCAACAACCTTTGGACTATGATATAGCTTACTGGGTACCTTCAGGGAGAGAATGAACTGATCATACAGACTTGAGGTATTTCTACATTCTGTGATGGTGATTTTCAGGGCAACTTAATAACTGGTTTCTGATGATGATTTGGCTTCCTGTGGAGGCCTTCCTGTGTTGATTATATGGACTTTGATTACTCTGGCCCCTCTGATGATGGCTCCTTCAGGCACATTAATAAGCCAACGTTGCAGGTTCTGTGTCCCTGCTTTCTATTTAGTACTAAGTCGGTCTCAGAGTCAGCACCCACTGGCCTTCTTTGTGTCATCAACACCACCTTCCAGAAAGAAAGGAGCCTTAACTGAGATGTGGATTCAATGGATTCTCCATACTGGAAAAAAACACCAGGAATCCTTAAAATTTTCAATGAATCATTTCTGTGAGGCAGTTTCAATTATTATCCACCCCAATATCTTTCTATTCTGTAGATAGTCTAGAAAAATGGAAGTCCAAGAACAGCAAGGTTCAACGATGCCAGGTCACCTCTATTGCTTTCTCTGAATACTTTCTTTATTATTTCTCTAGATAAGGAGCAGAGATGTAAGAGTTTGCTGGATGTTTTATGAGGGTAAAAGTTAATGATTTATAATTTATAAACCAGTGAAACAGGAGTAGTAAAAAAGAATCTTAGAAGAGCTATAATTAAAGACCATGAGGATTAGGAAACTGTCCCAATAATTCTTGGAGTGACAAAGAGTGTGTTTAAATACCAAGTCTGGTATTTTTATTACACAGTAGTACTACTATACAATGGTATGTCAATGTTTAAGGGCTCCAGTTGTTAGTAAATTACCCTTAAATTGCTGTTTTATTATACCCTTGTTTTCAGTTTAATAACATTTACCATAAAAGGGTTTCTCACAAGTGTATTTAGGCAATTTGCTCATGTGAGAAATGCCTGGATAGTAAGCACACATATACAAGAAGTACCGGTTAAATAAATGCTCTAAAAGGAGGAAATACTAGTGGCTCTTAAATGGTCAAGTGTTCCTTGAAATAATTTGTATTACAAACTCAGTCCTAGACACATCAGGTAATAAAGGCTTCTAAACATAGTGCCACTCTTCACAACTCAAAAATGGTAACACCACACACTATGTCGGTGGGAATGCCACACACTATGCATTGGGTAGGCATGTAAGCTGATAGACACCTGAAAAATCAGAGGGAAAAATGGCAAATACCCATGACAAACAGTGGGATTCTTGTGTTGGCACCTGCACTTGCCTATTATCGCCCAAGTATCCTCTTGAACTAGAGGTGACTAGAGAAACAGCCCCATAATTTGTTGGAGTCCTGGAAGAGATGTGGACTAGACCAGCTGTAATGGGGGACCCATATAATATGGAGTTACTGAGCTCCTATAGTTGCAAGTGGTCCTTTGAACAGATACAAAGGATTGAGAAGATAAGAAACCTTCTCCCTATTTTCAAGGAGGGTGATTGCTGGCTTCCAAGATGGCCCCCAAGGATCCTCATCTCCTGGTATTCATGCCTTTGTGTACTCTCCTCCCACAATGAATCTGAGCAGGTCTGTTGTGTAACCAATAGAGCAGCGGTTCTCAACCTTCCTAATGCCGCGACCACTTAATACAGTTCCTTATGTTGTGGTGACCCCCAACCACAAAATTATTTTCGTTGCTACTCAATAACTGTAATTTTGCTACTGTTATGAATCATAATGTAAATATCTTTTTGTTTTCTGATGGTCTTAGGCGACCCCTGTGAAAGGGTCGTTCGGCCCCCCAAAAGGTCACGACCCACAGGTTGAGAACCACTGCAATAGAGTGTGGTGGAGGTGTTCTGGGATTAGGTTATAAAAGGCACTGCAGCTTCCGTCTTGCTCTCTTGGTTCATTTGCTCCAGGGAAAGCTAGCCATACCAATTATGAAGACACTCTGGAAGAGGCCCATGTGGGGAGGAACTCAGGCCTGCTACCAACCGCCAGCCATGTGAGTGAGCCACCTTGGGAGTGGATTCTCCAGCTCTAGTCAATATCTTCACTACAACCTTGTGGGAGACTTTAAGCTAGGCTGTCCCAAATTTCTGACCCTCAGAAAACTAAGATAAATGTTATTATGTGAAGCCATTAAGTTTTTTTTTTGTTTTTTTTTTGGGGGGGGGTGTAATTTGTTATATAGCAATAATTAACTAATATATGGAGCTTTGTGTTACTTGGTAAAAATCACTCAAAAATCCTACTGCCCCTTGAATTCACTAGAAAAGGCAGGCATCTATGTCATGGACTCCATGGTCCACTCTAACCACTAGAGCTTTCTCTGAGAGCATGAAGGTCATTAGGTACTGGTTATTCATAGACACCTGACCATCCTCAAAGGGCAAGAACCAGGCAACTCTGGTCCCAAAAGACACCTACAGTGACCTACTTACTGCTCCCAGAGTGATCTGGTCATCTCTTCAGTGAGGACTTTCCATGTTAGTCACTTTTTCCCTTGGGTAGTACTGGCATGGCTGGGTGCTCAAGCAGGGCTCCTTTGCCTCCTTTACATCTCTACTCATATGATCTCAAAGTTAACATGTCCAAAACTGAACTGATGCTTGTACTCACTAGACCTGCTCCTTTGGTCTTCTCTATCTCAGCAAATAGCTTCTCCATCTTTCCAGTAGCTCAGGTTGAAACCTTAGCGTATCCCTGACTTCTTTCTCTCACATCCCATATTTAATCTGCCAGCAAAATCCTGTCCTCTGAATCCCCAAAATATATCCAGAATCTGACTACCTCTCACCAAGCTTCTGCATTCCACCCACCCTCAACAGTCTATTATTAACATAAGAACCAGATGATCTTTTTATACTAGAAGTCATGTCACTTCTCTGATCAAACATTCCAATGTTTTCCCATCTCACGTTGAGTAACAGCCATACGACGGCCTATCAGTCCCTCTATGATCTAGAGCCCATCCTTGCTGCTGTCTCTCATTCATTTCAGTCTATCCTGGCTTCCTTGCTATTCCTTTAACATACTAGACATGTGCCTCCCTCCCAACCTTTGCACTTGCTGTTTCCTCTGGCTGAAACGCATTTCCCCCAGACCCACATTTACCTTCCCTCAGTTCTGTCTGCTCAAAGGTTACCTTCTTGGTGAGACCTCCTCTGTCCACACTATTTTCAAATGCCCACATCACCCCCTCCCCCTACACTCCTTTATCGCCCCTGCCCTGCTTTATTTTTCTCAGTAGCATTTATCACGTGATCTGACGTGTATTGCTTTTTTCTGTCTTTCTCTATTTGACCGTAAGCACTGTGAGGATAGCAGTATTGTCTACATTTTTGCATGCTTTAACATTTCCTTATTAATCACATTTTTAAATGGCTATATAAAATTATGCCCAGGCATTTTGTTTGAGAGTGGTTTATTAGACTTTGGGATTTCTTACTCCAAATCTTAAGCACTTCCTAGAAATTTTCTTTAAATAAAGACTGATGGACTGGGTGACCTGCAAACAACAGTGGGTATCAACTGTCACGCCAAAACTATTCAGTCACCTCTTTCTAATTTAACTCTGCAGAATTCTGATTACTTTTAGCTATAACATCAAATAAAGACAGGAACATATAAAAGGAGAAAATAAAATGATTAACTCAATTTCCAAAATCTTGACTACATTCCCCTTCTCAATATTCTGTTTAGTATGGAAAATTTCCCCACGTGCTAGAAAACAAAAGCATAATGGGTGCTTTTCCTGATTGCAACTGCCACCAATTAAAGTAATCTTCCTGATAAAGACTTGAGAGGCTGAGACAGAAGAATTAAATGTATTTAATACACTCTTTTGCAAGCATCTGTTGATGAAAGACGGAAAACTGATGCCAATAAGATTGTGTTAAGAACGTTGTATACCCACGTATTTTTAGCCATACGTGACTATGTTCTAATAAAATCTCATAGGAATGGGTCTCCTAAGGGTCATATAAATTAGAGATGAAGAAAATGTTACCTTACTCTTGACAAATGCAAGACAAATCCTAGCAACCACATTCGGCTACTTTTTTTTCTGTCTTTCTTTCTTTCTTTTTTTTTTTTTTAATACCAAAACCCCTCAGAGGACAGGCTATAAATGTTCTAAAAGCAGGAAGCTTTCCCATTCACTAATCTTCAGTGCCACTCTTGCACTCCCAGACCACCACTGACAAAACCCCACATACCACAAAATGACTCTTCAATAGTATTTCAAAATAATGAATTAGCAATCCTCTTGCCGACCTTGCAAAGGATATAAACATGCTTTGTGTTACTGCAGTAAGTCCTCACTTAACGCTGTGGATAGGTTCTTGGAAGCTGCTATTTTAATCAAAATGATGTATAACAAAACCAATTTAACCATAGGTTAATTGATATAAACAAGAGTTAAGTCCCTACTGTATATTTCTGGTCACAAATAGATCATGAAACTCCTAAACAAAGATCCAAACACTGAAGTAAATGTAAACTATATATACATTTAAGAAAGATTAATAAAAACAAGATAATTCTTTTCCAACCCGCTTATTCCAGTTCAGGGTCCTGAGTAGTCTATCCTGGCAGCTCAGGGTGCAAGGCAGGACTTCACCCTGGACAGGACGCTCTTCCATCACAGGGCCACTCACACCCACACACCCACACTGAGACTGGGGCAATGTAGACACCCCATTCACCTCACGTGCACATCTCTGGGACATGGGAGGAAACCGGAGTCTCTGGAGAAAACCCCCACACATGGGAAGAACGTGCAAACTTTACACAGACAGTGGTCTCAGCTGGGAATCGATTTTTTATTCTCATTAATGTTATAACAAAATATTGTTGAAAACAATGACATTATTCGAGGACCTGCTGTACACTTAGATTCAGGCCTCGCTCCATGAGAAGCACTAGAAATGAGAACCTTGAAAGAGGCATACCATGGTCCATGTAGCCTAATTGCAATAATTAGGCTTCCAAGACCAAAATCCTTGGCAATGTCCAGACAGAGTCAACAAAGGAGCCTCTTGGGGGGAATATAAACAGGTCAAATCACAAAAGAATAATCTGTGCTTGGTCCAACAGACCAAAATGAACAACAGCCACTTCACACAATAAGCTTATAAACCTCACAAAGTATGGGAAGGGCCAGAGTGAACAAGTTTTACCTCTGACAACAGGGAGCCATTCTATGTCTTTAAATGAGTAGGAGCTGTTAAAGCCACTGGGTCCCACACTTTCTAAAATAATGAGGAAGTTGCTCAACAACTTACAGACAAGATTTTCCATCTTGAGGGATAGGGCTCCGTAATATAAGTGTGAATGTAAGAGCCCAGTGATGTAACTATATAAGTATTGTCACCAAGGAATGGTACATATATATGCCCAAAATATGCATGTTAGAAAAGTTGATAGTAAAATTTACATATCACTCATTTAGGTATGAAATCTGAAATATATGTAGAAGTTCTTCTATGGAGGAGAGAATGAACAGTTTTGTGGAGGCAGGATATTCGAATTCATGGTCACAAATTAACTGTTACTGTATTTGAAAAGAAGGGCCTAGTCTACTGTACAAGGACAGAGTTTGGTGACCTGCCCTAGGACATAGCCAATCCCGCTCTCATCCTCATTAAGCACAGCCCTGTAGAGGGAGTTAGAGGCACACCTCCCTTTCTAGTTCTCTTGAGCTACCAGCCAACTCTAGGAATTTATGCAAAGGTAAGCAGAAAAGCAGCTTATTTTCACCTGTTACTTGTATACCAAACTTGTTTTCAGGTTAGTAGGTCTGCTGACGCAATTAGAATACGTTTTTTCAAGTTTTTTGAGAAGGGGAGATACTTTTAAATATCTGAAGTCCTCTGGGGCAGTGGGGTAAGAAGGAGAAAAGTTAGAAAGGACAATCGTAAAGGATAAAGTTCTCTAATTGGGAAAGAGAATGGCTGAGGCCATTTCTCTCCTTTTGGGCATCCCACCATGAAATTAAATAGACCCAGAGGTCAGTGGCTGGACCAGAGTCAGGAGGACTGGCCAAATGAGGACCCTTTGCTTTAGTAGACTTGGTGGGAACAATGCAGGTGAAGACAAAAGCTCAGAGCCCATAGTTATGTCTGTGGACAAGAGCCTCTCACTCATCCTTCCCAAGTCTCAAACATACCAGCTAGAATTCTAAACGAAAGACACAAAAACAGCGAGAGGATTTAGGCCATACTGGTCCAGAGCCGGGGTAACAGCAGTGGCCTGTTTTGCTTTAATCTAGTTTTACACTACCACCTTTGAAGGTGAATGTATTTATTTATAGATATTTATCTTTGGTCCCTTACCAATGTATATGG
>NW_017731355.1:6615454-6686074 GCF_001890085.2 Hipposideros armiger
ATATTTGGATTTGATCTGTCTGAAGTATGGGGACCATTGTCTGGCCCACGGTGAATACTGTATAATTGTTAGTGTCAGTCACCATCATCTAAGGGACCTGATGATGTTCCGTGCGACCCTGAAGTGTAAAGGGAGTCGCACACCTGGGAACCTGTTAGAGATGCAAATGCTGGGATTCCATCCTAGATTTACTGAATCAGAAACTCTATTTGTGTTTAAAACCCCTTCAGGTGATTAGGGATCCAGGCTTAAATTTGAGAACCACTGGTCCTAGGAACAAAGAGAAAATCATGGCCTCCAGTTTCCAGCTTTTAGATGATCAGCAGGTTAAGGCTGATATGAAAACCAGGTGGGAAAAATAATTCCTTCCAGGAGAAAGGCTAAGAGGCATCAATTCAAAGAGTGGTGAGGACCTACTTTTTAAGAGAAATTGTTGGATTAAGAAAAATAATAACCAACACATAAGCAAGCAAAATGTCATATTTCTACGACAGGGCTGATCGCTCAAATTTTCCTTGAGAACTATGTTAAAAGGAGTGATAACGCCTTCTGAGGCAAGACAGGGGAGCCACGATTTGGCCCACTTGGGTCTTAAGGATGCCTTCAGAACGATAAAGCCTGGCTAGGCCTGAGGTAGCTCAAGAATAAAATGAAGATGAGACTTTCCATCTTAAAGTTTCTTTACCATAGACTCACCCTCACACACCACCCCGGCATGCTCCCTGGAGTGCTGTGCGGCTGCAAGGAGCAGGGTGGAGATGGGGGCTGCAGGAGGCCCTGAAGAGCCTGGAGCACAGAGCCAGGGCATTACCTCTGTACAGTTACTCTGGAGAGCCATTTGGGGAAGTATCAACTCACGGGTCTGACGATGAACCATGAGACATGCAGCAACAGGAGCAAAATTCTCTCGATCAAAGGACCATAATATTTTGCTGAGTTTTGTGGCGGGGAGGGCACAGACGCTGTACAGGTTATATGGAGCTGAACACATTACAGTGGAACCAGATGGATGGTAGGTGAAAAAGCCGTGAGTTGGTGGAATGATCACACAAGGGATTGCTCCATCTCCTCCCTCTCCACTCTGTCGTCCTCCTTTTCTTCCCTGCTCTGGTGTCCACTGGGCACAGCTCATCATTATTGAGTGTCCAGCTGGGTATTGTGATGTCAGAGGCCTCACCCACAATGGACTGCCTGAGGAGAGACTTAGCAGCCCAGCCTTATCTGGAGACATATGGCCCTGGTTTGAGTTCCCATGACCCCACCCTCCCTCCGTTTACCTGATAACATCTCATATCTCATACATCTCTGGAAGACTTTATCCTCCCCTCCCCAAACCAATGTGGTACTTCAGGGAAACTGAGGCACAGAGCAACTCGCCCAAGGTCACACGGCAATGTCCCGGGACAGCCGTAAACAGTGCCAGAGCTTCCTGACCACTTGGTCACACCAGTCCAGGGGCCCCAGCTGCCTTTTATAGAAAGTTTCCACACACCTTCTATTCCTAACCTTGATCACAAGCATCGCCGGTCCACATGCTTCAGAGGCACCACAGAACCTCTGTGTCACAGACTTAGTAACATGCCCCATTTAGGACCATGAGCACAACTTGTTTGTACTGGACACTGAATTCTAGATGTTCTTCTTGGGCTGTTTTGTTTTGATTTCAAGCACAGCTAACTAATCAGGGCTTTATACATCAACAAAACCAACTTTGATTCTCCAAGAAAAACCAGCAGCTTACCAAACACAACCCTTCCTGGTCCTCCCCAAGATGCCAAGGACGTCAAGAGTCTGCAGGTTTGGGGGTAGGAAGGATACTTTCCTAACTGCCCGTGGTAGGGCAGGACCCATCTCTTTTAGTTTTCACGCTGCAAGCTGACAGTAACGGTGCTGAGAAAATGAAAGAAAATCTAATACATTGAGATAATCACTTTTGAATATTACATATTTAAACATATATATATATATATATATATATATATATATATATATATGTTTAAAGTTATCACAATGTCTTGACCTTGAGAATTTAAATGGGTAGACCCTTCAGAAAAAAGGGAAGCAGCCCCTCAGAATAAGAACTGAAGGTGAAGGTGAAGAACAGATATATAACCTTTAGCACATGGCTTGCTCCACTCATCACTGAACAGTTCCAGGACCTAAATAAAGCCCCGGGAAGCACATATATTTGAAGAACTGGCTCACTTATAAAACAACCGATGGGCCACGGGAGGGTGCGCTCATCAGCCAATAAGGTGACTTGGTTTCTCAACATGACCAACGTATATTTCGATCGTGTAGTAAATAAGATAAAACTTCATTGTAAAAGAGCCCCGACTGTCCCCCATGTGATCCGCCTTTGCTGCCTCCTCATGTGACTAGCCTCCCAATTTAGAGCGTAACCAACTCCCAATGACCTGTAATAACACCATTCCCAAATTAGAGCTCTCAATTTGACTTGGCCTCAGTCCCTCCCTCAAAGCAAAATAAAGCATCCGTTTTCTTTTTTTCACATTCATAATACTCTCCTTTTTGAGTTGCCAACTCAAACCCTGCTCCAGTCAGATTGAGCCCTTCCTCTATTTTTTTTTTCTGGTTAGCCAAAGAGCCTGATGGAAAAACACCAAGAGACAAAAACAAAAACAAAATCAGACGAAAATTCCAAGTAAGTGACATTCATCTGGAAAAGCTATGATTCACATGCAAATAAAAATCTCCCTGAATTCACTGTTACATGACGCAAGCCCCTGGCTTCGACATAAAAAGAGTAGAATGAAATCACCCACAATTAAACTCACTCTGGAATACTGGAATTCTCTGGCTAGGCCTCCCCAGCTAATGATAAGAAAACCCCCAACTGTAACAGATTGAAGCTAATTGTGTTAGATCCCAAGGCATCCCCACCTCAGCTGGCATTCACTTCTGAACATGCCTCAATCCAACATGCTCCACCTTCTGTCACCCTGACCTGGACTCAGCATAACCTACACTGAGATGGGGCTCAGACAGGTCTCCCATGGGGCAGCACTCCTTTCCCAGCAGACATCAGGGGATCCCCTTCCACCCCCCCTCCCCCATTCCAGGGTGTCAGTGTGCAAGAAAGCTTTCTAAGGAGCTCTGGGAAGATCTCCCCAAGGCTAGACGAAGCCTGTGTATGAGCTTCACAGCATCATGAGAGACTGATCCCAAGTCCAGGCCAGAGACAGTTTAGTAAGTCATTTCTCCAGACTGGTAGATCATTTAACATCCCACTTCCCATTTTTCTCCTCAGGACAAAGTTGACCAGACGCCACTTTCTTTTTTTCCAGATGGTTCCCTTAGAATGTACACTCCATCAGCCTGAGAATCACAGAATTCTGCAGATGGAAGGACCCTCTGAGTCTTGCTGGCAGTTCCTTTACTAGTTGTGGAGGTCCCACCACATGATTCCTCCTTGATGGTTACCAGGGCTGAGCTACTCACTAGCCACAGGGAGCCCATTTCCACTATCAAAGAGAGCTACCATTACAGAAGCCATAATTGGCCTCTCTGCCACTTCTTCCCAGTCAACAAAGGTCAGTTTTTCTGAAACCACAAAGAATAAATCTACAAATACTTGAACACACATGTTCATAGCAACATTCCTCACAGTAACCAAAGGCAACCCAAATGTCCGTCAACAGATGAATGGATAAATAAAATGTGGCACATGCATACAATGGAATATTATTCAGCCTTTAAAAGGAATGAAACTCTGACACATGATACAACATGGACGAACCTTGAAAACATTATGCTAAGTGAATGAAGCCAGACACAGAAGGACAAATATTGCATGATTTCACGTAGACTTGTAGGTAGGAGGTACCTAGACTAGGCAAATTCATGGAGATAGAAGGTAGATTAGAGGTGGTCAGAGGCTGGGGGAAGAGGCAGTTATCATTTAATGTGTAAAGAGTTTCTATTTGGGATCATGAAAAAGTTCTGGAAATGGATAGTGGTGATGGTAGCACCACATTGTGAATATAATTAATGTAACAACCATACACTTAAAAATGATTAAAATGCAAATTTTATGTATATTTTACCACAATAAAATATTAAAAAAAAAATCTTCCTCCTCCATCACAAGATTAGCCATCCCCTAAATTTTCTTCCTCAGGCTAACAATCCCCAGTTCCCTCTAATAATCTTTGGATAAGATGATTTGTACACCCCCACAGCCTCCTGGCTACCCTCCTCTGGGTTCACTCAATGCCTCTTTGAAAGCCTGTTGTCCAGAACTGAACAGCACACTGTGTTCAAACACCTGGTCCCCAGTGTCTCCCTCTGAAGCCCCCAGCTGAACCCCCTGTCAGAAGCTGCACCAAGTGGGCCCATTGACTGCCTGTTTTGGCTACTAGGGCAAAAAGGTCTAGGTTCAAAAAAACATGCCATATTCCACTCCTACCCCTCAATGCTGCTTCCCCGGGCCCAGATCCATTTCCAAGACAGCTGTAGGCAGCTGCAGATGAGAAGTGAAGCCAGCAGAGGCAACTGTGTGTGTGTGTGTGTGTGTGTGTGTGTGTGTGTGTGTGTGTGTGTGTGTGTGTGTTGCGGGGCAGCGAGACACTCTGGGCTTTTCCACAGATTTCCCTCATTTCTCATGGGTGTTTGGCAAATGGACACAGGTGGGCACAGGACGTGTCTCTCTCCCTCCAGGCACTTGTGGATGCCTCTTATCAACTACGCCCCACCGGCCTATAGCCATCATCATGGTGCTCAGCCATGCAGGCTGAACCCGCCTTGCTGGGCTCAACACACTCGCCCCTCTTGGTCCATCTGGAAAAGGTTTGAAAGTTTGAGGCAGCAAAGTTCTCTTTTGCATTTTAAAGCATGTTGGAACTTAGCAGCCTGGGTGTTGGTGTGATTCCACAAGTGCGTAATGCATTTCCTGAAAGTCAGCTTCTCACCCTTTGGAAGTAGACCAGCGATTTCGGGGTATCACTGAAGTGTCACTAACTGGGTAAATATTTACTGGCACAAGGCATGGAGCTTTTCTAGGAATGTTAGTCAATTTGCTAAATTAAGTGACCCTTAAGGTGGCGCCCTTAAAAACAGTTCATTCGTCTCTTAACAGGTGAGCAATTTATGCCTAGGAACAGGGTATTGGGTGGGTGGGGGTGCTTCTCTGACTAGTTAGAATAACCACACATAAATTAAAACCAGGACTGACTTTAAAATCTCTACCTTCTGGCTTTTCTTGAATCCTGATTTTTCTAATAATATCTGAGCCAATGATGGGTTGACTTTGGAAAACTCTGTTTTCTATGCCAATATTTTGCCTGGAGTTTGAAATGACAGGATTTGAAAAATCCCTTCTCTGTGAGTCTCGGGGATTCCATACAGAAGATCTCATATATCTGCCACTCCCTAAAAGACTGTTGCCCACCTGGATGTACCTGGAGACATGCCTCCCATTTTCCTGTGTGGAACAATTTAGACTTCAATCAGCTAGCTTGAAAAAGCCTTTTGTTTTGAAGAATAAAAAGGTGATTTCTTTTTTGGCTCAAATGATCACGTAAACATTCCTTTCAAAAAGACTCCTGTCCCATCTTCTCCTCCTCCTTCCTGAAACAGGCAATCTGCAGGAAGTAATCTAAAATTTCTGATTAAAAATATGCAGATAGATGCGTGCTTTTTAGAGCTCTGCTGGGAAGATGAGTTTGTGTGTGTGGTGGGCTCTGATGTAGGAATAAATCAAGCTGAGAAGTGACTGTCAATGCAAAAATCATGGAAGTTTATGAATTTGATAAAGTTTCATTCTGGGTTCCCCATCACATGCTCAGCCTCCCTGCAGCACTCTTCTCAACATCTCCTAGAATGAGAACCTAGGTGATGTTCACTTAGAACATATGTGACTGTGTTGGGCTCAGGCATCACCACCACCCATGTGGGTCTCCCTAGAAGAAATGGGAGCTTCCCTGGCTGTCCCTGAACCCTGCACATGGTCCTGTGCCTCATGGACTCTGTCCTACCTCACAACCACTTCTGCTTGGGTTTTAGGCCACCCTTACTAGACATCCTGAAATCAGATGCCATCCACTTGCTATTCCATCCCCATCAGGGGTACCCTGGAAGGAAGATGACTCTGTGACACTGAGAGATGACAGCCCTCTCTTAGCATTCTAAGGCCTGAGCCCATAAAGGGCCAGAGTATCAGCACACACTTCCATCCCATGAGAACCAGGGAGAGTGCTCGCTGGGTACACAGCTTTTATGGGGAGAGCCCACCTTTAACTGCACTGCACGGCAGCTGGCAACGGGGGAAAAAAAACACAATATGATGGTTGCCAAGAACACAGCGTTGGTTATCCAGGTAGCCAGGCACTTTGTAAACAGTGTTTTTCCTTCTTCATTCACTTCCTTCCTTTCTAACAGGCCTACATATAAGGCAGCAGTGCTTAAACAGAAGCCGCTGAATGCCTGAAAAACAGGGCTGGCCTGTATTGTTAGTAGAGTGGGAATTTGGTTTTAGCCTATTTCCTTTTATGCTTTAATTTGGCACACGTCCATTCCCCATTGCATTATCTCTTCTATTTATCCTTTTAAAGAATGCAGCCACAGTCAGAGTACAAAACCAGAGCAAAACATCTTGGGAACTTAATGATGTGCTGAGAAACTCCATCTTCAATACTTTACGGAATAAGAGTAAATACTTAAAATATAACTGATGATCAGTAAGCATTAATATAAACAGGGTTGCCAAGAATTGGGAAATGTCAGAGATATTCACAAGATGAGCCTTCAATGGGATGTGTGCTGGTTGAGAGTCAGGGATCCAGATATGACATGTTTGTCACTTGGCTACCATTGGCACCAGCACTCAACAGCCCTTGGGAAACTTATTTAGCTTTTCTGTGACCCACTCCTGTCCAGGCCTGGCCTGGGGAGATGCAGATGCCATAGAGGAGAGCAAATGGAATGAAACATAGACAGGAGGCCAACAGGAACTGAGTAAGTCCTAGCTACTTCTGCTGCCTTCTGAGTCCTGAGAATCTACAACTTATGGACTTTGAAACTCATAGCTCAAGGTACTTCCATATGTGCAGCAGAATCCCCATGACCCAGAACATTAAAAGCCATATTGTGGGATGAGAACAGGGCCCCTTCCTCCAGGGATGCCTGACTGACACACCCTCTAATGTCATACCCGCTTAGGTGTGTCCATCAAAGTCACCCCTACACTCCCTGTAAGGCCAGTTCTGTAACCACACATTGTGTGTTAGGACAGCTGTCTTCAATAGCTCTGTGTTTTCTCTTCAATCAGGGCGTTGCGTCCGTCATAAATCTTTCCATCATCTGGAGCAGTGATCTGTCACAGCTTACTTGTACTGCTTGTCTTTTGGGAGATGTCCAAATTCTCTTTGTTTAAACTTAACGAAACAGCTGAACTGGTCTCCCTGCATATTTTTCACTTGGGGCCCAATCAAGAAGTGACTAAAAGTTTTTCCAGAATGACTGGTGTCCCCTACACACAATGATTGATACACATGTATAATTACATTTACCTACTTCAGCGATTATTTCGTTTCTCATTTATTAAGATCTAACATCTGTGAAGCATTTTTTTCAAAAAAAAGTTTGCAAAAATCTCTTTCTAAACATGATCACCTCTAATTTTGAAGACAGGCATGACTGGGCAGGTGGTGAGGAAATAGGCTGGTGGAGACGAGGCAAGGTACCGAGGCCCCTCCGTGCAGCCCTAACTCCTGCCCCCCAGCCCAGCTCTGGTGTCCACTGTCCTCTCGCTCTGAGGCTAAGCTAAGGCTCCCTGGAAAAGTTCTGCACGACGTGCCTGACTGGCTCACTAATGTTTTCTTGGGTCTTACAAACGAATCTAAACCTGGATGGACATTAGAAATTTAATCAGAGTTGAAGAGCAAATCTCAGCATGTCTCCAAAGCAATAGAGAATCAAATTCGGAAAGCAAATAAGAATTGCTTTATTCTTCTTTCTCTGGCTCCGCTGGCGGGGTGTGAGAGAATTGGGTGTGTCGGGTGAGGGGGAAAAAGCCTCCAGAACATACCATTATGATTATCTAACAATAATAACACTCTCACTGGCAACGTCAACTGAAAAGATTAAAAGCATGAGGTTTCTTTTACTCTACATGGCAACAAGCTTCTAAGGTTAAAAAAAATAGTAAAAATATAAACTGCTTCATTAGGTCTCAGTGATGCTGGTCACTTTGATTATGTTTTCTTTAAACCTTAACATTTTAAATTGAAGAATGTACTGGAATGGAGGTTTCTACATCTTGTTTCAACTAAATCACTTTTCAGTCTTCTGGAAATGAAGATTTAACAAATGTGGCTAAATATAAGTAGCTTTAGGTAATTTTCCCTTAAACTAACCATACCGAACATTAACCATACACTAAAAAGGCCTCGATAACCCACATTACAACCCTGAACATTATCTGTGCTCACAGTCCAGAGACAAGCCAAGTGAATGTCTCAGTTACAGACCTGAAAATTACACCCGACTGGCAAGAAGCAACCCCATGGCAAATGCATTAAAAAATGAGTGACAATTATTTAATGTCCAATTCTCCGTGCATTGTCTTACTAGTTTTTATTTTCTGAGAGGTAACTTTTTTTCAAACAGAAAATCTAGCAGTTGTTTTAAGACCAATACTGTTGCATAGTTCTTGCTCTGAAACTACATGAAGCTTAAGAAACGATTTCTGTATAAAGAAATCCACAATGACTTCAGACATGCTTGTGAGTTTTCCTTGCAGAAACAACACAGGAATGAATGATAGCAGAGGAGTGGGCAAGAGCCATCCATGATCACATGATAAGGGAGTGTGGCCCCTGTGGGGCTCTGAACACACAGGCTCCATCTTCTCTGGACACACACACACACACACACACACACACACACACACACACACACATACACACACACCACCAATTTTGCCTGCAAATGCTCCAGGTCACTATCCCATCCTGGCCTCTCTATCTCAGGTCCCACATAAGATCTTCTAGTCAAATCTAGAAGGCTCTCCAACAGAAGTATTTCCATTCATGTATTCTGAGAGATGGAATCTGCTAAGGATAAGTACATGGAACAGTTACCATGCAGACACCAGCCATGCAAAAACAGTGTGGTTCAGAGTTATCTCCCAACTGCAGACGGGACCTCAGGAACACAGCACTGGGTTTAATTCTGGGAATGTAATCCCCTGTGCCTCAGTTTCCTCATAAGAAAAAATAAACATAATACCCTTCCATCACCCGCCATTTCCACAGAATAACATAAGGAACAACAGTTTGTGCATCGAAAGACTCAACCCTAGTGTAATGATAAAGCACTCATTTTGAATGTCCCTGTTTAAACATCTTTACTCCTAGAAGCTAAAACCTCACTCATGCCCAGGCCTCAGGGTGTCTTCTGAAATCCAGTTTTTGCCTAGAATCCTGCATCATCTGGAAAGGGAAGAAAGTTTAAATATTCTTGGTTGCAGATTGGTATTTTTAGCACTTTTAGAAAAGATTAGACTGTTTTTCATGTAATTCATTTCTCATAATATTAGCACTTGTGTTTTAAGAGCAAGTAGCAGGCTATTGTTAGAGAAGACAGGATCAGAATAAAGTGGCTGAGTGATAAGGTATATTGCTCATTCTCTTCTTTTGCTAAAAATATCTTCTAAATGTCTACTTTCCAATTAGTAGCTCCAAAATAGTCCTGGTCCAATGGCCTGTAGACATAGAAGAATCACCAAAGACCAACTAAATATTTGACCTTCTGTCCCAATCTCCAAGAATGATGGGAAACTAGCTCATTTGGGAGTTTCCACAAAATCCTACCAAACGCAAAATTCAAACCTGAGTCAATAAAAATAGGGGTTTGAAATATCTGTCTTCTTTGTTTTCCCCCACTTCTTCCTGATGTCTATTTCTTGGCTGTTTTACTACTTTTAATTCTTACATAGTACAAAGAAAGAGGAATGACACTTGAAAGAAGTTTGGGGACAGGGTTGGGTCAAGCAGAAGGTAAAATAAAAGGCTGGGGTTGTGTATACATACAATACACACTGTATGCATTTGAATACAATTATAGATAGGGAGAGAGGGAGGGTGGAGGGAGGAAGGAAGGAAGAGAGGGTGAGAGAAAGAGAATGGGAATGAACGAACGAACGAATGAATGAATGAATGAATGAATGAATGAATGAGAATTGGCTGTAGGTCATTTAAAAAGCATTCAAATACTAGTATAAACCCCAGGACACTAATCTAGTAGACAAAAATGCCCTTCCAACATATGCGAGAATTTCCTCCTTTCACCAAAGCCAAATATTTTACTGTGCTTTAAAAGACTAATTAAAACAATATTGTGGTATTCAAGCATGCATGGGTTATGACTTCATGAGCAGACACTGAATCTATGGTGAGAGTTATACAGGAGCTGTGTAGAGCTGTGCCTTGTTTCATTAATATTCACATATCCACTTGGTAAGAACTGTAGCTTGGAACTATCATTTCCATTACAAAGCCCCTGAAATGCCAGGAATGAGTCATGGCATTGTGCCTGGGCACTGCGCTGATTTTCTCCATTAACCAGGCCTACATACTGACAACTTCCAGGAGAAAAGCTGAATGAGTCAGTTTCAGGAATAACCATGTTAGAATACTATGTGTGTGGAGGAGGTAGGGTAAGAGGAATTGGAGGGGTTTTGTTGTTGTTTTGTTCTTTTTAAATAGAAACATTCATAAAATTTGTTTCTCTGAAGATCGCAAAAAAAAAAAAAAATCCATCCAATTATAAGGATTCTAACACCATGACCAAACATGTGACCCAAACACTACATAGTGTGGTAAAACTGCTAGGATCCATGACAGCTTTTCAAGGACGATTGCGTAGCCCCTTTAACACAGAGCACTCACTGCCTTTGGGCCACTTCCAAACACCTTGTACTGACTCTCGCCTTCAAGTGTCTTCTACGAGTTGGCTTTCACAGAGAAATGGGAACCCACCGCTAGATAACACGTTAGATTACAAATTGAGGTAAATGTGTGGCCAGAAGAAGCTGAGCATGTGCAGTGTTTCAGCAGGCGCACCAAAGGTGACTGTACAAATGGATCTCTGGCTTCAGGGAGAAGCAAAGTGCACAGGGCAAGGCTCTAGACTGTGGGGACCTTTCCTACATCCTGTCATGTTCCCTTTTGTCATTCTAGTTATAGAAAGTGGAATCCAAATCTCTTCAGCCTTCCTCTTTCTTGAGAATTGCTTCCTATGTTTAAGAGATGAAGGCCTAGAATATTGTCATCCTGGCCATCTATTAATTTTTTTTTATTTGAGCCTATTTTGGGGAGCCAGGCAAGGTAGAAATATTGAAAGCACTAAAAAACATCAATGGGTAACATCTTTTCAGATCTTCTGTTCTAATCTGAGTTTGAAGCCTGGACCACAAAATGATTTGAAAACTGAGAATAATCACAATAAATGGAGAAACCTGAATATGCCAATGGCACTTGCAAAGCCAAAATATGAAGTTAATTAATGAGGGTGATTACAAGGAGCCAGCATATCTCTTTTCTAATATGGACCTGCCATGGTCGTCAGTGGCTCCTTTTTCCAGGGTTACACTCAGTTGTCCTACATTTTTCCTAGGATTCAGCCATGGGCTTGCTTTTTCTGTTTTTGAATTTGGCCTCCAATATTTAGACACGAGTCAGCACACAGATGAACAGATTAATTTAAGGGAGCCCTACCATGGAAGGGCTCTTTTGTAGTCCTCTATATTTAGGTTAAGGTTGGTGCCTGAGCAAGATACTTACTGAAGAACTGAATTTTCCTTTTATTAAATTAAAAAAAGAAATTTTGCTTTTTAATTACATTTGACATTCACTATTATATCAGTTTCAGGTGTACAGCATCATTGTTAGAACTGAATTTTCTAAACCTTGCAAGCAAGGAATTTCTACCATGAGATCTTCCTCCTAATAGGCTACTCGCTTTTTCACTGGGGCTCTGATGTCCCCATAGCCACAGAGCATTAAAACAGGCCAATTAAGGTGACCTCATTTATATTACAGGGTGACTCGAGCCTCACTTTCATAAATGCAGTGAGCACGCACTGTGTTGGGAACCAGGCTGCTAAATATCCCTATCAGACAAAACTTGATAAAACTTAATTTGATACAACTCCATTGAATTGCTACCAGAAGCAATCACTGATTAAATCAAAGAGTTCCTAAATATTGCATTTAGAAACAAACTAGAGACTTCGAAGCTCTCCATTGTTGAAACATGATTCTCATGTTCTTACGCTGTTGCTTAGTCAGATCTAATGCAGGGCTAAGGAGTAAGTTTAAAGTTTTTTCCTCAAGCAAAAATTTCAGAACAATTCTGAGGCTTCCTGACTATAAAATGAGCTGTTCTCCATGATAGGGGATTCTCTGACTTCTTTTGAAATCTCTCTCCATCGCATTGATTTCAGTGTCATTTGGGGCATGGCGACATCAATGCGAGGGGATATACTGCATTGTCACAATGACAAGAGTGTCAATGGATTTCCTTCTCATGTTTTTGACATTTAAAGATACCTGCAGAAAGTCAGACTCCATCTGTGTCTTCCTGCTGGCAGAGACTAAACACCTGTATGGTAGAAACCAATCCAGGATCCATTCGGTGTCAGTATGAGGAACAGTGGATCAATTATCCATTGCATTCATTCTCTTTTGTTTTTCAAATTCTTGGGCATGCTGAAGAGGTCAAGTTCTAAATAAGCTGTTGTTGCGTTCTTAGTTTAAACAACTTCATGCAGAAATTTATATCCAACAAGCAACTTAAAGGAGCAGCAAAACTCCTGCCTTTCTGTCCCTAAAGTTTGAATAAATTAACTTGGCAGTACTGTTGCTGCCACTGCATATACTGATGTCTTAAATGAGACAAACCTTTGGCCAGGCTTCTCACGCACTCTGCAGGGACACAGGCCTCCTTTGCATAACTTCTTTTCCCCATTGAAAAGAGTGAGAACGCCATGTTTTAATGTTTTGGCATTTCTTGTTTGATGCAAGTGGGATACTAAGATGGATTTAGGTCCCAAGGGGAGACGGAAATGAATTGTTTTGACTCCACCCCCCCTTAATTGTATGTGCCCCCAAGCATGGCATTTTAAGACTCAGAAAGTAGGCTGCATGCTCAGAGGCCTCAGAGGCCTCAGAAAGCAGAGAAGAGTGGCCCCCAGAGTTAAGGTCTGAAAAAGAAACCAATCAAGATCCTGTGGGCTGAGGTTTGAAGTTTAAGACTAATGGCCGTGTCTGTTTACACAGACAGAATACAGTTATTTAAGGGTGAAATGTGATCTATCTTTAGCTCAGCCAAAATGATGATCGGAGAGAAGTGTTATGCTATTTCTTCTGAGGCTCAGCTGCCCAAGGGCCCTCCCGGGGGCTGCAGAGCTCCCTGCCCCCACCCCAGGGCCCAGGGCCCTGGTGTAGAGCTACCCGGCAATGATGCCTGGGCGTCCTGAAAGCACATGGGGATTCAGTGGACTTCCAAAATGTTCCTTCTAAGCGGGGTGAGAGGATAAAAGAAACCAATACAAGCTTCAAGTGCTAACAGCAGCAGGCAGCCTGCTTTGCTGACACCGTCACAAAACCCATGGTGGAGAACAAGGCAGCCATTATTTCTTCACTGATCCCGAGAGAGCTTCTGTTGCCTGTATTGTGTTCTAACTTTGGAAGCACCAAATAAGGACGAGTTTTGATTCAAGGTATCAGCCATGACTGTTTATATGACCTCACTCTTTCTTACACAATATATTAAACAGGCCCTTTAGGCCTAAGTTTGAAAGAGCCAAATTCTGCCTCTGGACAAACATGTGCCACTCCCATTGAAGTTGGTGTGACTTGGCTGTCAGACAGGTGGGGGCAAACTTCACTCTTCAGCAAGGATGTGATGGATACGTAATGGTTTTCAAGACCGGAATCTAATGTTCTGATAAAGAGCCACTAGAGGAATGTGAAAAAAAGTGCCTTTAAAGCTCAAATCAACAAATACTTTCCATCATGTACAACTGTGCGTGTCTACCTTCCTGGCTGGCAAGGTAATTTTTGAGAAAGCGCCCCGGCACCTCTCTGGAGATCATTCAAGACCCCTTCAGGTGAGCCTCTACTGCAGGCGAAATGCAGCTTGGGCCAGATCACTCTTCCAGCTGTTAATACGGCGATATTTCACTCTCAGTCCCTCCATGAGAAGATGCATAGCAGGTTTCAGAGTAACAAATTACGGTATAGTTGCACTTTATCATTTCATTGTTCCCCTGTTACAGACAGACGTTTTATGGTAATTGGCCTTGATCTGGTACATATATAGATTTACTGTGTACTACCCTGTTCCAAAAAGAATTTTAAATGACTAACATGTGATCTTAGGAACTGCCCCCACATCCCCATAATACTTATAAAACAATATTATCCTCTCATAATAACTTGGATGATCTTGTTTTAAATCAAAGGTAGCCTTTACACAGCAAAACTTGAAAGCAAATCAAACCTAAGGCATTCCAACCCTCCAATTTTTCATTTAAATACAAATCTCCAGATCACGGGGGCCCTGTGAACTGTGCTCAGCCCTTTCTGAAGTCCTTCTGAATCCAGCCAGCTACAGGTGTGGAAGGGAAGGAGGGAGCAGAGACAAAGAGAGCCCACGTCCTGACAAAGCACCACGTCTACAGATGACTGAAAACAAAGTCTCCTGTGATGGGTTTTAATCATCCCCACAAAAGAGAAAACAAAACAGCTGACTATATCCTGAAATCCGTAATCTGAAAGAAAAAAGCAGTAGATGGGGGTCATGGTGTGATGTTTCCTACCCACCACCCAAGCCTCTATACCTCCCCCCAGTTTACCTTCCTGCTAGGGCTCTGTTGCACATCTTCCCTTAGGTGTCAGGTCAGGCCTATGTGTTGAGCCCTGATAATCCAATCTTCGATTTCATGCCTGCTGGCATCTAGCTCATTTCCATGTTCACTGGTACTGAGATGTAGCGACCTACCCTGAGACAGGTTCAGATTCTGGCTTCACACACACTGACTGAGGGATTCTAGAAGATGGAGTTCATTTCACATTTCGGTAACGTCTAAGATTCCTGGCCTGACACTCTAGAGCCTCCACAATCTTGTCCCAAGCTGCTATCTGCCCCCACACCTTCCTCGGCCCTATGCCCCATGCAGACTCTGCTTTGGCTCTCATTACCCTCCATTTGGAAGAACATTGCCCACTTTCACTTGAAGGGTACGTCTATACCTGTCCTTCAGCGAATTCATGTAACAAACATTAACAAGCACTCACTGTGTGCCAGATGTTGTTCTAGGCACTTTACACATCTCAACCTTTACAACAACCCTGAAAGGTAGGTACTATTATTATCCCCATTTTAAAGATGAGGAAGTAGAGACACAGAGATGGGGTCTAGCCTGCTCAAGGAGCCACAAGTAAGTAGCACGGCCAAGGCTCACACTTGGTGGTTAACCCCAGAATCTGTGTTCTTACTGATGATGCCAGCCTGCCTGCTTCATAAAACCTGCACATCCCAATTCCTGCTAAAATTACTCCTAAATTCCATAGTCCTCTAGTGGTATCTCTCTTTGGTCCTACCATTTGCTACCTAATTTTTGAGATGCTTATGGGCATTTCCTCTTTCGTGATCGATGGTCAGGTCTTGAGGACAGAATCCATGTCTGATTCAACTTCGACCCCTATGGCTCACCCCTGAGCCCTGCATATGCTAAAGGTTCATGTAAATATGTATGGGTGGAAGGAAGCAAACAAGGAAGGAAGAAAGAACCCACTCAGGTAAGGGATCTCCTGCTAGAGTGGAGGAAACACTTCCTTCTTTGTGTTCAACCCTGTGAGACTGTGATTTTTATGTTTACTTTTATTGTTTTAAGAGCAATTTTAGCTGCTCTGGTAAGAAAGGCTTAAAGATTAAAGCTGAGCCCTATGTGTATGGGAGGCAACAGCAGTCAAGTCCCCCTATGTTCGTCTCATGTCCAAGAGCTACTTGTAGAGGCAGTGGTAATGACAGTGACGGCAACTGAAGTAACACCAACAAAAACGACTATCAAAATTATTGCATAACAGTGTTAGACATTTTATACCCAGTATTTGCAATCTTTTCAATAACCCTGCAAGCTAGGTCTTATCATCCTTATTTTATAGATGGGAACTGAGTTTCAGAAAGGCTAATTCATTTGACCAAGGTCACAAGTTGGTGAAACACAGCATGGAGGTGAGAACCGAGTTCTGCTTTGCTCAGAGTTGATCTGGGCTCCAGCCACTACACAGTAGTACCTACAGTTCTGTAGAATCAAGAAAAGCAAGTCACCTGGCCTTGTCATTCTGTGCTTTCTGGACTTTCTCTGTGGTTTAGTCTTTGAGATGAAGAGTAACCTACTTTCACATTGCTCCGAATCCCTAATTACTAGGAACAGACAGGATGACAGTATAAAAATGTACCATGAGATCTACCAGAGGGAGGTGCAGAGAGGGGTAGGGGGCAAGGGATGGGGCCAGACAATTTGCTTGGACCCAAGGAGGCAAAGACAGAACTAAATGTTCTGTTTATTAGAAAGAATAAATCACTTTTCATTAATCTATAAAGTTGTCTTAGTTGGGCCACAACAAACACTCAGTGAGTTTACAACATCACCACAAAGACATTTTAGTGGTCTGGGTAGGAACAATGGTTTTCTTTGCACAGGAAAAGCAGCACTTTCCACCCCCAAAGGGCAGGGGGCAGAGGGGATCCCTCAAAATGCAGCACACATTTAAAATATGGTTCAGCTGTGATTCATCAAATCTGGAATTGTATTCTATTTACGCTAGGATTCTTGGTGCAATGTGTTCCCTAAATGCTGTCAGAATCATCTTTCCTTGATCCTAAATGAGAGACCACTTCCTCCAACATGCTCTAAAGCACACAATACACTTAAGACAGACTTCTCTGTGTGAAAGAGAAAAGTGATGCTATCATAAGCAGAAACACCAGGAGCTGCTGGGTGCCCAGTTAAAAAACAACCACATTAACAGTGGACTAAATAAGAAAATCGTGCTTCTAAAGAGAAATAGCCCATTAAATATTCTTTATCAGCTTGTTTTAGCCAAACTTGACATATTGGCTACTCACGTCTAGTCACGGCAATTTCAAGTCCATGACTTTTTCCTTTAAGTGAGCATTCCATAGAAAGCATAAGTTCTGGGAGGTGTTTCCGATGAGAAAGCAGTAACCTTTCCCTCTAAGCGACTCCAAATTGAGGGTAATGTGGACAATTTCACAGTCCCTAGGCTAAGTCTCCTGTAATAAATAGAACATAAGGTAGAAAACATGGGCACATCTTCAGGGAGCTTTATAGTAATCGGTTTCTAACAGTAACCCAGGCAATAGGCACAAACTCAGCAGCCTGGCCACTGCTCCAGCTTATCAATGGTCCCTCTCAATTTAAATGAAAACAAGACAAAACATGGCAGCTTAATCTGTTTCCTTTGCTCTGCTGTCTGAGGCAACTGATTTGAAGTTCATTCTTCTTTCTGTATCGTTCCCTGTCTGGTGGCCCTTCCTGACCCTGGGGTATAACATGGTAGAAGAAAAGCAGAGGCTTGACAGCCAGGCTCCCTGGTTTCTGGTCCTGATTGTCACTGACCAGCTCTGTGACTTTGGGCAAGTTACTTAACCTCTTTTGCCTCTGTCTCATCATCTGTAAAATGGGACCGATAAATAATAGTACCTATCTCACAGGGATGTTACAGGAAGTAAATTAGCAAGGGGATTAAATTAAAACAGAAGTGCTATGTAAGTGTTAGCTATAATTATTATTAATATTACTTATTCCTGTCTTTGCTTTCTTTCAACAACTATTTCTTGAATATCCAGTAGACAGAAGACTCTACACTGGATGCTATATGAACTTCAAATACAGACAGGATACAGTCCGCCCCAGTAAGGACAGAAAGTAAAAAGCTATAGTAAATATGTACAAATATCAGATTATCACATTGTACTGTACTGAAATTAATATAATGCTATATCAATTATACCTCAATTTAAAGAAAAGGGGGGTTTTGAGGAGGAAATAATATCAGAATGGGGGTATGGGGAGATATATCTGGTGGTGGCCTGCAGGAGGCACCCGGGTGGAGAGAGAACAGTTGGAAGACAACTGCACGAGAAAGGCATGAAGACACAGAGCCTGAGGGGGTGTCTGCAGTCTTGGGGGGGAAGGGGGAGGGAGGCGGGTCCCTCCACAGAACAGCTGTCTGGTCTGGGAGCTCTCTTAACCTCTCTTATCCACAGTTCTCTCAAGTTAACAAGAGGATAACATAGTAAAGTGTTTGCACAGTGCCTGACACATGGTAAAGACGCAGCAAACATTACCTAGAAAATCAAGTAATGATGTGCGCAACATTGTGAATGAAGAATTACTGTTCACCTGGGAGTCAGTTGTTGATGAAACAACAGCAGGTGACAGCAAGAGAGGGGGCGACGGAGACTTCCCCTGAGTCACTAGCCCTTGGGGCTGGCTAGAAGACTGCAAAGAGAGAGAATCCAGGAGAACTTCTGGACTGGCATGCACCTCTCCTTGACTATTCAATCAGATGAACCGGGGTAACTGGGCACTTCAGTCACCGTGTTTAACAAAGGTGTAGACTAGACAGAGTCAAGCCAGTGCCATCCCTGAATAGAACTCTGACCTACACACATGGTCCCTGAGGAAGACAGGCGAGGCTATTCCCTCAGACTGTCAGCCCAAAGCCTCCAATGCTGCTGATCACAGCATCACTGATCCCGTAAAAAGATAATCAGCATTACAGTTTCCATTTTTAAGGTGAGGAGATTAGGCTGAGGTCACTGGTGTGCTGGTAACAGCTGAACCCAGAGCCTAGGACTTTGTCTCGGACTTGAAAACCTGTTCCTCTCCCAGCTGTCTCTCAGGGCTGTTTTCACCCCCAATCAGTGTTCACAAATGGATCTAAAGCTGCACTGCAAAATATAAGAGTGTGAAATTGGAAATAAAATAGGTGCTTCTACATCTATTTTAATCCCATTTATTTTTAAGAATGACTAAGGTTAAGCTTTGCATGAAAGGTGAGAAATTGGTTTAAATCTTGATCTATCTCTTGGTTGACCGGTAAAATACTGTCATTCCTCTCAAGTGAAGAAAAGGGTCATCACAAATATCACACTTGCTTAGCTTTTCTTAAAACTAAGTGTATACCTCCTGGGCACTTTCTTCCAAGGTCTTAAGCACCTATGATTGGCCAGTTTTTAGTTTACTGGTATGTTCCATTCCTCCTTGGGGCACACTGTGTCTGCAAGCCTGTGGCAACTAGAGGGTTAATACTGTCAATATCACATAAATTCTCATCTTAAGTGGGAATCATTTGTCTCCATAGTTGAGCGTTGCCAACAATATGTGCTATTTATCAACTGAAGGAATCTGGCTCAGAACGGGGGCTAATACAATCACAGCAAAAGTAATACTACAAATTGGTTAGCAGGAAGCGTCTCCCCTATGAGCAAAAACAGTTATGTCAATAAGCCTACCTTAATGTGGAAGTAAATGAGGTTATCAGGCCATTGATTAAGAAGCTCACATAGGCATTGTTTTCATGAAATCCACAAAATGTTGCTGTCCCTCGTTCTTCCCATGGATCCCTTCTTCCATTAATATTGGGGATCCCCTCTTCACCTCAGTGGCCCGGAACAACGCTTCTGGGGTTTTCCCATAATCATCTGCTTCTTCTTATGCCTTATTCCATAGCTGGGGTGACTCCTAACTATCAGTCTTGCTTAGTCATGGGTGGTTTCCTCGTCAGACTTAATCTAAGAACCAAAGTCTCTCTTTTACTAGGTTTTACCTGAACAACAGTGGAAGCAATTTGTCTCTTAAAATCACTCCTTGAGCTTTAGCATTCACACTCTGCCCCGTGGTATCTCCTTATTGCTTGGAAACAAAATCCACTATTACTCAAAATAAGGAAAACAAGATTTCAGGTTGAGAGAGAGCCTTTCTTCCAAAAGCCTGAAACATCAGATGAGTAGTTCTTTCAATGTGTTCAGAGTTCAGTCAGCACATTTTGGTTATTCGAGACCCAGAAAATCCTCAGAAATCAGAGTTCATTAGGTGGGGTCAGAGATGGAGATGTATGATGATCACCAAGGAATTAATGAGGATGGAGGGAATCTAACCAATTTCACCGGGGGATCTCTACGGTCATCCATCTTTTCCACCATCTGCTCCAAATTTGGATCTATGCCCTGAGAGGCAAAAGACAAATCTATCCATCTTAAAAGTCCACTCAGGTGAAATGCCATTAAATTGTGTTATTGTCCAGAACTGCAGAGAGAAACATTCCTTCTCTGGTTAATCTGACAGCCATCAGTTGTTTCCCATTAACTCGAGAGAAGCATCTGGTTTGTGCTCTAGAATAAAATACCTCGCAATCTATCAAAATTAAACACCTAAGAGCTATTACTGAAACGAAGGACAGTTTCTTATTTGTTGGAGGTGGGTGGATTCATGCTTTCCCACGGAGTTCATGTTCTGGCATTCTTATCTTTGGGATTTGCATTCTCTGGGTGAATTGGAACCCAATAATCATACACCTGTTTTACGATTTTAAGCATTCCACATTAGCATAAATTAAAGCACATTCATATGGCTTTTATTGTTAAAGACAACAATCGCTGTAAAATATCATTCTTCCTGAGTGTTCTCAGATACGTCTGTTAACGTGTCCCAGTATCTACAAGCATGCTCACGTTTTTCCTGCAGTTGTTGTGCTCTGATACAGAGTCCAGACACAGCACAGATATAGAGGGAGGTCTTTCCAAAGTGTTTGTAGACCAAAGAGAATACAAGATGACCTAAAACACACTGGATTTTAAGATACTTCAAATAAGTTTTCTTTCACTGTATCTTAATCTTACTTCATGAGAAACAGGTATGTTCCTGAGATACCTAATGTAAGTCACATTTTAATAAATCAAAGTTCATTATTTATTCTCTCTCTCTCTCTCTCTCTCTCTGTTGGGGTCACCTAAATAAACATATATTTCAAAACTTTTAAAGCCAAAGATCATATCATTCTTGGAACAAGCACTTTGAAATATATTGTGATTCAACTCCAAATGGTTTCTCCCTTCTTTGTTTCAGAGTTCTTTGACCTGAACTACATTGCTTAGGGGTGGGAGACAGGGGGGAGGGGAAGAGGGAGAGGGGGCAGAGAGGCTGGGGGAGAGACAACGTGAGTGCACTTGTGAGAGCTCGCGCTGATGGCTCTGCCCAGTGTCCCTCGGCTAGCAAGTGTCCTTGGTGAGCATGATAAGGGAGACATGTGTCTGCTCACTCCTCAGCCTGGCTCAGCTCGCTGGGAGCTTACATAGCATAAGCATCTTGACATGCTCAGTAGACACGTATATTTTACACAACATGCTGTCACTACAAAAAAACCCTCTCTAATTCAAGATGATTGGACTGGTAGTCAGTTAACCTAAAAAAAAAAAAACTGGTTACAGCATGAAATCATAAAAATGATACTCTCATTATATACATTAACTGGCATTTATTATGTATGTTCACAAATACTTAAATATATGAGTATACACTTGTTTGCAAGCTTGGTATAGGAACAATACTTTGTCTTTGAAGATGGGCCCACTGTCTGGAATTCTCAGTCGTCTTTCCTGCATGCACCAGAAATCTGCTATGATTTTCAGGGTCAGCTTTCTTAAAGAAGAGAAAAAAACCCCAAAGACAGCCGAAAATCAATTGGACTGCGGAATCTACCTAGACTTTTACAAATTTCCCACCAATCTTTTAGAGTTATCTTGTTTAGAGTCAATTTAGCCATAATTTTTGGTTTTTTTAAGCAAATTCATCTTTGATAAGTCTTTCCAAGGCAACAGTGTAGTTTTCCTATAACTACCTCTCCTTTTCACACTCATATATCAACTGTTTATATAATATTTAGTTACATGTCTTAAGTGGAAAAAGTACAACCAGCATAAACAGGTTTGGGAACAAACAACTCTCAGTTGGCTCACAACTGAACTGACTGGAGGAGGGCGCGAGCCCAGTAGAGAGCAGCATGCCGTAGACATCTGGTCCGCTTGCCAGAGGGAAGCGGGCACAGCTTGATTGGTGAGTGGACCCAGGGAGCTCCTCTGCACCTCATCTGAGGCCCAGCCAAAGAAATAGCTACTGATCTAGTCCAGTGCTGGGCGGGGCGGGGCAGGGCAACCAGGTTGGACCTATAGAGGAACCGAAGGTTGGTCTCTAACCTGATGCTTTTCTAAGGCTTTGAAGGGTAATTTTGTCGGCTCAGTTTTTATCTTACAGACTAGTAGATAAATCTCCTCATAAGATGCAGTAAGTAATATGGCTGTAAACAGGACAGAAAGAAAAAGTAGTCATGCTTTTGGCTAAACTAAGGGAAAAATCTAAAGGCAGAATATAGATTATATAAGCATACAGAAGTATATATTACATAACTATATATAAATATATTATCAAAGTATATATTATATATTTTCATATATAATATATATTTTAAGGTATATATATATGTAATATATACTCTGTCGTTAGTTTTATATATAAGTATATATGTGGATGTATATGCATATACAGAGGGTATATACATTTTATATGTATATGTATGTATGTATATGTATATGTATATGTATATACAATGTATATATGTATATACATTTTAAGAAAGGAAAAAACTGGATTAATATATACTACTAATAAAAAATGAATACAACTCACGTTTGACTTCTGCAATTACAAGAGGTGCTCAAAGTGGTTACCATCAGCGTCCAGACACTTCTTATTACAGTGAACTACTGCTTGAGCAACGTTGACCAAAGTGTTAACATTGCTTAAAATGTGAATATATTTTTTGGCACCCCCAGTATATAAGTATACATACATATACTTCACTTATAAAGTGTGTGTGCGTGTGTGTGTGTGTGTGTGTGTGTGTGTGTGTTTGTACACATATCTGATGGTGCTTCATGAGGCGTGGAGGTTCACACTGTAGTTTAAGATCCTTTGACTAAAAATCTTAATCCCTAAAATTCCAGCTGGATTAAAAAAATTGGCTTAGTTGCCTTGGTTCAGTCGTTTAGACCTCAGTCCATCATTTTACTCATCGTTGCTACTATATAGGGTTTGGATAAAAATATTTCGGATGAAAAGTATCTGAAGCTGCATCCAGTCTCAGTGTCAGGAGTGAAAGCCCATCATCGTTCAGGCTAGCTGATTCCGCGCTGCAACACTTGCAACTGTGAGGGATGGTATATTTAAAGGGCCTTTATTTAGCTCTTGAGTTTTATTTATTTATGACTTATTATTTACATCCTGCCGATTTCCACGAAGGATTGGAGGCAGCTTAGCTCTTCACTTAAGCCCATTTTTAATCAGTTCAGTCACTTAACCCTCATCCTGCTACGTCCAACTTCAATCCAACTTCAATCGAGCAGTTTTCCCAGTGTGGTCAATTAACTCAGACTCCTGTGGTCTGGGCATTCCACTGAGCACCAGAGGCGGTGCCTTTGCAGAGACTGTGACCTTTGGTTTGCTGCCCAGTGCAGGGAGCTGCCCCAGCAGCACAGGAAATCCTGGCAGAACTTCCCAGGGCATCCCCTTTGGTGTCTAAGACCTCTCCAGGAAATGACGTAGGTGTGGAGACACACAGGGTCCTCAGCAGCTCTACACCCTATGCCAGGGAGCTGAAGAGTGGTCTCACAGACCCTCCCTGGTGAGGATGCAGGGCATGAGTAAGTGTCCCATCCAGTAGGGGTCTCTACCAATATGTTCAATAACCATATGCTCTTTTGTGCGAAACAAGAGAAAAGGCAAAGCTTTGACCTCAGCTCCCGTGGGTCTCCACCCCTGACAAGTCTCTAACTAAATGGAGCAAAGTATCCACAGGTCTGATTTCAATCTGCCACTGATCTCTCTAGGCTGAATAGGTCACCAAACTTCCCCATGCTTGGTTTTTCCATCTATACCTTAGTGATGAAAACAGCGGTCAGAGGCATGCTTAATGAACCTCAGGGTGAAGGTTGCCACATGTGGCTGCAGCAAAACCCCTGTGGTCCTTGTACCTGAGAGTCACTCCTATCGGCTGAATCTGACCACTGTCTTATGCTCCCAACCCTTTGCTCTTGGCTTTTCCTTGTGGGAACAGTGGCTGCCTAGCTCAGTGACAACTACTTTCCCCAGATTGTGGATAAAGCACTGCATGAAACCATATTCTCCTGTTAGGAATCCTGCACTTCTGATAATTCTGCTCTCTGAGAGGATAAATTGCATTCGGCACCCGGTACACAGTTGTTAATGTGAGGGACTGTCCTCAGACAAAACAGAGATGTTTTTCCATTAGTGGAGACAGATTTGGGGTGCATCATACACACTCTCCCACCAACCTTTTTGCAACCAATAGCAGACACCTATGAAAAGCTGGCTCAATCTTTGGGTGCAATCTGGGGCTGTGGGAAGCTAACTTGCATGCAGAAGGAATGACTCCATAACCCACACTAATAGATTCACTAAGGACTGAAATGAATGCACAGACAGAAGATCTAATACTGACCTTGACTAGGATGGGAGCTGTCGTAACTGAACAGAAAACTCTGGACTAGCTTCTGCAGGGGTCTGTCGATCTCAGTGGTCTGCTTTTATCTGCCAATTAACACTCTGTTCTTGCACCTGACTAACCAATCACAGGCTTGTAAATATGGCAGAAACACCAGGGGCAGGGCTTTGAACTCTTCAGGAATAAAATAGCAACAAAGAAATCTATGGACTCTGCATTTAGGTATCTGAAATATAGGTATGAAAAAGAATTTTTATTCTACATTATTTTAATCTAATATGTGAAGGCAAGTAATTGCATATCCTTGTCCTAGGTATAAAAATGCATGTAGATCAAGAGATAAGATTCGAATCACACTTTTCTATTTCTAAAGCACTTCCAAATGCTACTCTTGTGTGGTATCATTATTACAACCTTGCTTGATCAATGAGGAAACTGAGGCTCAGAAAAAAAAAGCAATTTGACTGAAGTCTAGAACTCTGGTGTTTTGCCTCAAAGTCGGCTACACCTTTCGCTCTACCATGTTCCCACCATTCAGGAGACAGGAACTTGCTGATTAAATCCATTGGGGGAAACAGCCTTCGGGGAACTAAAAAGACATATGAATAGCGTGTCATTGATTGGCTTACTTGAGCTCTCAATGTCTGCCCACAGAAATTCAGATGTTAATAGGCAAACAATTCTGTAGCTAAAAGCACTGGACATACATGCTTGGATTTCAAGTCTAATATAAGCCATTCAGAATCACTGGTGAAGAACTGTACATGCATCTCACTTTATAAAATGGCTATATAAATGTGGTTCAAGGCGGGGTGCTGCTGAAAAACATCATGAGATTCGAAACTTTTTAAAGAACTCTCAAGTTAAAGTTAATGTTTTATCCAGTCATTCCATCCAAAACACACCAACTGTCTTAGTTAGCCAAGCTGGAAAGTGAGTTGTGATGACTAGACTGCTTTCCACAACTGGCAGTCACAACGTGGTCTCTCTTCTGCCTTTGGTGAGCAGCCGTCCCCCCAGGCACTACTACTGCAGTCCAGGAGACTTACAGCCTCCTGGGCTCCTGCTCCCACTAACTCTCTAGGAACACTCCTCAGGATTAGAAAGAACTGTCTCCTGTTTTTTGCAAACAGAGGATACTTGTGGAAAAATTTGTGCTGGGGCAAATGTACCTAGAGAGAAGTGGATGATCAAGTGACAACTGCCTGGGCTTAAGTCCCTGGCCCATCACTCCCTAGAATAAGTTATCCAGCTTCTCAGAAGATTCTTGGTTTCCTCCATTAAAATATGGGGAAAATAAAAATAATGTCTACTCCCATGACCCTATAGGATAAAAGGAAATAAGGTGATTTGAGAACAACACAGTAACATACAAAGAAGAGTTTAGATATCAGTGAATTTGGGGAAATTAGATTCGCCAAGACCCTAGGACAAGGGGAGTGAGACTGATGGGGTCCTTGAGAGTGGGCCTGGCTCACTTCTCCACTTCTTCCTCCCAGCCTCACACATACCCCAGTGATGACTCTAGGCCATCTAAACTCCGTCCCAGTGTATTCTGTTATACAGGGCTCTGAGGTGATCCAAAGGGTAGTACCAAGCGATGATACCAGCACAGGTAGTTTCCAAAGGAAATTTCCAGAGTCCGGAGTCAGCCAGTACTCTAACAGCTGGGCTCTCTGACTGTTTGTTTTCAGGTGTCATGTTCTACCTTGTGACCACTAGACTCTGAGGTTAGGGGGAGGAGGATGTCCATCCATCTTTGTTTTCCCAAAGCACCAAGGAGACCATCCCCAGGAAATGTTTGCTGAAGAATGAGAACAGGAATAGTGATTATTCATGGTCCAGATAAAGGAATGGCTATAAAAGAGCCAAATGCCGTCTTCCCCCCAAAAAACTCCCCACACAAAAGTTATTTTAAATAGTCCTGATAAGAATGGGCACCACCAGGGAAAGTGGCAGGTCTCTTGTGAACTGTGAGACTGAGTTCCCAACCATGGCTTGTCTTGAATGCATCACAGGGCCTGTGGAGATATTGATCCCCTCAGCCCTCAGGTACGACCCAGGGTAGCTGGGTGACAAGATGGGCAGAACAAATGTTAGCACTTTCTCCATGCGCCCAGGGATGTAAGGACCAAGAAGCAGCCACAGAAATGTGAAACTGCAATCCCCAACATCTCCTCTCCATATTACAGAGAGCCACAGAGAAAATGATACTTAGATCCCAAGGGTCATTTATTTCCTTGCCTGATTCCTCATGTATGACATCAGGCCTTCACAGGCACCCTGCGAACACCGCATTCCCCACTTATAGGTAGGAAAACCGAGCAGAGAACACAACACAACTTTGATAACAGGTTACAACTCTCTCAGCAGAAAACCTTGACTACAAAGCCACAAAGAGTCAGTATTTTCACCCAACCTCTCCTCTCCTCCTCTGAAAACTTAGCATCTCTCTGACTTCTCGACTGGCAAGAAACAAGCAAGACCAACAGCCCAATCACACTGTGGATTCTAGCTGCCTTTGGAAAGTAAAAAGGAAGTCAAGGACAAAACCTGCACTTAACGGAGAGGGAGCACAACAGAGCAGCATGAAAAAGTCTTTAATATATGAACTGATAGTGTTACTCACAGAAGGACAGTTTTAGCTGATTATCAGTTTCAGTTTCTCATTACACCACAAATAGGTGGTGGGTGGATTAATTTGCTTCAGTAGCCAATATATCTGGAATATATTTTAGAGGAAAATATTTTAATGACCAATATTAACTGTAATTTATCACTGTAAGTTTAGTGAGGAAAATGAAAAATGATCACACCACAGGTGTTAGACACTTCTATAGATTGGATGGAATACATGCATTCCTATAAAAGGCATCCTGAACACTAGTCAATTTGGCATTGGCTTCCACTGGAAAATAGTTGTTAAGTTTCTCTAGGGAATGGAGAAATGGGAAAAAAAATCAGATGATCTGTCACCCGGCCTTATAGGCTTGACAAAATAGGAGAAAGCATGTAAAAAGCTAGTCACAGAATCAGCTTTACTATTATTCTTGCTACTTATTTGAAAGAACACCTGGGTAAATATCTCAGCATCTCTTGATATCTTAGCAGACAGGTTCGTGCTTGTTAAACAAGAGCTAGGGAGCTTCTCTTATAATCACCAAATAAGTCAAGTCCAAGGGCAAGGGGTAAGTGGAGGAAGGGGTGACCTGGGGAAGAGACCCTGATAGGGTCCACCACACCAAGAACAGCAGCGTCTTCAAAGGTGTACCTTGGGAAGAAAGGCTTTGACAGCTTCAGATTAAAGTATCTCTCTATATGTCAACAGAAAATAATCAAACCAAAAATTTAATCAATGAGAAACAATGTAGATAGAGAGACATGATATGAAAAATCTATTGAAACGATGAAGAGTAAAAACAGGAACCAAAGGTTACTGGAGAGCTGAATTCTACAGCAAAGAAAGTTAAAGGGTAAGAATCTAACCAATTCTGCCCATCTGATTTTGATTCATTTTTCCATATCCACCACAAAACTAGCTTCCTCAATATTAATAGTAATAATAACCCTAATAAATATTTGTTGAACATTTATTATATGCCAAACACTTGTAAGCACTTTACATGTATCAACTCCTTTCCTTACCAAAACAAACCTCTGTGGCAAATTTTATTGTTATCTCCATTTTACAGATGACTTAAAGCACAGAGAGGCCAAATAAATTGCCCAGGGTCACATACCTAGCAAGAGGTAAAGCCTGGATTCACAATTGGACATTTTGGCTCCAGAGCTTCTGCATTTAAACACTATGCTTTACTGTCTCTCAATGAAGAGGAGTGTCCAAAGGAAAGAGATCGTGAAAACAATGCCAGTGAAATCAAATGGGCTCCACCTTAAGCTTGCTGGAATAAATTCAGTCAACCAATTCCTACTGCTTTGAGTCTGTGTTCCCCAAGGAAAGTCTACACTATGACTGCCGCCCCAGCATCCATCCCACCTCTCCCCCATTATGAGGAGGACATGGGATTTGGGCAGATTCATTGACATGGTCTCTGAAAAAGCATATCTTATACCTGCAAAACAAGGAGCTGCTATTTTTGTTTATGGATTATCCTCCTGGGATCTTGGAAAGTGTGAATCTTTCCAGACCATCCATGAAGTAGCTGATCAAATCAAGCTTCAGATCTGCAAAGCTGAAGATCAGACCCTAGTCTACAAGAAAAAAAAAAATCAAAGAAGAAAAGTATCCCTTGAAGCCCAACCTCAAATAGTCATCCAGTCTAATTCATTTTCCAAGACAGAATAAAAGTAAACATAATTTACCGAGTACTTATTATGGATGCACCAGACACTGATGAGCTGCTCTATATACATCTTCCTCAGGCACTGTCTGTGCTCTCCTTGGAAAGGGGCAGGGACTCACCAGTCATGGAGTTAAGGCCGGTGGTTCCCAAGTATCACCGTTCAACACTGCTTCTGGGACAAAATTTACGTTGGCCTGTGGCTAAATAAGGAAAATCTGGACAAGACAATATGAGTTTTTCTGGAAATTATATGTGTACAGTATACCGGACTGTCCTTTACTCTGAGATTATATTCTTCCTTTTTCTGGTGTTGAAATGTCTTTTATGAAAAGATTGTAACATTATATGACAATTTCACTATTGCTGTTTTTAATATCCTTACTTCTCAAGATAAAAGCTAACAACTCCATGTTGAGCCTCCTCAAATTAAAAAAAAAATTGTTGTTAGGTTATAAAATCCCAAAGTGTAGAGTCACTGGCCCAGGGGGCTGACATTCTGGATTTTGCCTGACCTTAACCACAAAGGGAACTTAGAAACCAAAGAGACAATCCCATTGGCTGAAATATACCCTGTGACGCTGATGTCTTCCTTGCTAAGCTCCTATCTGACCTCTTGTTACTCCCTTAGTCTCCAGTGGCTGCTACCAGTAGGAATTCCCTATCCTTCCTGGCCAAGCTGACATGCTGAGCAGAGTTCAGGACACAGCTTTAAATGTGGTTTCCTGATTAACAGAGAGACCCCAGTTAGGCAGGAAGGAGTTTAACCCTGCATACTACATGTCCTAGTCATCTACCGGTTCTCAGGAATGAATATATCAACAGAAATGACCTGGGGCAAAATAGCATTCCTGAAAAAAATCCCTAACAACTCAGCAAGAGACTCTTGTCACTGCACTTCATCTTCTGTGCTTTCTTTTGACAAGTAAGTGTCACATTTAAGATTCAGTTACTCTAAAATACATTTAAACCAAACAATATTTGTGAAGTCTAATGATGACTGAGAGAAATGAGTGTTGAAAGGAACCAGACACACCTATAAGACATCTTGGCTAAGAAAGAGGGTAAAGAGAAGAGAGCTCCAAAACAGGAGCCAGGAAATGGGGGTGCTTGACTTATTCTGCCATTAAATTGCCTTAGACTCTTAGGAGAATCACACTCAGGTCTTCTAGTTGCTTGCCTGCAAAAAAGATGGCTGGTCCCTCTACATCCTAAAATTCTTTGATTCTCTTCATTATCTGAAGAAAAGGGCAAGGGCAATGTGTCAAGAAGGATGGTGAGGAAATATATTGAAAGAGTACCTTGAAGGAGATGTGTAAAATTCCTCAGGGGTCTCAAGGAACTGATTAGACACTGATGAAGGACGAACTGATGGGCCAGAGCCCCGGGAATGTCTCCAGTGGGTTTCTTCCCAGAGTGAGCTTCCAGCCACGGTGAGGTAATGAAATAGGCGTATCTTACTGAGAGCAAAGAAGAGAACAGGAAGAAAACAGGAGGAAAAGAAGCAGAGAAAACGCAAAGGCCTAATATGAGTGGGATCCTCCAAGTATCAAAACGAATGAGTACAACTCTGTGTTAGGTTTACAGGGTAGGGAGGAAAGAAAAAAAAGCTGAAAAGAGGGAAAGGGCAGAAGAACAGAGAAAGAGCAAAGAAGTAAGGGGGAAGAAAGAGAATCAAGACCTCTCTCATTTTAAATAGAAATAGAATTTCTTAATTCCCCCCACCATCCATTCACCAAAAAAGTCCCAGATGTGAGGTCCCATGGCATCCTGCCAACTTAGAGAAAAGCTGTACTCTTAAAAAGAACAATATAGTACCATTTTCTATGACACAGTGAACACAGATAGCCCATCTGTATGCAGATATGGAAGGGGGGGAAAAAAAACTCCACAAAGGGTCCATAGCCTTTAAAAAAAAAAAGATTACTGAGCTAAGCTATCCAGAAATAGAACATTTTGATTACAAAATAAAAACTAGGTCAATAAGATAATGGACGTGATTTAAATGAAAATCACAGTATTTGTAATGGGCTAAAAATGGTATCAATATTACTGCAGAGAAGGAATATAATTAAATGTATTTTTAAACAGCAGCTCCCCACCCCAGCCTTACAAATCCCAGCCCGGCCACCAGTATTCCTCCACCTCATCAGAGAGGAATGTGCTGGCATGCCACAAGTTGGTCTGAAGAATGCAGAGTTTCCGTACTCCTTTAGAAGATCCCAAATGACATTGGTTAGCTACATTCTTTCACTTGTAGATCACTATTATTCACTTATAAAGCAAAGAAATGGAAAGGTTAGGGATCTGACCATTTCATTCTTTTACCATTTTTACTATGTGGCCAGGAAACACACAAATGGATTTCTAACTGCCCCAGTTCTCTCTGGTCCGCTGAAGAAAGGAAAATTCTGACCCATCATATGAGATGGATATAGATGCAGGCTAGGAACTGAGATGAAAGGCAGAAGTGCAAATTTCTGGTTTTCTTTCTACAACTTGTGGCATGGCCTCGTAGAGCAACTCTAACGATTGCATGTAATTTATCTTTTAAACCCTCACGAGGAAAAGGGAGGCAAAGAGAAACAAGATAAATCAGACATAAGGAATAATGTTCTGGATGGTGAATACAATTACTACAGTGAGTATACAAAGGTTGCTATGGCATTTCCTTGGATGTTTATGTAAGAACCAAGGCCTAGGAATCTGTTTATGAGGAAGTATCAATGGTCCTCCCAACTTGGGATGCCATCAGGGGTAAAATAAAGATTAAGCAGAATTACTCTATGATGAATATATTACCACTTTAGAATATATGTGTGTGTATTATAATATATATATAATATATATATATATAATATATGTATTATATATATTATATATATAATTTATATATATATATTATATATATAGTATTCCTTATTAAAGGAGATTTCATCAATATTTATATCGTGGAAATGTCGGAATAAGATATCAGCATGACTACATATACATATTAATCAGTCAGAAGTGATTATTCTCAAGATCTTATTGTGGGTACTACATATTTACTAGCAAGTTTTTAAAAATAATTAACTCTTTAATATGCTTAAATTCCAACATACCACTCATTAGCTGCAAGGCATTCATTCATCCTTAGAAACCATAAGCTTACCTCCCATGAAGAAAATCTGTTAAATGACAAACTGAACTTGTCAAACAAAACAGAAGTAGGGAATTTAGTCATGTTATGTTACAGCTCATGTAATGCTGAATCCCCTAAGTGCAATAAAGTATGTTTGTAAAATATCATTAAGTTAGTGTCCACTTCCACCCCTCTTTACTTTGAGCACTACATAAAAACTATTTCAACACACAGCACGTTGACAGACACCATAACGATGAGTCCTTTCTGTAAGTGATTTAAGGAGCTCCAAACCCCTGGTATTCTGAGTCAAGTGAAATAAGTCACTATAATAGGTCTTGAGGAATTCTAAACCAAGAGAAAGGCCAAAAAGTTAAGGATCATCTGAGCTCATCCTATCACTCTCGGGGTTGTTCTTATTTATAGTTCCTCCCTATCACCAGGGCCTCTAAACCTTGAAATGAAAATAGAGAAGCAAAAGTGTGGCAAGGGTCACTGCAAACAGGGGAAAACTTCTGCGAATATCTTGAAAGTGAGGTGTTCAGTTTTCTGTCACTTTTAACTCTGACCTTCCATGACCTCAGTTTGGAGACCCTGATAGGGATGAAAGGAAAGAAAAGGGTCAAGCAAGTGAAAAACAATGAAAGAATGCTCAGTGCCAGCATGTGACGTGGGGCACGCCTCTGGTCTGTGAGTCTGGTGGGGGGAAAAATGGATTATTTATAGGAGAAGGGAAGCAAGATGATAAAATAAGCTCTTGACAAAGAGGATAAAAGCTTATGTTGGGAAAAGCTTGAGGGGAGGAAAAGGCATGGGAATCATTTGCACTGTCACAGGATGAACTTGGTCTAGCAGTGACTTTGGCATATTTTGGCTTCTCAGCAGGGAGGAACCAGCTGGGGGCTGGGGAAACTGGTGTTTTTGAAGAAGGAGAAACAGCTGCTGGAGCACGAGTGTAGGAAGGAAGTCCTCTTCCCTATTGCTAACTCACAAGATATATCTGTAATCCAGTCGCGGGAGTTACTATAATGAGACAAAGGGGGACAAAATTGAGTCACTGCCAATTATTGCCCCGAGACCTTTGACAATGTGATTATTCCCACAAATGCAAAGAAGGGAAAAAACACTAGCCAAGAACCTGGGGTCCTCATCTCTAAATAGGACTCATGGAAGGAATTCTAATTTTTCTGTTTAAGCAACTATTAATTCTTTACACAGGTTCAGGAACAGGATGGACTGGTGAATCAATACTGATGTAAAGGTTTATATATAAACAATATGTAAACCCTCTATTCCATGTCTTTTCTCTGATAAAAGTTGTGAGTTCGATGGATGTAATTCACTTTCACTCCCTTCTGTTGACTTTGTCAGGTGAGGTCAGTGGGAAGACAAGACAAATCTCTGGAATAATCATTCCTCAAGTAAGAGTTTTCAATAACCCTATCCATTGCCCTTATAAGTCAGTAATAGAAAATCTTGTATGTGTTTTTTTTTTTAATAGTAAACATCCTAATGGTTAAGTCTAAACAGACTGGAAACAAATGCCGAATACATCAACACTGGCCATGTTAATGGGAAAAAGTATAAAACACACGTTTCCATGTAAATGAAATCCTACATTTATAAAAGCAAGCAAGATGACTATGTGTGACAAACACTTATAGGCAAATGCAAAGAAGTGGAAAAAAGTTCCCCCTTCTAAAACAAACTAATTTTTTCTCAGCATACAATTCTCATAAATTCTGACATGTATGCTTGCTTGAAAAAACAATTTAAGTCAACACTTCCCACTCTGTTATCCAACTCTGAGGCATAAAATTTTGGTTAAATAGTCTAAAAGTACTTTTATGCACCAAGAGCAGGCAACAACTGACAGACCACAGCAGTCACACTGCAGTTGGACTTCTACCAGTTTCTGTGCTGGCACCCCACTAAACCTCCAGGTCTACACCACCCACTCTCCCTCTCCCTACCTTCTCCCTTCTTTGAGAGCTATTTCAAGGGCTCCCAGTGTGAGCTTTCTCCCAGTGATCACCACCCCAGACACTAGTCTATTCAGAAAAACAACTTTTCTGGTTCAGCAACACCATCACCAGAATGCCATGTTCCTCCCCCGGGGTCAACGCCTCCATTTCAAAACAGGATCCTCTGACTTCCCACTTCCTCAAAGCCTCTGCACCGCCCTTGAATAATACTCTCGTCCCTCAGCTTCTCTTTCTCTTCTGGCTCCTCCCTTCAACTAAAAACCTTAATAAACCACAGCTCATGAAATCATGAGACAATTCCAGGATCACATGTGCAACTGCCTACTTGACAGCCCCCATGGGATGTCTAATAGGCACCTCTAGCTTAGTATGTCCAAAACGGAATCCCGGATTTTGATGCTAACCTGGTACTCCTTTAGCGTTCCCCATTTCAATACACAATACCACTCAATTGTTTAGGGCAAAAGCTTGGAATCATCCCCGACTCCTCTCTATCTCGCATACCACACATTTCACCCAACAACAGATTCTGTTGACTCTGCCTTGACAATGTATCTCTGGACTCCAACTACCTGTCTCCACAGTCACCATTGCTATGCTGGTCCAAGCCATCACCATCCCTCACCTGGAATACTGGAGTAACCTAACAGCTCTTGGCTGGCGTTCTTACTCTTTCACTAAAGTCTATTCTCTGCATTCACAGTGATTATTTACAAAGCCCAATCAAACTCATTCTCCTTCTCAAACTTTCCCAAGGCTTCCCATCACAACTAAAACACAATCCAAAGTTTGACATGGACTGTCCAGCTCCTGACAGCCCCGTCACCTGCAGGGCTACCTCTCCACCATCAATTCCTGCCACACTTTGCCTCACTCCATTCCAGCCTCACTGACTTGCCTACTATTTTTTTTTTAAAGATTTTTATTGGGGAATTGGGGGGATGGGAAGAGTGCTGGGGAATTGGGGAAAGGGGAACAGACAAGTTGCTGTCGTTTTGTTCTTCAGTCTAGTTGTGGAGGACGTTACTTCACTGGCCCAAGTTGGCACCATCATTGTGCTTTTCCCGGGTGAGGCAGATCAGTCGCCGGCTTCTGGACGGCTGCTCACTGCGGCTGCTGGCCGCTCACGCTGGCTGCTGGCTACACACGGTAGCCCATGGCAACCCACTGCCACAGGGACTGCAGCCCACGCCGTCGCCGGCGACTCACGGCAGCCCAGCTCCAGGTTGAGCTGTTGTTCAGCATCTTAGCTGTGGAGGGCAGTGTCACTGGCCCTCATATGTGGGATCCGAACCGGGGCCCTCTGGTGTCCCAAGCCAGTTCTTAACCATCGCGCCACTCGGCCGGCCCATTGCCTACTATTTTTTTAAACACACGACAACTCTGAATATTATCTAGTGCACATAGATTAAATATTATCTCTATGCAAATGTGAAATCTATTTATCCACCTACCAATCTGTTTCTCTGATACAGCCTCAGGATACACACTCTGTCTACAAGGCATCTCAAGTTAGATGTCCCAATGCCAACACAAATTAGACACTGAAAAAAGGAGCTATTTTCCCATCACCAGGCTGGAAGCCTTGAAGTAGCTGCCAACCTCCACTGTACTTCAACCCACAACCCGTGAGCTGCCAAATCCTGCCACATTCCCTAGCACAGAAGTCTTAGTTTGCCCTTTCCTCTTCTTCCCACTATTCAGAGTCTTGTGCCTGTCCCGCTCATCATGTCTGAAATCCCACACCTCCTCCAGTTGTCCCCTGGCTTCCTCATATTGCTGTAACAAGTGTCCTTTCAGAGGGCTGACAAGGGCTTCTTTCTACACCCAAGTTCAGGTCCACACATGTCGGCCTCCTGCTTCCTACGACTTAATCCTTTTATTGCCTTCTACTGTCCCTATGCTGCCCAACACGCTAGCCACTAGTCACAGGTGGCTATTTAAATTTCACTTAATTAAAATTTAATAAAAGTAAAAATTCAGTTCCTCTGCTGCCCTAGCCACATTTTAAGTGTTCAATGGCCACACGTGACTGTGGAACAGCACAGCTATAGAACATTTCCACCATCACAGAAAGTGCGGGAACCTATCCTCTCTGGAAAATTTACTCAACTCCCACAACAAAGTCTTCTGTGAGAATAAATCCCATACCGAACAAGGCCTTTCAACCCAATTTTTATCAAGACCTCATGCTTCAATATTAGGGAGTTGCTGAAATGTTCTTTCCTGAAATTCACCTTAATTTTAAGGGAAAGACAAATTACATACATACCCTTCACCCTAACCCACATAAACATGACTTTCCTTTTATAAAACTCCTTTTCTGTGCAAAGTAAATATTTACATATTAATATTCAATTTATATGCTTTTCAACGCTTGCTCAGCTTTTATGCCTTTACTATCTGTTCAATAAGGTAAACTATTTTAGACTGAATGCTCTCAGGGCCAATATTTAATGATGCCAAGCATAGAAAGCTCTTTAATAATCATGTTTTAATAAGGGTGATAGCATAGTGGGAAAGCACTTAGGCTTTGAAATTACCCTGCATCTGAATTCTTGTTCTGCCACTTTCTAGCCAGGGACCTTGGGCAAGTTATTTAATCCCTCATCATTCTCAGTTTAAGCAACTGTGGAACACAGAAAATGATAACTGTCTTCCTTATAGGGTTGCTGTGATAATTAAATGAGATCAGACCTGTAAATCTCTTAGCGATGATGGAAACATCATGACCAGTCATTAATATCAACCAATGATGATCCTATCAATTATTTTAAATAGTTGTAAATAAAATAAATTTAAATAATACTTGAAGAGGTTCAAAGTAAGATGAAAAAGAAATTCCAAATGCAACTGCTTGTCTCACAGAGTCAAATGAATGTCTTTAGATACAATGTAATGGCTATTTAAATATCAAACTGTGGAAAATATGTATCAGGATAACATAAATTTGAACATTTCCAATCTGCTTCTTGTATAAAAGCTGCATAGCATTTCCAGTTCTTTGGAAAATTTATTTCAGGGACAGTGGAACCTTGCTTGGCAAGTTGAACAACTTTCCATTAGTTAAATGCAAGAAGGATGATTTCATTTTAAAAGTGAAATGTGGAAAGTGGTCAAATGGGCAGGATATAACTAATCATACTGTCTTTTTAAAAATCTGAAAAACAAAACTATAATAGAGAGAAGAAAGACTTATAATTCAAAGCACATGTAGACATTATTTTGCACTGAGTACATAAAGGTCCATCATCTATTCCAGTGAACAAATAAAATGGGTACACACATTGCACACATTCAGGGCATGAGATATCTCTCCCAGCCTTTAGTAGCTAGCTGAAATTCAGAGGTAGCTGTGTGTACTCAATAGCCAAAGCCAGTACATTAGTTCTGCCAAACAAGTCATCCATTCATCTCTCGCTATGGCTTCTGAAGGTGCCAGGCTAGTGCTTCTCAAAGGGTGCACCTTGAACCAATAGCAGCAGCATCACCTGGGAACTTGCATATTCTTGGGCTCCACCTGGATCTACTACATGAGAAACTCTGGGGGTGTGACCCACCCATGTGTGCTGGTTCAAGCTCTCCAGATGTTTGTAGCGCCCAAGACGGGGAAATACACCTGGGCTGCACCTGGGTTCTGCAGATAGAAGCCATTGGATCTCCTCTTGGATAGGTAGTATCGAAAATATCTTCAACAAGCGCTCACCTGTATGGACACATGATATGGATTCCACTGCCCTCACCAGGACTTGATTCCCTGATGTGAAAATTAATGGGATCATTAATAATTTGTTAAGCAGGGTCCAGGAAAAGGAGATCCTTGTGGCTCTCTGGCACCAACAAGCTGGGTCATGTGGAGGAAGCTAATCTTAGAACCACGCATTTTGTCTCTCGTAAAACAAAGGCAAAATCATATGGCCCTACTTTACTTGGCCTTTATAGGAAGAATTACTGATCTACAATGAGACACAAAGGATAAAGTATTGCAGCTACTTTAGGAAAACCCCTGACACATCTTTTTAAAATTTACTTTGGGAAACAAAAGAATCACAGAATTATATAACAAAGTCCCACCAACTATATGAAAAACAAACAAAAAAAGGAAAGATACAGGAAACTCTTTTCAGAGGTTTTTCAAAACTTAACAGTCAAAACTCATTCGATGGGAAATGGAGACGTATTCTGGATCTCAAAACTTGAATCATCATGTGAAAATACTTTTAAGCAAGAATGCCTTAAATAATTCTATTGTCATTTTTAAAAGATCTAAAACCAAAAATGAAAGCTTATTTTAATATTTTGATGCTTCCATAGTGTTGACAGTTATATTTTCCCAATTCAAATATATTCTCCAGCAGAGTGCCTTATTCATTTTTTCAGTGGAAGGAAATAAAATTCAGTATGCATAAATTTAAAGTCTTGTGCTTTTTAAAAAACAGATTTCGTTTGAACATTTTTTTACAAGGTGCATATAGTCACATATTGTTTTGTACTTAAGATAATTTAAAGAAACTAGCTGAGTCTTTGAACTCATAAGTTCAAAGATATATTGCATAGTTGTACTCGAATACGTACAGCCAGTTTCTGAAAGGAGAAAACTTAACAGTGGTTATGTTTGGGCAGTGGGACTGGTGGCGGGAACAGTGAAATGTCTTTTACTTTTTTACTTTAAATCCTTGAGTCTTATTTAAATTGAATTTTGGTACCCATTTTGTATAATTCTTTTACCTGTACTAGTTAGAAATAAAAAGTTAACTTAAAAACAATAAATCCATGCACTGGACCATTGACCTTTGGTATCCATTTCCTTGAACGTCACTTAAAAACATTAGGTAGCACTTTCAGCTGACTTTTCCTACAATTTGAGTACGCTATCACCAGATGACAAGAGGTTCTCATCTGGTACAACCCAGTCAAGCTGCAAATGAAGAAAGTGAAGCTCAGAGGGGCGAAAGGATTCACCCACATCCTCAAACTCACTCATACCAGAGGCAAGGCTCCCCCTAAGTTCCTGAACTTCTTGGTTTCTGCTTTTATTTTTTAAATCACATCATGTTGCCCATCACATGTTCTATAACACCACTGGTGCGTTCATCTAAGATATGAATCATAATCATGAAGTTGCTACAGTGTTACAAAAACATAACTCCATTGGAACTAAAGTGGATCACTATAATTAAACCCTGCACTTAATGATGGTCCTTGCTAAGGACCCGTATGGAGGCAGAGAGACAGGAGGGCTTAAGATCAGAGATTAGGCAGTTTTCTTCGTGAATTTGACTCCTCCATTTACTAATTGTGTGGCAAATTGCATGTAACCTCCTGATACCTTCTTTTTCTCATTTGTAATACCGTAATTAAAAACCATATCTATCTACTTAACAGAACTCTGAAGATTAAATGAAATAATTTATGTCAAGTACATAGCCAAACGCCTGGTACATAGTAAGTGGTCAATAAAAGTGAGCTATGACCAGTCAAAATTTAAATGTAAAAACTAACTACAATTCAGAACCTTCTTCACTAATCCCAGGCTGTTTTTAATCTATTACAATCATGGTCTCCTCCCCTAAATTTGAGTCTAAGTCCTCGCCTTTGAGAAGATCTGCATTTACCACAAATTGGTAACCTTAGAAAAGACACCCCTCCCTGCTACCACTCTCCCCAGCAGTAAGCGCTGAAAAGCTAGGATTAGATAAATGTGTGAGAAACACTGGAGAATGGCAAAGTTTCCCAAACAAGAGATAGACTTTGTTTTTAGCTTACCCTGAGTCGTGGTTGGTAGTCATTTGTTCTCAGATCTCTGGATCACCCAAATGACCTCTGACTGCTTCCCCAGCTAGCTGCCCACAATGAGAACTTGTTCTAATGGGTCCCTCCCAGGGCTTGCTGCCTTCCCAGCCCAGGGTGAAGCCCCTTCCTTGGAACTGCCCCTCCATCAGAGCCCCTCTTTTCTCCTTTCCACCGGCGGAAAGGCCTCTCTTCTCTACGTTAAAAGTGCAAAACAAAACAAAACCCTGTGACTAATTTCTTTTCAACTCTGGAGAAGGTAGTTTTCCATTATTCTCTTCAGTGAAGGAGAAAGAAGTCAGTCAGATCTTTGTGCGCTCCTTAACAAAAACATTCTTTGAAGGCACAACAGAATAAGCAATAACTGACAATTTAAACATACCTGGAATACTTCCCCACACATATTTCTAGAGTGTCTTATAATACCACAAAGCTTCAAACAGCATACCAACCTCTGCCTCCTGGCATGGAAATGAAACTATCTAAGCCCATTGTCAAGGCAGTTTGAGGGTATTTTCAAATGCTTACTGGAAACGATAACAACAATCAATCTATTGAGAGCTCATGCTGTAAATCTTTGGGCCTAGGAGATTTCCTAGCTCCAGGCTGGTGCTTCCATAAAAGGGCAGACATTTGCCAATGTCTGGTTTAGTGACAAAGGCCAAAGAACAGCTTTGGAGTTTGAAACCAAACAATCAAGAGTGCGAAGCCTGCACTTGCTGTTACCAACCATCCGGTGGAGAAGGTTCACAGTCAATTCATTTGCATGGTGTTAGACCAACAATGAGCTTACTCAGTGAGTTTCACAATTAGGGCAAACAATTCTAAAGGCTGTATTCTTTTTTTCCCTTCCCTATAGTTCTTTTTCAAAATCAGATCTGCTGAAGGGGTGCAAAAGTAAAGGGAGCTGAGCTGGGGATGGGTTTCCTTTTTTAAGAAAATTGAAATATGATGAACATATAACATTTAATTCGTTTTAGGTCTACAACATAATGATTTGATACATGTATATACTGTGAAGTGATCACTACAATAAATTTAATTAAAATCCATCACCACACATACTTACAATTTTTTTCTTGTTTTGAGAACTTTTAAGGTCTACTCTTTTAGCATCTTTCCAACATATTATACAATACAGTATTGTTAACCAAGTCATGCTGTACATTACATCCGCATTAAATCCATAATAAGGCCTTGTTTATCTAATAACTGGGAGTTTGTACCTTTTGACCACCTTCACCCATGCATCCCACACTCCCTCCCACCTCCCATCTCTGGCAACCACTAATCTGTTCTCTGTATCTATGTGTTCAGTTTTTTGTTTTTTTGGTTTTTTTAGATTCTACATATACATGAGATCATGTAGTATTTGTCTTTCTCTGTCTGATTTATTTCACTTAGCATAATGCCCTCAAGGTCCATCCTTGTTGTCATAATGGCAGGATTTCCTTTTTATGGCTGAATAAATAATCCATTGTTAGTATCTATCACATCTTCTTTAAGGGATGGAGTTCTTGGAGCTCCTACTCTAAGTCCCCTGCTCTTTCTTGTTTTTTTTTTTAATGATTTTTACCAAGATCCTTGCTGATTTAATGCTTTATTCTTACTCAACATCTGCCTTCCTATCCAGATATCAGAGGAACTAAATATGCAGTTGCATCGGTAAACCGCCTTGAGACCTTTGAGGAAAGGGAGTTAATTTCCTTTACAGTCCAGGGCTTTCCAACCACATGTTGGGCTCCCTGCTGGGTTCTCCATCATTCACAGGTTCTGGCGGGCCAGTGACACATCTCCTAATACTTACTAATGCACACAGGCTTACGAAACCATGTTCAAGAATGAAGGGTTTGTAGGTTTGGTTAAAGCAGACTTGCTTCCCCTTGATTCAGAATGTTTTTCTCTTCATCTGATTTTCTGGCCCTTCCCCCTTTTCTCTCTTCGCCCCAAGCTCCCAACCAGGAACCGAGAAGCTGGATCATCAACATAACAGGATCTTTCATTCCTGTGATTTCAGAGACGAACCTACAGCACCAGGCGCACAGCTGATACTGAGTGAGTACCTGTTGAGTGAATGAATGAATGAGCGAACGAATGAACAAAGGAAACTGGTACCCACTGCTACTCTACCCAGGTTGTACAACAAAGATTTGCCTACATTTGGGGCCAAAGTCAGGGCCAGATGAATTCAAAAAGATTCTTCTACAAACAGGCAATGTCAGACCAATTTGAGGACAACGGTTTATGTCAGGTTTGCAAAATCAGCTCTTGCTTTTATGTCGCCCCTGCCCACTTCCAATTCCCTGATTGTACCTGGTGCCCGCCTCATTGAAGGAAGTCCCCTTGTGTTGTACTCCCCTAGGGCTACTATTCCAGCCTAGAGAAAGCCTTGTCCACATTATCATGATTTTAGTCCTCTGCCCTCAGTGAGAAGTCAGGAAAGAAACTTGATAAATAATTTCAGGCCATAGTGCTGGGAGAAGACGAGATAGATGCATTTTAGAGAGAAACTCAGAACTAATATCTACATTCCAAGAGCTTAAAATGTACTGACTTCTTGATAAAAGCCCATATAGAAAATTAAATGTCATGGCTCCTCCCACACAGAAAGTGGCTCCATGTAGAAACTACACTGGACTTGGAGTCAGAAGACTTGGATTTGAGTCTTGGGTCTGCCTCCTACTGGCTGGTTATCGTAAGTCAAACAAATACACACTATCTCTGATCTGAAATGTTATCTATAAAACGGAGAGCATAATGCCCCGTCTCATAGTGCTATTACAGGGATTGAATGCAATGGCATTTATAATATTACTTTATCAAATCTAATGTAATAAAAGGAATGAAACAGCACAGAAAAAAGGGACAAAAAGACTATTCTTTGAAAATCCAGAATACGAGTATAAGATAGAAGGGGCAATTTGTATGACCTGAAATGAGTTTAGAAAAGACTTGGGTTGCGATCTGTAGGGCCTCACACATAATCATAGCATCAAAGTAACAAGTGCTCCCTGCTTATAGACCCAGTGTATTCCTAGAGTGCTGGTGCTGAAGGAGGTGATGATGGTGATGATGGTGATGATGATGATGATGGTGATGATGGTGATGATGATGATAATGATGGTGCCTTTATTGAGTGATGACCACATACCTGGTACTATTCTGAGCACTTTGTATGTTTTACCTTGTTCAACCTGATACTAACTCTACGAGGTAATACTATTATCTCCATTTTACAGATAAAAAAGCAAACTAAGGCCCAGAGAGTTGAATTCATCATTAAGTACAATTCCCTCCAAACACGTACTTTTCTTTAAAATAGGCTGTTGAATGAGAGGAGAAAAGCATCAGGAAGTAAAAGCCAAGCTTTTATCCAGCAGGACTGACAGGGTGAAGCTGAGAGAGGTGAAGCTCAGGAGCAGGGGTGGGATGAAGTTATTGACACTGAGAAGATACCTGCAAGAATTCTAGTGGGAAAGACCAAAAGGACATTCTTTGGAACAGAAGACAAAACGTAGCCTGTGTGTAAGGGGAAGGCCAATAGGAAGCAAGGAGAATGTAGTTGTTGGGAAATCAACAGAGATCATACCATGGCATTTTCCCCACTGCCTGCCCCATGCACCAAACACACTAATCAGCAATGTTCTCATTCTCAGAGGCACGACCTGCTGCTGTGACAATTGAGGGCTGGAGCGAGGGCATGCTGATAAAGCTGCTGCCATCCCCAAAGCTTCGTGCCACCTCTGAGTATTCAGCACCATTCCTGTGAGCAATGACGGGAGGAAACAGCTAAAGCTAGCTGTCACCACCAGACTACTAATGAAAACCGTCAAGTCTGCAAACAAAACGGCCAGCTTCTTCACAATTAAACGACCACCCACAATAGTATAAATTTGGAAAAGGAGCCGCTCCCACTGGGAATAGGTTTCCTCAGTGGTAAATCCCACAACAGGCTTGTTTTAGAGACAAGTAAAATGAGATTATACAATTCCTAACAATGTCTTTGCCATTCTGTATTTTTCTTCTTCTAAATCAATAAATCGTTGATTCTATGTCAATGGGGACCTCTTACATCCCAAACACAGATAAGAGATTTCAGAGATTAGCTACAGGTCTTTATGGTAATGAAACAAATTTACAAAACCAAAGGAGAACACTGTAATCCCATGGCACAAAAAATGCCAGGTACTGTTATGAGAAAGAGAGAGAGAAAGACACACAGAGAGGCAGAGAAAAGTAGAGAGGGAGAGAGGCAGAGAAAAGTAGAGAGGGAAAGAGAAAACATTTCCAAGGAAAGAGTTAAGGCAGTGGTTATATTATATTTGTTTTGTTTAATTAGGGGAAAGGCCAACAGAAGTCACTTTTTTCCTTGACTTACTTGGGGTGACAGGTTTGTATATAGTGATTTGTAGGTACACAGAAAACAAAATACCAAAGCTATTTTTTTTTAATCAAACACAAATATTTTGTGTAGACTTTTTGGCCAAACAGATCCTATTGAAAATAAACAGAATTGCAAGGATTTGGCATTTTAAAAGAGAGTAGTTGTAGAATGTCGATTGTAGACCTCTTTATATCCTTGTCACTGAGCCAGATGTATTATAACTAGTAACTGGTACCGTGGAAATGTGTGTGTGTGTGTGTGTGTGTGTGTGTGTGTGTATTTTTATAACACTTGACATTCAAAACATCTAATCAAGTAGGCAAGTAGCAGGCACCACTAGCATCCAGAGCAAATGGAAGCAGTGTGATATGAGCTGGTGTGTTTGAAACCCCAATACAAAGGAGAAACAGCCCCAAAACCCCAGGGTTGAACATGGAGAAGTAGGTCTGCATAGAAGTGCTGAGGACTGAGCGTGAGAGGCGCCGTGGTGGGAAGGGACCAACGATCCTTGGCTGCCCTACTTCCTGTGGCCCAACTGGTGGTGGCTGTGAGGCATGGCTCCCACTGGTGAGGCTGGCTACCCCCCTACCTCTTCCTATTACACATCCCCTCACCCCTAATCCTGATGCCTTAGTTGAAACTCAAGGTAGAGTTAGATGAAGGCAAGATGTTTTAGATAAGAATGCAGCACACACATGAGAAGCAAAGATGCTAAGATATCTCATCAAGGTTTAACCACCATGTTTCTTTTCTTATATCTTCAAGACTACAGGCTAGAGGAGAGCACAGCAGCAATAACAACAACAATAATAGCTGCCACTTATTCCATGTCTCCATGTATCACTGTGCTAAGAACTTTCCATAAAAAATGTTATTAATTTTCACAATAATTCTGTGATGCAGGTTACTTTCCCCCATAACAGAGATGAAGAAACAGAGGCTTAGAGACATTAAAGTAATTTGCTGAGGTCAATAAGTAGCAAGTGGCATGGCCCACAGATCTGCTAAACAATGTCCTCTCCCTCTAGCATGCCAATCTTGCTCAACCCTAGAGAGAGGCAAATGGGATGCTATGCCCTAAGTTTAATAAATCTAAATTTAGTCTGATTAAAAAAAAATTCCATAAGGCAAAATCAACCCTGTTTAATTTGGGGAGGGATAATTTTTCAACAACAGCGTTTGAAGTACACATTTGAACTGCCACACGTCCACCTTCCTAGAACATCAGTAGACACTAGATCCAGGTAATAAAACTAAAATTTCAATTTCTAGCCTGGCTAGAAATTATTATAAATACTTTCATGATAATAGAAATTAATTTCAGAATTCTATTAGAACTCACAGTATAATCTATCCTAAAGCAATTCAATAAGTGATTGGCTTAATCTCCTAGAGAAACCTCTCATTGCTCAAAGAATAGTAACAGAAACTGTTTTACTTATAAGCGAATCTGCTTTTAACAAGAACTTACAGGTGAATATGCTTTTAAATCAGGGAATTGAACAAATAGCCTCGTTGGTAATTTATTATAATTCCCCTTTTTCTTTCACATTTATTCTGGTTGAGACAGAGAATATCTCTAATACTAAAAGGTTATAATATCTATCACTAAATAGTCATCCTCAAAATGCCAATATTAGAATTCTATTCCCTTGGTTCGAGGTAAAATATTAATGTACACAGAGGTTTGTATAAGCTTAACAGAGCCAACTCAGCATGACAAATGAGGCGAATTCCACACAGCACATTACGGAGACATCAGGTTAGTGCGCTCCTAAGACCAGCTGCTCTGCGCTGCAGGTCCCTGGTACACTCCCTCCATGAGTCACACTTGCCCTAAGCCGGTGGCATTCACCAAGTGGCTTGTTTCAGCAAAGACAAGACTTTTCTTCTGCTCCTGGAGAGTGAAGACTCCATATGTTGTGCCATAATCTCCTTGTAGCAAAAAATAGCCTTGGGGATTGATATCACTTCCAGGAAGGAAGGATGCACGGGCGGCGGCCATTTGGCAAAGGAGCTACCAAGGTTGGGTCTTGGTGCAACAACTGACTGGTTCTGTTGCCTGAGACATTCCTTAAACATAAGAGCAATGTGTTCGCAGAGAGGCTATGGAGTCTGGGCATTGTTCGGAGGTGTATGAGGAATTCTTAATAAACCTTTCAAGAATTCAAGAGTTCCTGAGTGGCACATCAACCATAAAAGGAGAGAAATTTCATTTGCTGGGGAATCCTAAAAAGCCATTTAGAACTAACTAAATACAACCAGTGTCAAAAAAGGGTCAAGAAGTACATCACTGTGTCACATACCAAGCCACCTTCTGCCCCTGCTCATTTCTCTCCTTGAGAAGCCAGAGCTAATGGAGGAAAATGTTTCCCTTCTCTTCTGAGGATGCTGTCGACAGCTCTACGGCCCACTAGGCCTCTTTTCCACTCCTCTTCTGTGCCGATGCCCAGTGCTGACGTCTGCATCTCATCTCCATGTGGAAGGATGGAGGGACTCTTACTTGACCTATCAGCAGCTTTGGACACTGTTCATCATTTCCCCTCCTTGATGATCCTTCTTCACTTAGTGTCAAGGGCTAAACACTCTCCTGACTTTCAAAGAGCCTCACTGGTGGCTCTTATTCATCCTTTTTTCCTAGTGGCTACACATCTCCCAGACTCCTGATGCTGAAATAACTCAGTCCTTAGTCTTCTCTAACTACCCTCAGTCCCTTGGTGATCTCATGCAGTCTCATTCTGTATAGATGGTATTTAATGCAAAAAACTCCCAAATCTACCCTTGACCATTCTCTTGAATTCTAGACTTGTATATCTAACTGCTTATTCATCATTGGACTTGGAGGTATACTCAACATCTCAAATTCGACATGTCCCAAACTGAAAGCATTTTATAATATTAAGTCACTCTTTCATAACCACCAGATGAGAATGGTGAGATCACTCTGATTTTATAAAGAACAGTGAAGCACAGAGAAGTGAGATTATTGCCTGACGCTACGCCTCTAGTGAGGGACAGAACCAAGGGGGCATCACCATCCTCGAGTCCCCTCTCTCTCTGCCTTCCTCTCCTCTCCACCCTCACCCTGCCATCAGCCAAGCCTGCAGGTTCCACTTCCTCATCTTACCACCACCCCAGGCACCCAAACACCATGCTCTTTCTTGCATGGGTCACTGCAGTAGCTCCTAACTAACCCCCTGCCTCCTTCCACTTGCCCCCAACTGTCTGCCCTTGAAAGGTTTATTACCAGAGTTATCTTATAAAACCAAAGTTTAGACCCTCTAATGGCTTCCACTGCACTTAGAACACACTCCTAAGTAGAGTCTATACAAAGTTGGCCTGCCTTCCTGGCCAACTCAGCCTGGCACCCTCCTCCTCACCTGCCAGTCTTTAGCCACACTGGTCTGCGTTAAGGACCTTGAACACACAGGGGCCACTTCTGCCTTGTAGCTTAGCCTCAGCTGTTGTGACCCCAGATTTTACATGGCTGGATCTGTCTCATCATATGGGATTTAATTTCAGTGTCATGTCTATAGACTGACCTTCCTTGACCACCCAATTTAAGGTAACCCCTGCCTCTATCCCATATAACCCACACTTTTACACTCTAGTTGGGACTATGGATTAGTACAACCTCTTCAGGCAGCCAGTTGGCAATATCCATCAAATGTGTAGCCGTTTGACCTGGCAATTCTACTTCTAAGAATTTATTCTAAATATAAACTTGTACATATGTGAAATGATATATATTACAGGATTATTTATTGCTGTGTTGCTTCTAATAGCAAAATGCAGACAACAACCTAAGTGTCATCAGTAGGAGCACCTGAAATAAATTATAGTTCAAAGTAACATATAAAAATGCATTAGGTACTTAACAACCTTATGATCTAAGTACAATTACAGGCATACATTGGAGATATTGTGGGTTCAGTTCCAAACCACCACAATAAAGCAAGTATCTCAATAAAATGGGTCACATTAATTTTTTGGTTTCCCAGTACATATAAAAGTTATGTTTACATTATACTGTAATTGATTAAGTGTGCAATAACATTATGTCTAAAATACCAATGTATATAGCTTAATTAAAAATATTTTATTGCCACTAATCATTAGAGAAATGCAAATAAAAACCACAATGAGCTACCACCTCACTCCGGTCAGAACGGCTATCATCAATAAATTAACAAACAACAAGTGCTGGCAAGGTTGTGGGGAAAAGAGAACCCTGGTGTACTGTTGGTGGGATTGCAGATTGGTGCAGCCACTATGGAAATCAGTATGGAGATATCTCAAAAAACTGGAAATGGAACTACCTTATGACCAAGCAATTCCACTCTTAGGTACTTATCCAGAAAACCCAAGACACTAATTCGAAAAAATATATGCACCCCTATGTTCATTGCAGCGCTATTCACAATAGCTAAGACTTGGAAACAACTGAAATGCCCATCGGTAGATGACTGGATTAAGAAACTATGGTACATTTACACAATGGAGTATTACTCAGCTATAAAGAAGAAGGAAATAGTAACATTTGCAATGATATGGATGGACCTGGAGACTATTATGCTAAGTGAAATAAGTCAGTCAGAGAAAGAAAAATCCCATATGATCTCGCTTATATGTGGAATCTAAAGAACTGAATAAATGAGTAATGTAAACAGAAATAGTCTCAGAGACACAGAGGAAAACTGATGATTGCTAGATGGGACGGGGGTGGGGATGAGGGAGAAGGGGAAGGGACGAGACAACATAAGTTGGTAACTACAATGTTGCCTCAGGGATAGAAAAGACAGTTTGAGGAATATAATCAATAATGTTGGAAATATCTTTTAGGGGGCCAGATGGACTCATGTCTTTTTAGGGAGACCACTTCATGGACGGCGTAGAGGCCTGACCACTGCACTGTACATCTGAAACTGCCGTTGAATAATATTATATGTCAACTATAATTTAATACATATATAGTCATGGGATGTGGAGTATAATGTGGGAATTCAGTCAATGGAATTGTAATAGATATGTATGATATCGAGGGTGGGAGGACAGTGGATGGGGGAGGGGGGTTGTCACTTTGTGAGGAGTGAAAAGGATAACTATTGCATTGTTTTGTACACCTGAAACTAATAAAAAAATAATAAAGTCATACACTGCAAATATGCAAAAACAAAAACAAAATTTTATTGCCAAAAAATGCTAACCATCATCTGAGCCTTCAGCAAGTCATAATCTTTTTGCTGGTGGAGGGTCTTGCCTCGATGTTGATGAAAAGAAATATATGGAAAGCACACTAAAGTAAAGCACAATAAAATGAGGTATAAGCCTCATTAAGCCCTATGTTAAAGGAGAAATCTAAGGCACAGTGAGCTTAGCTAACTAACCCAAGATGCATAGCTAATCAGTGGTAAAGTAGGGATTCAAATCTCAGGTTCTTAGTCTCTATACTATAATGCTTCCCCATTCGCATTCCCATGGTGCAATACCATACAGCCATCAAAAGGAGTGAGGCGTTATATACATACTGATATGGACTGATCTCTAAGACACGCTGTTAGGTGAAAACAGTGTAGAATAGTAGGTAGAGTTTCAGCTCTGGGAGTTTTTTCTTTTTAAAGATTACATATATATGTGTGCATACATCTATAAAAAGATATCTAAGAAATAGTGGAAAGAAAAACTAGGTAGCTAGGGGCAGGGGTGGGAGAAGACTTACATTTCACTTCTTACTTTTTTTTTTTGCCTTTTTATGTTTCTTGTGTATGTATAAACACATACATACTGCCTAGTCAAAGAACCAAATAATTAAAAACAGATTGCCAGGTTGCTATTTTTTTCCATAAAGAGTACACCCAAGTCACTCTTTATCATATCACCTGTTGTATTTTCTTTATGTATCTACTATTAGATGGTTTATTTATTAATGCATGATTGTCTTATGACTTCACTAGAGTCATCACCTAAAATTGTTTGTGTTTTTTTTTGCAGTGGGGCAGTGGGGGAAGGGCAGTTCATGTTTTTTATACTAGGTACATAAGCTCACCAGACCCCATTAGAACGTAAGCTCCATGAAGGCAGGGACTGTGCGTGGAAAGCTCAGTGCCACGGCCCCAACATTTAGCATACCAACTCATGTAGAGTAATTCTGAATGAATGAATGAATGAATGATAATTCATGCTCAAGAACCTAGGGCTTAGATAATCAGAGTCAAAATATAAGAACCTTTTTTACCAAAAATGCATGAAAGTTTTTAATGGTTTAGATCAGCAAGTATGAAAAATTAAGATCCTCAAAGAATCCATTATATCATTAACACTCAATGTAGAGATTCTAAGCAAGCAGTACACACAAAGATAAGTCCTAGTTCTCATGGGATTTCACTTGGGCTTATTTAGGGTGAAAAAATGCTGATAATGAGCAAGAAGTGGTGAGTTAATGAAAGAAAAAGAAGATCGCTCAAGCCTTAAAAAACAGGAACAATTTAGAAAAGCCATGCAGACATCTACAAAGCTTCAGCCATTATTTAATTTGGGGTCATACAAATTATTGTTGATTCAGTAAAGGAAAACTTCCTTTTTGAGTTTTCAAAGATGCACAACGCTAAGGAGAACATCTGCCCTAGAAATGGCCTCCGTGAGCCCTTCAGAGGTGCACTGTCTGGTTATATTGTCATATGCAAAGGAATAAGCTCAGTAACAGACCCGAACTAAAAAACCTACAGGAAAATGATGATCCTGAGAACGGTCTTTATTTTTAAACTAATTAACAAGGCAGAGGAGGAGAGGATCATGTGAGATGGTTAATTTTATGTGTCAACTTGACTGGACAATGGGGTACCCAGATATTTGGTCAAACATTATTCTGAGTGGTCCATGAGGGTATTTCTGGATAAGATTAACATTTAAGTCAGTAGAGTGAGTAAATCAGATTGCTCTCCCTAATGTGGGTGGGCCTTGTCCAATCAATTGAAGGCCTGACTTGAACAAAAAGGTGACCTTTCCCTGAGTAGGAGAGAATTCCTCCTGCCTGTCTTTGAGCTGAGACATCAGCTTTATCTTGTCTTTGGGCTCAAACTAAAACATCAGCTCTTCTGGTTCTCAGCTCAGGCCTTTGGCCTTGGGCTGGAACTAAATCATTGGCTGTCTTGTATCTCAAGCTTGTTGACTCATCCTGTAGATCTTTGGATTTGTCAGCCTCCATAACTGTGTGAACCAATTCTTTATAATAAATATTATATATTGGGTTGTTGGAAAAGTCATAATGCATTTTTGCAACAAAAAACAGAAAAAAATACGTTATGACTTTTCCAACAACCCTATATATATTATATATATATATATATATATATATATATATATACACACACACACACATATATATATATACACATACACACACACACATACACCAGAGGGTGCCAATAAAATGTATATACATTTTAAGAAAGGAAAACTATTAAAATTGTAATATTCAATACAAGTCATGTTTGACTTCTGCAGTTACAAGAGGCACTCAAAGTGGTTACCATTAACGTTCAGATACTTCTGATTATGGCAAACTACTGCTTGAGAAACAATGACCAAAGTGTCCACTTGTATACATTTTTTTGGCATCCCTGGTACATATAAATATATAAATATAAATATATATACATAAACATATTCCCCCCCCCCTGTTTCTGGATAACCCTGGCTAATACATGCTGCTTCCTCTGTTAGGAAACTTGCCAGAGTGAAACGCCTCTTGCTTGGTACCACCTATCACTAGAAACCTGAAATGGGAATACAATGTTTCCCCCAATACACACCCCAGTCATGAGAATGTATCAGCATATTCTCGGCCAGTAGAGAGAGGATCAACAGTTTAAAAGCTAAAGACTTACACACATATACCTGATAAGGAATTGATATCCAGAATATATAAAGAACTATTACACCTCAACAACAAAAAAGCAACTCAATTACAAAAATGGGTAAATAGATATTTCACCAAAGAAGACATACAAATGGCTAATAAGCACATGAAAATATGCTCAACATTACTAATCATTAGGGAAATGCAAATCAAAACCACAATGAAATATTAATTGAAACCCATTAAGATGACCACTATTAAAAAAACAACAAGTGTTGGCAAGGATTGGGAGATACTGAAATCCTTGTAGACTTCTGGTGGGAATGTGAAATGATGCAGCTGCTATGGAAAATAGTATGGCAACTCTTCAAAAAATTAAAAATAGAATTAACATATGATCTAGCAATCACACTTCTGGGTATATACACAAAAGAATTGAAAGCGGTACCTTGAAGAGATATTTGTACACCCGTGTTCATAGCAGCATTATTCATAGAAGCAACCCAGTGTCCATCAACAGATGAATGGATAAACAAAATATGGTATATACACACTATGGAGTATTATTCAGCCTTAAAAAGGAAGGAAATTCTGACAGATGGTACAACATGGATGAACCTTAAGGCCATGTTAAGTGAAATAAGCTAGTCAGGAAAAGACAAATACTATATGATTCCACTTTACAAAATACCTAGAGTAGTTAAATTCATAGATGCAGAAATCCAAATGGTAGTTGCCCAGGGCTAGGGGAAGGGGGGACTGGGGAGTTTTTGCTAACATATATGCAGTTTTAGTTTTATAAGATAAAAAGAGTTCTGCAGATGGATGGATGGTGATGGTTACACAACAATATGAACGTACTCAATATGAACTGTAAACTTAAAAACGGTTAAAATTGTAAATGTTATGCTACATGTATTTTACAATTTAAAAACAAAGCTAAAGACTTAGAGCTCTCCAAGATACTCAAGCAAGCTTTAAAAAGACGTTGCAACAAAATGCATATCCTGTAGTCCCATTATGTAAAACCTAATATAAATATAAAAGCACGGGAAGCAGACAAATTGCCATTAGCAGTTACTAGTAAGAAGGGAAGTGGGGGATGAATAGAATGGGAGTGTTCATATATCTATCAACCTGTGTGCCTCTGTATTGACTGAATCTAGTACAGTAAGAACATATCTATATTTGCTTCCTAGGGCGGCTGTAACAAAGTACCAAAAACTGAGTGGCTTAAGCAATAGAAATTTATTCTCTCCCACGTTGGAGCCTGGAAGTCTGAAATCAGGTGACTGCAGAGCCACACCCCCTCTGAGACTGGGTAGACGCCTTCCCAGCTTCTGGTGGTGACTGTCAATTCTTGCTTGGCATTCCTTGGTTTACAGCATCATCACTCCAATCTCTGCCTCTGTCACCACATGTTTTCTCCCTGTGTGCCTCCCCTCCCTTGGCATTTTCTTCTTTTTATAAGGACATCCATCATATTAGATTAGGACCCACATAATGATTTCATCTTAACTTGCCTACATCTGCAAAGGCCCTATTTCCAAATAAGGTCACATTCATAGCCTCTAGGAGTTAGGACTTCAACGTTTTGGAGGGGACACAATTCAACGATAGAAACATTCATTCATATTTTTAAAGATGACAGTTAAAGTCCCTTGAACCCTCTACCTATGAGCCCTTAAGAGGGTAAGGAAAGATACTTTAGAGGCAGTATTGTGAAAATTAAGAGCCCAGGGTCAGGAGTCACACTGAAAAGGTTCATATCCTTGTCAGCCACTTACAAATTACATAACCTTGGGCATGGAACTTTTTCTTGCCTCAGTTTCCTTATCTTTAACACAATAGCACCTAGCTCACAGGAGGAGAATTAAATTATTGTTATGAGGATTAAATTAATTACAAAATGCTTATTAGCACATAGTAAGTGCTCAATCAACATGAGCGATTATGTTGATTATCGCCATTTACAGGATCCCCAAGACTCCCTTGGAAAGCGTTCTTGGGGACAGAGAGCCTTTATTTTGGCAATGCAGACTCAATGCCTTTCTCTCTATCGTCCTTACCCACGAGTCTCATGCTTGTGACACAGCACCAGCAATTTCATCCACGATAGGGTTTATACTGCTGCACTAAATATTCTTCATCCATGCAGTTATCCAACCACCTCCTGGGTACAGTCCCATCTGCAGCGTGGCAGTCAACGTCCTGCTGGCTGACTGGGTCTCAGGGCAGTGCCACCTAAACCATCAGGGTGAATGCTTCTCACTTCACGTGCAGCCCATGGAGGGATGCAAAGCAGCCCATGGCCTCAGGCCTTCCACTTTCTGTGATCAGCGCCCTAAATTTGGATTTTAATCTTGGCCTCCCTTGCTGCTAAATCTGTATCCAGTTAATCTTACAGGGTTGTGGGGGAGGAGTTATGCTGCTATGGCAACCTAACAACTCTGGGCAGAAGGACAGAAGAAATGGAATTCCAGGACCAAGACCACCAAAAGACTCAGAAACACCCATTGCTGCCTTTGTTTCACAAAAATGAATCTTGATATGCTACAATAAACAGACCCCTCTTCTCCTTTTTTTTTTACAAGTTTCTAGCCATTGACAAAAATAAAAGCCTGCTTATACAAGTATTCTATTCACATGTCATTTCCTAACAGGATAGAAACTAAAACTCACACTTCATTCAGCAAGTCAGGAAGTCAGCTGATTTCCTTTAAAGCTCTCTCGCTCGCTCTCTGCATGAAACGAGCAATTGTCCAGTCTGGATTTTATACATAATATTACTTTTTGACCTGCAGTTTACAAATAAACTAACAGAAGGACACAAATAGAGCTTCGGCCGGCTGCCTCATCTTCCAGTGGCTTCCAGGAGCCAGAGGAGGGCAGAGAAAGATGAAAGGACTACCTTGGTGACCCAGAGACCTCATCTTCCACAGTGACTACCACAGCAGAGCTGACCACACACAGCACAACAGATTTTCACATCTGTGTTTCCCTGTCTACATTCTGATGGAGTTTCTGAGGAATAGTAAATGATCTCAAAGGTAAATCATAGTCAAACACATGGACACAAACTAGGGATTAAGACTGTACCAGGCACTAAATAATCTAAAACAGACCCAAGAAAGTTCTGGTAGGCTAGCTCAGGATAGGACCAGCCAGGAGGCAGCAAGTGTAACTGACAAGCTTCGTCTCTGAAAAGCTACTCTAGGTTAAACTGAGGACTGACATCTTAGGGCAAGAGTTGAAAAGTTTTTTAAAAGAAAAAAAAAATGGTCAGAAGCACCTTCAGCCTGAATGTCTTTATTCTCTGTTTTTTACATCTTTTTCCAAGACAGTCTTTCTGAGCTTGAGCAAGGACAAGCGTCAACCCTGGAGGAGAATTTGTTAACTCAGGGTCTAGGGGTAGAGAGGTAAACAGGTGATGAGTTGGTTGGGTTATGATTATATTAAAGGAATGGCAATTGCTTAGAATTACACCATGATAATATAAACTGAATCTTGACATACAGATAAGAGAAGCGGGATGTGAAAAATCAGGGAAAAGCCACTCTGGAACAGGAATCAGAAGCTTCAAGTCCTTGGTTTGGCTCTACCACTTAACCAGCCACATGATCACAGACAAGTTATTTACAAGCCCTAAATTTCGGCTGCTTCAGCTATAAGTGGGTATAATAATATCTGCCCTGACTTCAACTATTGTACATATATGAAGCCATATACATGATAGCCTTTTATAAACTGCTAAGTACTGCTCAGTGACTATACTGCTATTTCTACTAAAATCTAGATTTGTTGGACATAAGCAATAGATGTTTCCCTGCTTTGTATACCCTTCAGCCTCCATAGGAGTGCCTCATACCCAATAGGAAAAAAAAGGAATTGAAAATGAAAATGTGCTAACCAAATATGCATAGTTTTAGACCAATTTCCCAAAAGTAGGTTTAAGGGAGAGCTGCCTGACTTGGAAAAATCAAAGCAGTTGGCCATCGCCAAGCAATCAGGGATGCATCCACGAGGTACAGAACGCCCGCAGGCAAAGCCGTTCTTCTTCCTAAATGGCATCTCCATAATGAGATCACTCACTGTTGTGCAAAGAGATAAAAAGTTTTAGTTCATAAAATTCTAGTTGGTAGCATGCCATGTCAATTAGCTTCTTACTCTTTGTTCAGAGCATTAACACTAAATTAGGACTAATTACCCTCTCAATTGACAATTTAGAGGTTGTTAAAATATAAATTAGCATGAAAGAACTATAGCATCCTGTGGAAAGCGAAATTCTGATGAAAAGGAGATAAATTCTAACATCTAACATTTGATGTGTGAATGATCCTGTACCAGGTGCTAACATAGGATGTCAAAGTAGAGCTTTACCCCCTTTCCTGACCTCCTGGAACGTAGGGTCTAAAAGGACAAGGTAACTCAGACCCATACGCACACTTGCGATCCAGTATGACACAAGGGCAATACGAAGCCTTAGTCAGGAGCAAAACACAGACTTTCCTCAGCATGCTTCAAAAACAACTAGAAGTTTTTAAGTAGCAGTCAAAGAGATGTGAACTTTAGCAGGACCATTTAGAGGTGCAATGTACGGAGAAATGAAGCAGGGAAGTAAGTCGGGAAAGTGAGGCAAAGGAGACCATTTGTCATGAGCTGCATATGCCCAACGAACAACACTGCATTGGGGGATACAGAGAATTTCATTTTTTAAAATTCTTGTATTGCCAAGTTCTATTCCTTAGGTACCTCCCGAGTACTTCACATTTCTGACTGGCAACCCCTTAACTATGGGGCCCTCTCTTGCAAATATAGGAACAGATTTTTAAAGAGGTATGAAGGGATTTAACATCTCCTTGTGTAAACATCACCTGGTGATCAGAAGAATAACAGTTTGTCAATAAACAAGCCCCACCTGGGTTCACAAACAAATCATAACGGCGTTTCCAGGTTCTGGAAGGAAACGTTTCCTTGCTATTTTCACTGCTGAACTTCGGGGCAGCCGATTTCAGAATGGCAATGTTTACATTATGTTCCCTACAATCTCACACCTAGTGTAGGGAAGACTAATGACAGTGTTGCAAGGCAGAAACGTGGGAGTAATTTGCTCAGCCAGTCGGAGTGCTTGCAATCTGGATGTATGCAACAGCAGGAAAGCCCATTCCTCCAATTGCCGAAATGATGTCTCGAGTGGAGTCAAATTTACACAAATATTTATAGAATTAGCAAAACACTATCATTGGCAGTTTCTTTGGGTTGCTTAATTTCCTGAAAGCCTTTTTTGTTGGGGGTGGTGGCTAAAACAGGAGGGACAAGGGAAGCCAGCCACCAAAAAAAAAATGCTAAGTGTGAAAAATGACTGGCTTTTTGCCAAGCTGGTGTAGTTTAGAGAAAGCATGGGAAACAAAACCGTGTCATAATTCATCCTAAAAAACAAACGGACTGACTATTGCTGTCAACTTCACCTATGTGGCTCCAAAGGCTTTTATTAGCCAACAAAATCCTTACATTTGGAAAGCACCCTGAAAGGTTGTATTTACTTTTCTGATACTGTTTTTTAAATTACTGTATCTTTGCCATACCGTTCACTGTTTAGTCATCTATGGTCACTTTGGCCCACAAAAAAAACAACACCCTTTTCCCAGGTTGCCCTTTATATTACAAAGTAATTGTGGTGCTCATTAATTGAACTTATTAATTGAGAATAATAAAACTATTTGCTTTCTTGGCAGTTCTTTCAGTTCTCAGTCTATTAAAAGTCACAAGTGACTCAGAAGAAGAGAGCATTGACTTTCTAGGTCTCAACTGCAGGCTTCTTACTAACCTTGATGATCACTTCATTTACTCTCCATTAAGCTGTTTTTTTCTGAAGCTTCCTGCTAGCATTGAAATAGATGTCAAAGCAGGTGGCCTCCAAAAGGTCTCGGATCAGAAATGCTTGGGCTCGCTGGCTCAGTGAGGGTTTGTGTAAAAACAGTCAATGGAGATGATTCCAGAAGAGAAGTACAGGGGCATTCAGTAATGTTTGATGCTTTTTACCTTCCCACATCAAACACTGACATGTAAGTGGGCATGTAATTGGAAAGGACATGATAGACATTAAATAGGAGTGGATGAAATCAAACCAGTTCCTCTCAGTACCATCCATTAGACTGTCTCCTCGCACCGAGTTCTGAGGGAAACTTGGTAATTATAAAATATTCTTCTCATTTTCTTCCTGGTTGTTAAGTTAAAGAAGGGTCCTGGACAGCCATAGTTCGCTTCCTTCCAACATTTCACAGAGAGTGGAAAGAATGAGAACATTCTAGGTCAGGAGATTCTAAAGGAGGTTACCCAGTAATAATCAGGGTCTCCCATGTTATTATCCCCAACTGTGCTCAGTATGTTTCTACGTTGATACCATCCTTACCTTCAAGTCAGCAAGTCTAAATCAAGCTCAACTTCCCCGCGCCCCCCACACTCCCGCCACCAAAAAAACAAATAGGTCCCTACCTTGTTTTCTTTATTTCCACCAACAGAATTATTTATCATTTTTCCAGTGGCCAAGAATTAATACTTTGGAATCATCTTTTACACATATCCTCCTTTTTCACCAACGTCCAGGCTATTTCTTAACAGAGTTTGTCATCATAGTTATCAGTTATATCATCAACAGATTTGGACCCCCTACTCATGTTCCAAAATTCACTGATATGGCCTAACCTTAGCTGTGGATATAAGCGCTCTCCCATCTACTCAGGGTCTTTAAAAAATGGAAGTGGACTTCATGATACTACAAAAAAATTGGAAAGTATACAAGGACTGCACTGAGGTCCTTCTGAGGAGCTAGAAACAGAAGTAAGACAGCCCTGTGAGACAGAAAACACAGGAGCGATACCTGAGATAGTTGCTCAGACCAGCAAAGATGCGTACTGGAACTAAAGAGCAACCAGGCCATCAGGACCTCAAAAGAGAAGAAGCTAGCCCTCCACGGGGTCAGAGAGCGAGAAAAGTCACTGGGGAAGCACTGGGAAAAGCCATGCCAAGCCTGTCTGAGCCAGTGTGCTCTGGGGAGCTGGGAGCAGAAACAGAACAAGTTTCTGCCCTCACAGTGCTGAGAGTCGAGGGGAGAAGAGAAAACCACCAAACCTGAATCATAACCCTTTCCATCCACCCAACTCCCTTGTTCTGACCCCATGCTCACCAAGGACCTCCTGGTTACGAGTCTCCTTTTCACCTACGCCTGCTGCAGCTCTGAAACCACTGCCTTGTGGCAGTCCTATTTCGCACTGTAAATTCTCCATGGCTTGTTTTTACACTGGAGCACTTGTTGAAATGGAGGCTCCAATTCAGTAGGTCTGGGTGGGATCTGAGATTCTGGTTTGCGACAAATTCCCAAGTGATGCAGATGCTGCTGGCCCATGAAACACACTTTGAGGAGCAAAAAAATCCAAGTATACAGACAACACGACAGACCAATGAAATCAGAGCCTCAGGGGCTGAGACCAGGAACCAGTGATGCTTCAAGCTGCGGATGATCCCATGGGCAGCCAGGGTTGAGACCCACTGGCCTACATGCCTTTCCAGGCCCAGGGGTTTTTCCTCAGCTTGAATCGTTGTTCTGGGCTCTCAGGAGCAAACCAACAAAGCCCTGTCTGCAGAGGCCTCGGCTACTTGCATTTTTTTGAAGTTCCTCATTGCCAAGGCAGAATCATACAAACTGTGCCACAGTTTAAGTGTTTACATTTATTAAGCCAGTGGCTTTAACACAGAGTACTACTTTACACATGAGCACATTTGAAGGTAACATCACAAGCGTGCTTCTGAGGAACATCGTAATCCTACAGCCCACCTCCCTTGACAGGCCCTGAACAGGGCCTCCACTAGTCGCCTAGCTACTTGAGAAAAATTTTCTCTGAGAACTAGGTAATGAGAATGCAAACTGGAAAAGAGACAGTATAACGATTGCTTCTGCAATGAAACATCAAAACTGATGCAACAAAATAAACCCTAAATGATTCATTTTTAATTTAAGCAAAAAACATACTATAAAGAAAAAACTTGTCTCCATTAACAAGCCATTGCCTAATGTCACTACCACAAAACTATTCCCATTGAAGAAATGAGTTTTTTAAATCAAAATCACAAAGATTGTGCATTGTAGCACATTTTTATATAAGAAAAATCAATGTAATCCTTCCCTTCCTCCAGAGAAAAATTCTTATAAAAGAAATACTCATTACTCTATCCTAAATTTCATGTTATGAGTAACACTAAAGAACCAAATGACTAAAAATCATTTTTAATAGTCATGGGAATGTAAAAAAACAGCAAAGGAAATAGAGCCACTAATATTACAGTAACTATGTATGGTGCGCGGTGGGTACTAGACTTATCAGTGTGATCATAAGGTATATAAATGTCTAATCACTATGTTGTATACCTGAAACTGGTATATGTCAACTGTAATTGAAAAACAAATTTAAAAAATCATTTTTAAAAGATCAATTGCAGGGCCAGCCGAGTGGCTCAGTTGGTTAGGAGCTCACTCAAGAGTGTGAGCTCTGAGCAACAGCGGTTCAATTCCCAGCCCAAGCCGAGCTGCCGCTGAGCTGCCAACAGGTGGCAGGATGGCTCAGCTAAAAAAAAAAAAAAAAAGATCAGGTGCTTCTCGCCCCCAAAAAACAACTGTTCTTTGCGTCATAGGCATATCAGAAATGAGTCTTGTTACACATTTTCAAAATCAGAAGATCTCCCTCTTTTTCTCTTAGACAATGCATTATAAAGCATCAACATCCTGAAAATTTTAGGGGATAGATTTGTTTTATTTGGGTCGAGGAGACTAGAAAGCAAGGACCTATCTGGTCAAGAACCTAGGAATGCTTATGTACTTCAAAAAGACATCCTGAAAATAAACACAAGTGAACAGTCTTCAGGCATTTTTAACCATGTGGGTCTTGCTTCATGGTGGCCTTTCAGGACTGTCTGTAGTGGATTGTGAGCAAGGGAAGGCTATTCTGTGATTTGCTGCTTGAGTTCAAGAGTTGCTATTTTAAAAATTCAAACAAAATCTGGGAGTTGAAATGCACCAAACCTTCACCTAGAGGTCAAATCTTCAAAACAGCTCTCACATGTCAGCTCTTTCTTTCTCCTTTTGTCACCTGATCTGATATGAAACTTCAGTTGCACGTAAGGGAAAAGAAATGGGACAATGATTTTTTTCCAGGTTCAGTTTTAAAATGATACCTAAGTTTGCTCAGAAAACACCATAGCTTTGGCACATATTCCTTAAGACTTCTTTCCTACCTGGTTTAATTGCAGTTTAAGAAAAGAGATCAGACCTAAAAACAGTCAAAATCACTCCACCTTATACTGAGAGAAGCTGTTTCTAAACTGGGGAGGTAGGGCCAGTGCCATATACAGCTGCACCATTTATCATCAGTTGTCTCATTTGGGGACCCTCTGGGTAGACCACAGTCACGTGAAGGGGAGAGAAGGTCACTACTATACTATTCACCTGGCATTTTAGGCAGGGCTCTTTGCACTGATTTGAGGATCAGATTGACCTACTTTTGATGATGATGATGATGATAGCGGCAGATAAAATTACCCCGTGTCCATTTTTGTTTTAGTCACTGTTCTAGGCAGTTTCTATTTGCTAATTCTTTTAATTCTCAGAACAGCCCTATGGAATGGGAACTCAATTAGGTCCCTTTGCAGAGTTCTGGCTATACAGCTGCTAACTGTGAGGCCTAGGGCAAGTTAGTAATTCCCAAACCCTTCATTTCAACATCTGAAAAATGAAGATGATGAAAATGCCAACCTCAAGAGATGATCTAGCAAGGCTCTCCCACACAGCCTGGCATATACGTAGTACCCACCAAAGGGTAGTTGTCAGCATTAGTTGAATGTCCGGCACAAGAGCTGTTCACCACACTCTCATGGCTCACCATCACCTCACATCACAGCTGAGGCTGAATTAGGGCGATACTGGCAGTGGTTAGTGTGGCTAAATTTAAGGCCAGATCATAGAAGTTCTCCTCAGATCAATCAAAGAATAAAATAACCTCCCACGTCCAAAGGAGAATAATATTTTTAAAACTTAGTTGACTTGTCTGCTTTGTTTTTGGATTCCAGCTGGAATAAAAAGGTTATCCCTAGCCACAAGCATGATCCCTTTCCCCATTTCTTAATGTGTTCTATATTAAATCTGTTCTAGTCATTTCTCCACGTATATGAATATTATGTAGGGAAAGAACACCTGTTATGTAAAATGCACTGAGTGCTAAAATAGGTCTTACAGACATAACCAGAAAAGACAAATGTAAATGAGAAGGCAGGGAATCAAGATTACCCCTCCTGTCCCGCAAGGATCACAGCATTTTAAATACAATCTAGGACATGGCGAGAAGAAAGTTATAATTTTCCAAACTTTGATAAGAACTATATCTGAATACCAGAAACACATCTTGGCTGATTAACATTTTGACTTGAAATAATTACCTATTAATTATACCAATAAGTGGATTATCATTCTTAGCAGTTTTTCCATTTATAATTCATTCTATTTTAAATCATTGTTGAGCACATATTTGATGGCAGTTGTATTCATGTTGTAAATGATTCTTGAAACATATTTAGAGAGACATATTGATCCATAAAGGAGCTCTTACTTATCCTTCTCTATGAAAACTTTATATTTTTTCAAAGACATGACTTTTTTTTATTAGTTTATGGGTACAAAACAATGCAATCGTTATACTTTTCACCCCTCACAAAGTGACAGCCCCCTTCCCCCAAACCACTCCTCTCCCGATATCATACATATCTATTACAATTCCATTGACTCCACTCCCACACTATACTCCACATCCTGTAACTATGTGTATATATATATATGTGTATATATATATATATATATATATTAAATTATAGTTGACATACAATATTATTCAATGGCAGCTTCAGATGTACAGTGCAGTGGTCAGTCCTCTACACCATCCATGTTCAAAGACATGACGTTTTTACAGGATGCTTGCCCTATTATACAGTTAGCCTTACGAAAAAGTACATTGCTTTATAGAGATCTAATAAATAGTGAAGTACAATATTTTTCTTTCCTTCCCAAGATATCTTTAAGTAATTTTGCAAAGGACAAGTGTTAGCTTAAAAATAAAGCAAACAAAAGGATGGAAAAAGAAAAGAAAAGCATCGTATCAGTGATTGGCCAAATTCTCTGAGCACCAGGCAAGGCTAGCATCCCTGAGGAAATATACTTTAGTAGACTGTAGCTGGCTCTCTCCAAACTGGAAGAAGGCCTGCTGCACGAAGGCTCTATTAAATCCAACAAACATTTAAAAATATATTGGAAGACATATTTATCTATTCTAACCAAGGCTTAAATTCTCTTGTTCATTTTCAGGTGTGAAGAGTGTAAGTTTGATAAATACTACAGTGGTGGTGGTTTGGCTAAACCAGTGATTTCTTGGTGTCAAAAGACTTATTTAATGTTTCTTTTGTGATTGATCCTTGGTAGATACTGGTTAAGATCTTAAAACTTCAACAGTTACAAAACAGTCACAGGGATGTAAAGTACAGCATAGGGAATGTAGTCAATAATATTGTAATAACTATGTATAGTGCCAGGTGGGTACTAGACACTGGGGGGAATCACTTTGTAAGTTATATAAATGTCTAATCACTATGCTGTCTACCTGAAACTAATATAATATTGAATGCAACTGTAATTTAAAAATTTTTTTAAATTTTAAATCTCAAAATTGGAAATGTAGTATTTCTTGGTTTTGAAGCAGTAATGTGTTGGTACATGTATTAATGATTGGTTCTTGCAGGGCAGAGGGGGTGTGTGTGTGGCGGGGGAGGATTTGTAGCATGAGCCAATTTCCTTGGTGTAAATACACCCAACATGGCTGATTTCAGACTACCTAGGTAAAGTCATTGAAAGTGTAGTTGGAAAGAGCTGTGGACTACTGGCTCATTGGAGCTGGTATGAGCTGGGTCCAGCACACCACTGGAAATAAAGTACTACATCAGCAATACCATATAGCTCTAGGCCAATTTCAATCTGAGTTGCACCAGAAACCACCTCATCTAAGTTGAAAGCATTTAATTTTTTATTCTTACAATGTTTGTCAGCCAAAGACTAATAATGTTTGAGCACAATCAATTGCAAACCCCTTGAAGAAAAAACAGGGTAACAAATGGAATGGTTTCTTAAAGAAGAAATTCTATCATACTAATCTCCAAAAACTCATGGCCAGGCCTAAAAGGTATCATCCATCTTCATGTCAGAAAGGCTTTAAGTCTTTCCCACACAATGTAGTCATCAATAAACTCGTGAAAACATGGTTCATATTGTGGTTAAAATCAGTTACCCAACTTTCAAGAAATTTATAAGATAGGCATAGTCATGAGTTACAGAAAAAGAATTGTCTTGGGTACACTTGTTGAATGGTGATCCAAGTCCATCTTAAAGTTGTCATCAGTAAGGCCTGACAATTAATTCTGAAGATGATGTGCGAGTAGAGGTAGTCAGATCTCCCACAGAAAAAGAGGTTGAATGACTTAAAATTAATCACGAAATTAACAACTCATCAGAATGACTGCATGCAGTATCAGCATGGACCACCTGACAGTTGTTCATTTTCTCAGCTTCAAAGACAAAATGTGAAGCCACTAGGGAACTGGCTAAACCTAAAATACCATCCTACACCACTATCCTGTGAATTGACAGGTTCTTCTTCACATAATTCTAACAAACCATTTGAGTGAAGAAGATGGTTTAGTGCTTTCAATGAAATAACTGACATACTAATTCACATTTGCATGTTCTTATAATATAACTTGTTGATCATTTAGTTAAAACAGCAAAGTTGTATTTATTTTTTGTTGAAACAGCCCATTGCATTTGGGGAGCCACAGTCTTTTCATGTATAGCTGAAAAAGAAATGCCCTATACATCCTATGGAATATGTTATCTCAAAAAAAGAAATGGTTCTTTCGTCTTCCATCCCTTATGCTCAGAGAATTACAAAGAAGAGTGCCATATGTAAACATCTCCACATTTATTAAATATTTAATTTCAGTACCTTTAAAAATCCTTTAGTTGGTAAATATGTATTTGCCACTCATCAGGGTCTTTAGCAAATTGTGTGACACAGAAGTGAAACAAGGATAAATTTTACTCAAAGGTGAATTGACTGGAAAAAAATTCCAGTTCTGGCTTCAACTTTCACAATCTCATATTCAAAATTCTCCTTTTGCAACTTAAGAACGTTATTTCTCTATTGCTACCTTATAAAATGAAATGTTACATTTTATTTGAAAATTCAGAACTCTTGAAATGTGTATTGTTGCTTCAGAAAACATAAACAACTACACAGTTGGTGACCAAATGGACATTTATAAGTTCTGGATTTGTTAAAACTAAATAATTACATCAATTTAGCAATAATAAATCAATGATAGTAAGTTTAACTATGTAAAAGCTTAACCAAAGGAATTCACAACAGTCAAGTTTCATATTATTAAATTCTGGAATGAGCCAATAAGAGAGATTATGTTGACTATATCTGGTTATCTAAAGACAGAGCAATTTGTTTTGGATGATGTGGGATATCACCTTGCCAGAAGCTTGGGGCCTCAACCAGGAGGGAGCCTTCCTATGCTCAGATCCTGTGCTTTAAACAGTATTGACACAACCACCAAGACGTACGCAGCTTCAAACAATGACACGAAGCCCTAACCGGCAGAAAAGGCTTCTAATGCAATAATAAAAGCAAATAAGAGTGATATACTAGTGTGTGATCTTTTTTGTGGATATGCTCATTCATGAAAGACTTAAGAAGCTCTAAAGAATCAAAAAGAAAACATAGGCATTGCCACATAATTCAATAAAGAGTTATTGGAGATATTTTTTCCCCAGAACATAAAAAAGCATGAAGTATATCTGAATAGTTTTAAAGAGAATAATAAAGACAGATATAAAATGTGCATGAGTAGAGGGATTAAGGCAATTTATAATCTTTCCTATGGGAAGGTTTACATTTTCATTCTCTATATGAGATACACTTAAACAGAGGCAGCTAGCGATTTGCCTGTAGTTATCATCTCTGGAAATCATGTGTGGTTTTATACAGTCACACGGGATATACCACAAATTGTAGAGCCACTAATAAATACCAATAAACTTTATTTAAAAGAAGATGGAGTATAACAAAATTTTATTTTTACATAGGAAGTTTCTGTTAAGAGAATTTTTGCCTTCATTTCTATTATACAATTAAATCTGCCTTTTGTGGGGGCAGAGGAGGATCCCTCTATGTAATAAAATAATGGAGTAAAGCTGTTAAAAATATACCTTCAAAACTATCACTTTCAGGTAAAATATTCTTACTTATTAGTAATACCATATTATAATTTCAAATAAGTCACAAAATATAAAATGATAAATATTAAAATAGAGTACAGACAGTACCTAATTATGGAATGCTTTATGTTCTAAAAGCTCATTTATAAATAACTTGTATGGACCTTGGAAGACCTTTTTCAAGAAACAATGCTATAAGAGGTGATTAGAGGCCTAGGTCAACCCACAGATATCTACTTAGCCCACCACGTTCCTAAAAATGTAGTACTTACAGTATCTAGTCCTAAAGAACCACAAGTAATAATATTTCTATCTGAAATAATTCAAAGTTCCAACTTGAGAAGTCAAATACATCTCCTGTGCTCTAAACAGGTATTTTTCAAGGGCCAAGAGACTGGTTCATGTAAACCTTGGCAGAGGTTTTGTATTGTTAGGAAAGGAATAGAATTAAGTCTCGTCACTCACTAATCACATAATCTCAGGCATTTCCTCAGCTGCAAAACCGAAGTATGATACCTGCCCTAGTTACTTCAGAGGTTTTCTCTCAGCATTAAATACAGTACAGGGATAGAGTACAAATAAATTGCAATATAAACTAGAAAGGTGCCTCACTCGTCTCCAGGTGGGTAAGGTCTTCATTTGACAGATGACCCAGAAGCAATGCGAGGTTGGGTGACTTGTCCCAAGTTGCAAGGTGAACTTGTAAAAAGCCAAGAGAAAAAGCCAGGTCCCTTGACTTCAGGCCCATCTCCCTTTGCACTAGATGTGATATCCAACATACTCTTTTGGTAGTTTATCAAACAAACACTGGGCAGAGCACCAAAGTAAGGTGACAGTAATAATGGTACATTTTTAGATGACTGAGCTGACCTCAAGAGAACCAGGTCCCAACCCTGACCTCACCTCAGACTCCAGGACTTTATCAGACAAGCATACAGCCACTTTCCATTTCACAAGATCTCTGTCTCTTTCAATTGGGGGAAATACTGTGGTTTCTCCAGTCTTCCTCTTAGGAGGCTGTGCGTTGGCTTTTATTTTAATGGATCAATACCTGAGAATCAATGAAGTTTTGCTGTAAAGTTCTGTGTCCCTTTGGCAAAAACGGCAAAACTGCTAGCTTTTATGGAAGTATGATTGGCAACTTGAAACATTTTATGAAAAGAGAATAAATAGTAACTAAAGGTTTCTCACGTATTTATACGAGGCTTACTTACATCAGGTTTTCAAGTTATGGGTATTTAACTGGTGTGTAAGGGGAAGAAAGAAGAAAATGTACTAACCGCGGTACAGAAGTGCTTTTTAAAAGCCACTTTTGTAAATAATATCTGATTTTATGGTATACATTTATGTCATTAAACAACTGAATTTTTGCATTACCCAAAGAAATGCTTGCTTTAAAGCTGTGGTTCTCAAAATTTTTAGTCTTAAGATCCATTTCCATTCTTAAAAATCATTGAGCACCCCAAAGAACTTTTGTTTATGTGGAGTAGTATATCTATCCAGATTAACCATGTTACAAGTTAAAGAAACTTTAAAAATATTTATTTTTTTAAATAACAATAAATTCATGATATGTTAACATAAATATATATTTTTATGAAAAATAACTATTTTCCAGAAAAAAAACTTGAGTGAAAATAGCCACAGATTTTACATTTTTGCATCTCTCTTTAATGTCTGTCTGCATTGAGGTCAGCTAGATTTTCCTATCTCCTTCTGTATTCAATCTGTTGTGATCTGCTTTCAGTTAAAATATATGAAGAAAAATCGAGCCTCACAGAAATGTAGCTGGAAAAAGGAGTCTTTTCATGTAATAGTGATATTCTTCTTTGCTATACACTAAAACGTGACACCGGGTTGTTTCTTTAAAGGTTATGGCGACATGGAATCTGAATCTTCTTTGATGAACACAAGTTTACGCAGTCATGAGATAATGAGGGCAAATAAGGCAAACAACATCTTAGTATTATTGTGAAAATAGGTGTGACCTTGCAGATCCTTTGTAAGGGTCTTAGGGAACTTTGGGTTGCCCAGACCATACTTTGAGAACCTCTGCTTTAAAGATACAAATTGTTTTATGATGTATAATTGGTAGAGTGAGGGAGATGCTATGTGAAACTTAAGGAACAGGGTGAAGTAACCTTACAAAGGAGTGGAAGAAATAGCAAGAGCAAACAAACCATTCACCCCATGGTCCATCTTCATTTGGACATGGGAACTGGCAATCAGGCACTGCGAGGCAGGAGCGCCAGAGATGGCCCCAGTTGAAACCTAGCAGTAGTAGTTGCATTATAACGGTCCCAATATCTCAGACGGGGTGACTTTTTTAACAGTACGTGAGAACCTTGGGTATACTGTAAAGACATTTTTATTGCGTCATGACTGGTCACAACCAGCCGTGGCTCTTTAAACCAGCCTAGCATGCACACTCCATGAAGTTACCTACCAACAGAGGCAACCAGGAACATCGGGTTTTGGTCATGGCAATGCCTGCTACCTGCTTCATTCTATTCTGATCTGCTCCACCTCCCTCGGCTCTCCATCCAGCTCCTGACCCAGACCTTCTGCTCTTGTCTGTGTCCCCGCTTGTTAGAATTGGTGGCTTTTACTCTCTATGAGGATTATGGCTCTTTCTGCCACTGTCTGCCTCAGATAGCCCCCCACTCCACCCTCTGGGCCTGTTTTAGCTCCCCACACTCAGGTCCTGACATCAAGCTCCCTTGAATGGAGTCATTGGAGAAAACTGATGTTTTTCAGTCTTGTATAATTTTTTCTTTCTGTCTGTTTTGTAGCATAGCATGACAGAGAACATGGAAATAAGTCATTTTCATGCTATTAGCACATTTAGGAAACAGGCTCCCACAGTAATTCAACTAATGAAGATGCCCCTAGACTGAAGAAATAGCAATTAGAGTTGATTACTGAATAGGCATTAGGGGAAATGAAGACATTCACATTCAAAAAAAGACAAGGTTTTTAAATAAGAGGTAAAAATTAATAGCAGCCCAAACTCTGTTGAGCAGGAACGAGGTTCAAAGGACTCAAAGAAGACTTAAAGACACGCAGATTAGTCCATCATATTGAAGTGAATACAAAAATGATGGTATCCTATCATGAAAATATGGACATTAAGTGATAGGCTAAAAGAAATGGAAAAATGAGAAGAAACAGGCTAACTATATGTAACCTAAGCCAAAATGGAAAGGCTTCTCTTTGAAAAAAAATTTTTTTCTAGGTAAATTTTGGCTATTATTTTCCAAACATAAATAACCAACTTTTAAAGTAATAATGTAAATCCTGTGTCATTCAGAAATGCAACCAGGAAACCAATCAAAACACTGTTCCAATGATGCAAGATACCCCCTACCATCCACCCAGCTCACCTCCGCAGAGGGGTCTGCATATCAGGGCAACCAAAGGAAGTCTGATCTGAGCGTCTCTATCCACAGAGGGAGTAGATGGGTCTACACTATCATTAGCTACGACAACAGTTTTTGCTGTTTTATTTTCCATCAACCTGTCTCTTTTTAACCTCACAGCCCAGAGGTCAAAACCAGTGGAGGAAAAGGCCAGCATAAGAAGGGGTTTCTTCAAATGCCTTCTCTAAGCTATGATTTCTAGGTACAGGTTGATCAAGTGGTTTGCTGGGGCCCCACTCTGGAAGGCAACCGGTATTCTGAGCCTGGCTCACTCACCAAGCAGAATGGAGAGCTCTGTGAAAACTCGAAGGCCACTTGCCAGGCAGAGAAGGAATATGCTCATTATTGTTGATGCTGTTACTATTAATTAATGGGGCTTTATGGGTAAAAAGGGAAGTGAGCTATGGCATTATTAACATTAATTCTCTTTTGAATTTTTTAGTTTTTTTTTCTTTAAGACCCATATGCCTAGCCAAGATTTAAAGGCTTTCTTTTACAAACTAAAGCATACTATATTTCTATGCCATCATAATATATAGCTTTGAGTAATCACAATTAATATGATTTTTAATGCACAAATTAAATGTGCTATAAATTCTAGTTATCATCATGCTGGCTCTTAATCATTATTATTAAGTGAAACCTTAGAAAAAATTTAAACTTATCATAGACCCTAAAAGATTCTTATTTTAATTCTACAGTTTGGAACGTATCTGTGGCAGGGATGGTGGCGGGGAGGAGGGGAATAAG
>NW_017731355.1:6686129-6697952 GCF_001890085.2 Hipposideros armiger
GAGAGAGAGAGAGAGAGAGAGAGAGAGAGAGAGAGAGAGAGAGAGAGCCAAAACTTTCTCTTTTTCCATTTGGCTACAAGTGCTTTTCATAGCTTATTTTTTCCATACTCACCCCTAAAAAATGTACTGGAGCTGAGCTATTGTAAGATTGTGTCAGAGTCAAACTATTATATCACTGACTATCAGCTATTTCACAGGAGAATTGAACTGTCTGACTTTTAAAAAATCAGAATGAACTTTTATAGTAGTAAGACTTTATCAACAGTGACTGAGTATTACACGCAACTTGGCTCCAAAAAAAAAAAAATCGAAAGCTTCAGAAATTAACTTTATCACAGAAAACATTTAGCTGTAAGCAACATCCAGCTGTACAGGCACAGAACCAAAGATCAGAAAAATGTGCTAAGAAATAAATACTTTTCAGACGCAGAGTGGAGAGAATAGTAAGAGCTAGTGTCAGCCCACTGCAGTGCCAGGCTGAGCTAGCTGGTAAGTTCTGCGGTAAAGAAAACGCTTTTCTGGGATGACTATAATGGGTACTCTGTAAGCTCTGGGGCCTGGACTTGCTTTTCTATAGATGACTTTGTTCCTTCTTTACATTGTAAAGTTCAGTTTATATTTTCATAGAAATACATTCTCATCATTTCAAATGAAGATGCTGATTCGGCCACATTTCCGTTTCATTCTAATTTGAAGAAATGTGCCCTCCGATAACTTGGAAGAGAAAATGCTACAAAAACTTTTGTTTCCTTTTGAAATACTTATTAAATATTCAGAACAAAATGAAAGTGATCTAGTTCTGGAAGGGATCGGTCACGTTTACAGTTAAATACGGAAACCAAGTAGCAGGAAGACAAAAAGAATTCACTAACTAGTTGAAAGTTAGAAACACAGCATACATAGTGGAATCCCTTGAAATACTCCACCTTAATATTAGCAGTGTCAACCAAAGGAGAACCTTCCAAGGTCATCATGGACCCCATTTGTCAGAGAGCAAATAAATTCTTTACCGAGAAAAGAAAACCACAAAAAGATGGTGATTTTACTTTTATTTGAAAGAATAAATAGTGCTTTAGATCCTGGAAGCATGTTTAAACACTCCAACAAGGTATTTTGAATGGTTTTGCTAATTATTGCTGTCATTCTGACTCCGGAAGGACTTAACTAACTTGACTTTTCTTTGATAGTCAAGAAGGGTCCACTCAGAATAATCATGTGTCACAGACAAGAAGTGCCGGGTGGCCGAGAGGAACCCGTAATGATGAACTAGTCAATTACAGCTTTCTTTCAAACCTGTGTCCTATTAATACCTCCTTCTCCAGATGCAGAAATTAGCCATCCAGAAAAGCATTTGGATGCCAAAAAGTACATTATTCTCCAGGAGTGAACCATCAGGAGCAGATAGAGCCTACCTTTGGTGACCATATTGGAACTATGTTAGTTTCCTGTTGGCTGCTGTTAACAAATTACCATATACTTAGTGGTTTATAACAACGTACATTTATTATTTTATAATCCTGGAGGTCTAAGTCCAAAATAGGTCTCACTGGTCTAAAATCGTGGTGTCAGCAGGGCTGCGTTCCTTCTGGAGGTTCCAGGGGAGAATCTCATTCCACGCCTTTTCCAGCTTCCAGAGGCTGCTGATATCCCTTGTGGAATCTCACTGGCCAGGCTACACCCTGTCCTCACTAGCCCACCTCTGCCTCTTCACCAGGCAAGAAGGATTACACAGCCCAGAGAGGAATTTCCTTCTGAAGTAGACCCAGGTTCTCTGTCTTCTTGGATGGCACCAAGGAGTGTTGGCAGATACGTGAAGGTGTGCTGCCACCCATGCACCTTCCACAGCATTTCCACAAGTGAGAAAAGTAGCCACGCCTTAGATTCTCTTCAGCCACCAAACTAAAGGACTAAACGAGGGGGGGTATCAAAAACATGGTGCCAAGTACCACGCAGCTTGCTGAATTAAGAACTTTCTGAGTCACTAAATCTCTCTGGACTTTGAAAGCTAAACCTTTAAAACAGACATTAGGAAAAGACATTTCACAGACAACTCCAAAGAAATGTGCTGAGGAAATGCTGACAGCCTAGTGATGATTTCTGGAACGGAGAGACCAAACAAGGCCTGTGCCCTTCATCTTTCGAGGTTACTATGCCTGCCTCACACCTGGCCTGACTGTCCCTCCCCGGGGCTCAGCTCTGCTCTGCAGGGCAGTCCCTCCCCCAGCTCTGCTCTGCTTCTCACAAAGGGATGTGTCGGAAGCAGGCACATGCCACAGATGAAGCAGCACCAAGCAACGTTTCACGAACAGCTTGTAAACATCCATGTCGTATGAATCTGTGATGGCCAATCAGGGTGGCAAGATGCTCTCCAATCTTGAACTCTCACTACTGGAAACCACAAGACGCGAGCCTGTGGCATGGAAGCAGCAAACGCATTCATGAACACACACACACACAATGAAGGCATACAGAAGTTTGAGCTCTTTTCCTTACAGCAGAAAGGACATGCTTCGTACTTCCTAAAAAAGGTGGGGCTGATCCTTTAACTTATTTTCACAATTTCCTCACCCTCCTAGTACTTAGGCCAGTCCTTAGGTAAACATGGGCACCTAATACATGCTGTTGAAATAAGTTCATTATTGTTTTATTCTAAATTAAGCTCTAGTCTTCCTCCACCAGAGTGGTCAGATGAGGATAACTTGCTTTGAGCTATTTCACAAGGTTGTTGTAAAGCCATGGATTCCTTACAAAGTCTGTAAATGTCAAGTCAGTCATGATGGAAAGTGATTATTCTGTAAAATAGGTTTCTACAGTTATGTATATATGTGTGCGCTTATGGCCCAATCTGTTTTAAGAAAAGATAGTTTACTCACAAAGATGTTTATGAAAACATTAATTGTAATAGTCAAATACCAAACAATGGAGCAATACAGAAATTATTACAGCCATTAAAATAATATTTATGAAGATATTACAATAATACTCATGTAATCATTAATATTATCATTTAAGTATAAAAAATTGTAAAACTGTTTATATAGCATAATTAGGATCACAATGATATTAAAAACAGCACAGAAGAAAACAGAGCAAAATACTAATAGAAATTATATTTGGATAGTGGGATAAAGATTTTCCCATTTTATTTCTATATAGTCTTTAGCTGATCTGTAACAAACATTATTGCTTTTATAATAAACACTGAATTCTTTTCTAAAATATTAAAATATTTCCGTAGTCCCAGACTAAGAGAAATGATCAACACTGACTCTCCACTTCCTGTAATTCAGCTAGACTTTCCTAAGCATTTACTATATATATATGCCAGGGACTGGACCAACAGTTGTTACTTCTTAATCCTAAGTACCACCCTAAGAGGAAGGCGATGCTATTATCTCTGTCTTATAGTTGAGGAAACTGGCACACAGAAGTCAAGTGAACTTGCCCAAGGTCTCAGAGCTAGTAAGTGGCTGAGTGCAGTGTGAACTCAAATGGTCTGCCCCAGAGCTCACCTCTTAACCATGGTGCGATGGATGGATTCTCTACAAGACTCTAGCAGAGGTGGTGATTAAACTAATGCAACTCTGGCAGGTGCCAGAGCTTCTCTGGGCCTCAGTTTTCTAGCCTCAGTTTTCTAATTTATAATAGTACCTACTCAACAGAGTTGTTGTGAGACGATACATGTAAACAAAGTGCTTAACACAATGCAGGGCACACAGTGAGCACTCAATGTGATCTCTGGTCATTTCTGGAAAAGAACCAGTGCCTCTGGCCATGAGCCCAAACCTTCAGCAGGATGATGAGCATTCCACTGGAATCCTGAGAATTGTCACTTAGGCATCTGCATCACTGTGAGGTTCCCTGTCCATTTTTAAATGATGCAATTTAATGGCTACTCAGTGTCCTTCGTCTCACTTCTTCAAAGCTATGATTTTCACCAAAGCATGTATTTTTTAAATGCATGCATCTTATCTTGGTTCTTGGAATTACAGTTGGCAAGAAGAAAAAAAAACACAAAACATGTAGAAATGAAAGGGTAGAACTTCAGTGCCCCTCTTACGCACCTAGGAAATAATGCCACCTTATCTGAGTTAATGTGGACGATTTCAAGATAGTTTCCATTAGTTATGCTCTGCTGGTCTTTCACTTTCTCCAGGGCCTGGTGTCTTTTCGGCTTACAGGCACCTCGCCTTCTCTACCGCAGAAGTTCAAGCTGACAGATACTCATCCTGTGCTCACGGAAGCTACCACATCTGTACTTGTCATGTGAAGGGGAAAGTTAAAATTATGAACAATGCTATTATTTTTAAGCAGGATAATTAGCTTGTTAGATCAGTTTCTAAGAGGTAAAATTTAACTGTTCTTAAGCCTCATATCAGGGAAATTGGAACCATAAAAAGAGTTGGGGCATGCAATAAAAATGGCTGAGCCACTCTCACTTGGTACTCACTGATATTAGTGCTCACAAACAAAACACTGCAGTGCACACATCTAATACTTGAAAGCAGTCTAGAGATGCACATTCACAGAGACGGCTTCAAAGACACTGATCATGTTCTATGTCTTCGACTGGGTGGTAGGCAGAGGGGCATTCATCTTCATCTTTAACGGTATATAATATGTGATATACTCTTTTGTATATGTGATAGGTTTCATAATTTAAAAATAGATCAGAAGTGCAATAGGAACTCAAACTTTAAAAGTGCATATTAAATAGAACGTAAATTTAAACCGGGGAGCCCTTTTTCTCCTCATTCAGGATTTATAAATGACGTTTATTAGAGTTCATAAAATTTCAGACTACAAAAGACTGAAAACCATTTAATCTAATGGGTTTCTAATGATGTCCCAGAAATAAAATCATCTTGCAGGACAACCATCAACTCCTTATTCAAAGCTGGGAGTTTTCTTAGCACTGGAAATCTCATTTTAAATGTCAGAAGAGCAGTCCTAAGTTTCGCTGTATTTGACATCACCCCGGTTCTGCTTCTCCTTCTTGATTCAAGAGCCTCTTTCCTATCACCTGAATTGCTTCAATAAAGATACAGATTTAATTTGTGTGTCTTCAATAAATTCAGAGAGAAATGTACAATGTGCCTTAAAGAGACATATTCTATTTAAAAGGATTGTGTTATCCAAAGAAATCAAAAACACTAATTTGAAAAGATATATGCACCCCTACATTCATTGCAGCATTATTTACAATAGCCAAGATATGGAAGCAACCTAGGTGCCCATCAATAGCTGAATGGATTAAGAGGTGGTACATATATACAATGGGATATTACTCAGCCATTAAAAAAAGAATGAAATCTTGCCATTTGCAAGAACATGGACCCAGAGGGTATCATGCTAAATGAAATAAGTCAGACAGAGAAAGACAAATATCATATGATTTTATCTGTGAAATCTAAGAAAAACCAACCAGACCAAACAAAACAAAAACAGACTCATAGGAAAAGAGAACAACAAACTGATGGTTTCCAGGCAGGGGTGTGGGTGTGGAGGGTGTGTATCGATGAAAAAGGTGAACGGAAATAAGAGGTATACACTTCCAGCTGTAAAATAAATAAGCCATGGAGATGCAGTGTACAGCACATGGAATATACTCGATAATATTGTAATAATTTGGCATGGTGACAGATGGGGACTAGACTTAGTGTGGTTGGTAATCACCTCGTCAGGTATATAAATGTCACATCACTATGTTGTAGACCTGAAACAAAGATAGTATTGTATGCCAACTATACTTTAATTTTAATAAAATTAAATGAGTAAAATAAGAAAAGGCCTTGTGGAAATCCACCATTCTTGCTGGAATGGGGAAAATCAGCACCCAGAAATACCAAAAACTGGAACAGCCAAGCAAAGAGCGAACAGCTAATCACAACTTACACAAGAATGGTCAGCAAGGGCCGGCCGAGTGGCGCGATGGTTAAGAACTGGCTTGGGAAGCCAGAGGGCCCCGGTTCGGATCCCACATATGCGGGCCAGTGACACTGCCCTCTACAGCTGAGATGCTGAACAACAGCTCAACCTGGAGCTGGGCTGCTGTGAGTCACCAGCAACGGGGTAGGCTGCAGCCCCTGTGGCAGTGGGTTGCCATGGGCTACCGTGTGTAGCCAGCAGCCAGTGTGAGCAGCCAGCAGCCACAGTGAGCGGCCATCCAGAAGCCCGCGACTGATCTGCCTCGCCCGGGAAGAGCGCAATGATGGTGCCAACTTGGGCCAGTGAAGCAACGTCCTCAACTAGACTGAAGAACAAAAGGACAGCAACTTGTCTGTTCCCCTTCCCCCAATTCCCCAGCACTGTTCCCATCCCCCCAATTCCCCAATAAAAATCTTAAAAAAAAAGAATGGTCAGCAAGGGCCAGCTCAAGAATGAAGCATTCAAATAAAATAATAATATGTGGGGGCAAGGGTATATGGGAAATCTTTGTATCTTCTCAATTTTCCTGTGAACCTTAAACTGCTCTAAAAAAAAGTCTTAGTAAAAAATAAAAATTAATTTAAAAAAAGTAAACCAAAAATTTTTTAACTACAGTAAAATGAAAGTAAAAATGTCCCCCTCCCCCCTTTTTTTAAATAAAGTCTTCTAGGATGTAGAATGTAGCAAGTCGTAAAAAAAAGAAAAACAGCCAAGTGTCCCTGGGAAAGGCTGATCCACACACACCAATCCTTGAATGGTCTAAGTGCTTACTCATAGAGTAGCACTGAAAACAGGGCTCACTGCTCAATCATACCGTTGGCTATAGGCCAAATGCCTGTACAACCATTAAAAACAAATCAATTTCACAGGCTAATGGGCATGATGGGAGCCAGAGCTACGCACATTGGACTCCAGACAGAGTTGGGCACCACAAGCTTTGTAAACACTAGCACTGATCAGTTTGTGCTAGCTTGAAACAAGAGGTAGTGATGGTTAAATCACCAGAGAGCTCATTTATGTCAGAGTTAAGAACTCATACTCCTACAACTGCCTAGAATGTACACATTCTGCAGTGTTTTCAGGTTTAATTATCTTTGGGCTAATGAAAAGTAAGACACAAAGAAAACAATGACACAGTAATGGCACTTCTTCAGATAAATACCCAGAAGTGGGATTTGTTAGGTCATATTCGTAGTTCTGTTTTAAATTTCTTGAGGAAGAACCTCCATACTGATTTCCATAGTGGCTGCACTGATATGCAATCCCAACAACAGTGCACGAGGGTTCCCTTTTCTCCATATCCAACACTGTCGATTTATTGATGTCATTCTGACAGGTGTGAGGTGATATCTCACTGTGGTTTTAATTTGTATTTCTCTGATGATTAGTGACATTGAGCATCTTTTCATACGTCTATTGGCCATCTCTATGTCCTCTTTGGAGAAATATCTATTCAGGTCCTCTGCCCATTTTTCAATTGGATTTTTTTTTATGTTAAGCTGTATAAGTTCTTTATATATTTTGGCTATTAATCCCTTATCAGGTGTATCATTAGCAAATATTTTCTCCCATTCAATAGGCTGCCTTTTCGTTTTGTTGATGGTTTCCTTTGCTGTGCAAAAACTTTTCAGAAAGATATATGCATTCCTATGTTCATTGCAGCATTATTTATAATAGCCAAGATATGGAACCAACCTAAGTGTCCATCAATTAGATAAAGAAGATGTGGTACATAAATGCAATGGAATATTACTTGGTCATAAAAAAGAAATCTTAACCATTTGCTACAACATGGATGAACCTAGATGGTATTATGCTAAGTGAAATAAGTCAGACAAAGACAGATACCATATGATTTCACTTACATATGGAATATAAAATAAATGAACAAAACAGAAACAAACTCATAGATACAGAGAACAAACTGATGGTTGCCAGATGAGAGGGAGTTTGGGGGACTAGGTGAAAAAGGTGAAGGGATTAAGAAATAAAAACTGGCAGTTATGAAGTCATGGGGATGTAAAGTACAGCATAGGGAATATAGTCAATAATATGGTAATAACTGTAAATGGTGTCAATGGGTACTAGACTTGTCGGGGGGATCACTTTGTAAGTTATATAAACGTCTAACCACTACGCTGTACACTTGAAACTAATGTAATACTGAGTGTCAACTGTAATTGAAAAATTAAAAAAGTTTTTTAAATGATGTAATAAAAAAAATAATAAAGTAATAATGGCACTGCAACAAGTTCCATTTATTTTTAAATAAATCACTAGATTTCTCTATCAATTTTGTCTTAGCAATTGGGAGCCACCATGACCCTGACAGTAATTCCACAAGTTAAAGGAAAGCCCACCAGTCTTATATACTATATAAGGTGTGCCTGGCTTTACCTCTCCCTCCTGCAGCCCCAGCAGCGTTACTTCTTGTCACAAGGCCCTTCCTACCCCTCTCATCCAGGGTGATGACATTGGAGTGCACACCTGAGTGAGCGGAATAACTCTATAAGTAGCCAGGGACCTACACCAGTGTTCCCAAAAGTCTAATGTGCAAAAGAATCACCAGAGTGTCTTGTTAAAATGCAGATTCAGATGGGGGAAAAGAGCTGAGATTCTGCATTTCTAACAAGGTTAAAGGTGATGTCCATGGTACAGGTCCTGAGTGTGCACTTGAAACAACAAGGACCTAGATATTCGTTCTGACAGACATAGCAAACTGAGAGGAAGTGAGAAAGTGTCTGTCTTGAGTCCCCAAACTGTCCCAATCTAGCTCCTTGAGGCTGTGACGATTCCTGTCCATGAAAGTCCTGCGTCACGTCCACAAGAACATACGAGTTGTATTCTTACAATAAACCCGTTTCTTCAAGCTAGTTTCTGATCCATGAAACCACGACAGGCTTGACTAGGTCACAAAGGGAGGTACCTTTATCTCTGAAAGCCACTGTCTGTGCCATTCTGCTTTAAAGAGTGGGGAGGGTAGTCTTCTAGCAATAGGCAAATGCATTATTCTAGGTTTAAAATAAAGCAACAGCAAGTGGCTATGCTTCCCCCTTTGAACAGTGACTTTCCACTTAATCTTAAGGGAATAGTCCAGACCTGGATAGATGGCGTAAGTAAAGAGGGCACAGATTCCATGGTTACCTAAAGCTATTGCCACCCGTACCACACCCCACTTCTAATCACAAGCCCTCTCTGGGCTCAGCCGAGACTCGTAAGAGAAGAAGTGAGGAAATCTCTAGTATCACCTGGGTCCAAGGATCCTGCTCTCTCTGTCTTGCTTTCTCCTTTGTTTCTCTCAGTTTCCTCAATATTCTCTCCACCATTATTGCCAGATGCCTTCAGTGTTTTCTTTTTGCTCCAGTGACCCAGGATCATCATCTTATCCTAAGCCTTTAGGTCGCTCTAGCCCGACTCTGGCTTTACAACCCTAGTATCCATATCAGTTCTTATGGATAGTGACATGAGTGTCTGAGGTGTCGGTCTTTTCTCCAAGTCATCAGCCTTGCTTTCTGCCTAAAACAGCAACTCTACACCCAGACATAAGATTCACTATTTAACTTCAACCAAGTCAACTAACTGATTATTCTAACCATAATTATACTGTATATAAGACAAGTGACAGCTCTTTGATTTACAAGAAAATGCAAGTATTTGTACAGTAGGCTTTATAAACTTATACTTTAAACTATAAAAGTTTTGCCAGGTTTCTGGTGAGGATCATATTCCCTTTTTTGCTCATATTCCTGTTTTTCATCCCCAATGAAAACATGAATGAATCAAAAAGGATAAAGGAGAAATTCAGAGAGAAGCAGGAAACAAACAGCAAAGGCGAATCAATAATGTGACTGTGACAATAATACAAGCGATACCACTTTATTTATAATCTGAACTCCATCTACTTCCATAAAGGATTTAAAATGGCTTAAAATAAACACATTGACAGGATCATTGAAATAAAGAAAAGAAGAGCTAATCCACATGGAAGAAAGGGGAGATAACTACCAGGAAAGAGAGACGAGAGTTACTGTAACAAAGCACTAATTTTGGCTCTGAGCTTAGGAAGCCAAAGCTAGGAAGGAAACATGATAGGTTATGAATTCTCAATTTCGTAAACGTGGAAGCAGATGGATTTGTAGGAGAGACTGTCCATTTTCTGCTGCTGAACTCAAAGAGGAATTTATGGCATAGTGCCTCCATAAAATAAACTGAGAAATACGAAATGGTGATTTCCACTGAAGACCAGTGACCATTTCTTCCTTCAAGTGTTGGTAGCTGCTGAAGTTCACAGACGCTGAAATGCAGCTCAGTAAAGGCGCACCTGTGCACAGCTGAGTTAATGTAGTCCAAGCAAACTGGTTTCTGGTGCTAGTATGATGAAATGGTACATACTAGAGAACCTGGAGTAACTGATGACTAACCTCAAGGAAATTGTCTTCCTCAAAGAAAGATTAAGGTTGCTGGTGGGCATTTTCAGCACAGAGTGTAGGTCCTGTGGGGTGACATTCTGTTAGTAAAACGAAGGATCCCGCCTTGAAGTCTTACCAGAAAATCCCTTCAATGGCTTCTCCACGCAAGACCCATATTGTTTTTCAGTAGCAAGCTTTTAATAAGCTTTCCATGCTAAACAGTTACTTGAGAGATAGCAACCCAAAGTTCTGGACAACACTGAGAAACAATTTTAGTCTAGAAAGTTAAGGACAGGGTTATCTGGTGGCGAACTCAATCACAAAAACACCCCAGCATGGTTCCAACCGCATAACAAATTCTAAGAGAAATTATATCCTGTTGACAGTTCACCAGATTCCAAGCAGCTGGGTCAATGGAAGTACTGGATCAACTTAATAAAGATCTTTTAGAAACAAACATACAAAGAAAAACAAAACCAGTAACAACAACAAAACCCTGGAAAATGTCTTCCAGATATCTTCATTTCAGGTGTGGCACATTTAATGCTGAAATACGATTTCATAAGTAGCTGCCCCACCAGACTGCCTGGGTTTATGACATTGATGTATACAGATGAGGGACCTGGCTTCCCTTTGGTCTGGCAGAAACCAGGCATCTAACTTGCCTAAACTCCAGAAACGGGGTTTTAGCTATAATTTTAAAAGAAGAAAGGCCAGGACACAGCTTTGCTTCCTGGATTTTAAAACTGAAATTTGATCTGCCAAAAGGTTATGACTCACGCCAGTCTGGCATTGGGAAATGATGTGGTTCAAGGTTTGGAGCAGAATTAACAGCAGGATTAATGATCTGGGAGCATGCAGGAATACATAGCTCTTCTCTCCAAGATCGAAGACCACAAGCACACAAACTCTCCTGAACTTCTTATTTCGGATGGAGAACTCCCAGTGTTTTAAGAAGAAAAGAGGCACAGAGTTTTAAGGGGATGTCCACCTGAGTAATTGATCTGTAATTTGAGGAATAACAAGGAGACACTATAACTGAAATTTTTATGATTAGGATTACTATTGTTATTAATGATAGCATATTTGTATGTTTCTTTGTACTTTACAAAGTCCTCTGTATTTTCACTATTGGTATTATCTCACTTGATTCTTTTATTTATTGAGGTAACATTGGTTAATACCATTATATAAATTTCAGGTGTACAACACTATAACTCGGTATCTGTTGTGAGCTCACCACCAAAAGTCTAGTTTTCTTCCATTACCGTATATTTGACCCCTTTTACCCAATTTGCCCTCCTTCCATCCCCTTTTCCTGTGGTAACCACCATTCTGTGGTCTGTATTTATGAGTTTGTTTTTGTTTTGTTAGTTAATTTGTGACTTTTTTGTTTTATATTCCACATATGAGTGGAATCACAGTTTTTGTCCTTTCCTATCTGACTTATTTCACATAGTATAGTACCTTCAAGATCCATCCATGC
>NW_017731355.1:6700206-6701239 GCF_001890085.2 Hipposideros armiger
TTATTTATGTAATATTTTAAAATAACTGATAGCAGACACTTGAACAGATATTCGTATACCTATGTTCATAGCAGCATAATTCACAATTGCAAAAAGGTAGAAACCATCCAAATGTCTGACAGATGAACAGATAAACAAACTGGTACATACATACAATGGCATATTATTCAGTCTTAAAAAGGAAGGAAATCCTGACACATGCTACAACATGGATACGCCTAGAAAACATGATGCCAAATGAAATAAGCCAGGCACAAAAGAACAAATATTGTATGATGCCACTTACATGAAGTACCTAGGGTAGTCAAATTCATAGGGGCAGAATGCTGGCTGCCTGAGGTTGGGGGGGAGCACGGAAGGGGAATTCGTGTTTATTGTATACAGAGTTTCAGTTTGGGAAGATTAAAAAAAGATGTGGAGATAGAAGGTAGTAGTGGTCACACAACAATGTGAATGCACATAATGCCATTGAACTGCACACTTAAAAATGGTTAAAATGGTAAGTTTTATGTTATGTATATTTACCACCATTTAAAAATATAACTGACAGCCGGACAACCTTTAGGCTTAAGGACAGAAGTCTGAAGCCACTCCTCAGGCTCCAGCAGGTACCCAGCTCTCGGGAAGGGACAAGGCAGCAATTGAGAGAATGCCCTCTCCTAAGAGAAGGAGGGGACCAAAGAGAAAAGGCTCCTCTCCAGAGTCCCCTCGTCTTGTTCAAGGTCCCTCCTGGCCCATTTCGGCCTTTCTCTCTCCCTAGCACGCCCGTGCACTGAAAGAAGGAATAATCTGGGAACATATTCCATTCAACAATCTTTGTTTTATGGAAAAGAATTACAAGTTTAAAAGTAAACTTAGAGACTGACCTAAAGAATCAAATTGATTCTTCTCCTTCAAAACCTTCTAATCAGCTTAACAAACAGACTGTGTTCCTAGGGATAAGATTCGTCTCCCTGTGTCTTTATTCCCTTGGTTGAGAAATGCATCCTCCAAGTCAGAACTCACTCTCTTTCTAGGGTAAGTGTGACTCATC
>NW_017731355.1:6701878-6716652 GCF_001890085.2 Hipposideros armiger
GAAGAGTTCTTATCTGTCTAAAGGGGCAGCTCCCACTAAATTTAGCAGATTGTTCCCATGCAGGAATACATGTTCGGGGTTGCCAAACTTTCCATTTGTCAAAGGAATTATGAAACTCAGATTTTGATGTGAATCTCCTGAAACACAATAGAGGTTTTTCTGTTCGTTTTGGTTGGTTGGTTTTAAGAAAATGCTGTGTGAGCCAAACACAACATGTCTACATGGGGCTCCCTTTCATGACATCTAATTTCGAGGTCAGTCTGTAAGCAATAAAATCCTAACAAATGAGGCACACCAGTTAACCCTTCGAATGAACACAGAAATGCTAGGGATGGGGAGGCTACATTTCCTAACTTGAAGATTCCCCCCACCACCACCCAATCCACTCTGCTCCCTCCTCCCCCTGCTCTGTGCCCCAGGAGGCTACACTCCTCAGACAACATCTCTTGGCTCTCTGGGGTTCACTGGGATCGTCCAATGGGATCGTCCAATGGGATGGCCTCCAGGAAACTGAGGCGGGGAAAGAGAGAGAGGTTAGTGGGTATTTATCCCCTGGGCTCCTGCCCTGCCAGGCTGCTTTGGCAGTGGCTGCAATCTTTCCCCAATGGCCACAGCTCCGTCAGGTGGTCCTTCCCTACAGCTAAACTTCTTACAAGGTTCCAAGGAATTCTCCCTTCTTTTGTCTCCTTAGAACTGAGGAGAGATAATGGTTTTCTATCGTTAACTCTAGGATGCTTTGCCAAGTCTTGTTCATCTCCCTGACCCCTGCCTACATCTGTGTTAGCAGTCCTTTTAGTTCCTCCACTACCCCTTTTGAGGGAACCATCTCTTTCTTGCCAGGACCTGATTGATACATCTTCCCATGTCACATACCATGATCTAGTTGTGATACTAAACAGACAAGATCAAGATTCCCCCCCTTCCAGACCTGGGAATCTAATTCCATAGCGGAAAGAGATCCACTAGGTGAGGCTACCTTGACTCTATTTTTTCTAGGTTGAAAAGATACTATTTCTTGAACCTTACATGAATTCTAATTTCTAAATCATAGTTCTGAGTGAGTAAATCCTTAGATTAACGGTCCCACTCTGGAACAGTTAACATGGAAGGCAAAAAACAGTATCCTTCCACTAAAACAACAATTTGCAAATCATGTATGCTCCATGGAGCAGAGATCTTTTTCTTACATTTTCCTGAAATGCCTACATTAGACAGTTAACAATTTTTTAATAATTTTGAATTAGATGTGCCATTAAGATGTTATATTGAAACTTTTCCTCCCATGTAACCCCATTAAACACTTTTAGGTGCCCTGCTTACTCCAATTAACTAAATATCTAGGTGTCAGACACTAAAAGTCTACATTCAGAGGGACATTAGGCTGTTCCCTGACTCTTCTTAAGACTGTTCCTTGATTCCTTGTATTGTACTTAGGAATGTAAAGAGTTTAGTCAACATTACTAGATTTGTTAATTCACGTAATCATTTATTCAGCAAATATTCACCTATATCTCTCTATGTATTTAGCACCAACTATGTATCCATTTTGACTCTGGGGCTATGAAGATATGAGGAGCCTGAACTCAAGGAACTCAAGGAACCCAATGTTGGTCTCTGCTGTTATGTACTTATAAGACAATGAGATAACGCTTTAGTGGAGATATGTTCAAATGTGAGAAGAACATAAGTGAGGGATCTGCTGTCAGTCTCCAGAGCTAAAAAGGCTGGACATCAGAAGTGACCTCTGTGTTGGACATGAAGGATGAGAGAGATGTTGTCAGATGGAAGAGAGGAAGGTACTCCAGATGGGTGGGGAAAGCAGGTACAAAACACCGAAGAGTGACAGGGGCAAGTTTTACAAGTTTGTGTCTCTAATACTGAATATAGTTCATGCCAAAGAGTAGGTATTTTTAATGAATGAACGAAGTGGAATTTCACATGTAAAAATTCTACTGTCTTCATTATTTAAACACTTGTTATAGTAGCAATATAACTAATCATTCATGGTTTGCCCTAAATTGGAATAGAACTTGTGAAATGCATTATTTGTAGCGTTCCCAAAATCAAAAGAAAAAAAGTCCAAACGTTAGCAAATGCACATTTCTGTCACTTAAATTCCAATGCAAAAATTAAGCTCCAACAAGTTGCTGATATGTTAGTATGGCTGAGACTAGTTTAATATTTTAAATTCATTCATGATTCAGTCATCTTGTCATAGTGACTATTTTAATGTGTTCCCAAGGGAAAAAGTACAACCACCAATTAAATGTGATTCAGCGATAAGAATCTAACCTCTGAATAATAATAAAAGTTGAGCTTACTCCTTCCTTTTCTGAAGCTTTCTTTTCTGTTACAGCTTTCCATACCTAACCAGTTCTGTCCTGTTATTTATATTTATCATCTTACCTCTAACCAGGACAAACTGTACATGGTCTCTATACTTCAAAGGTCTGAACAGTCACTGATTACCCTACCATTTTAAAAGGTAGCACTTTTTTCTGTATATTATGCAGATATATATGCTAATATGGACATAGAGGAAATCAAGATGAGCATACACAGCACTCCTTACAGTGGTCCTCTAGTGAGGAGGGGTGTGGGTTATAAGACTTTTATTTTCCATATTACACATCTCTGTTATAAATCTCTGAAAAGCTCCTTTTTTTTTTTTACAGCAACCGTATTTTACTTTGTAATAGAAAAAAACAGACATATTCTTAGAGTAGGTAGGCGCATGAATCATCTTCCTGTATATAATCTGGTCTAAAAATTTCAGCAGATACTGCAGAAGGAATCCCATCACAACTAGGGCAACAGTAATGTTTCCCCCACTTTCACAGGGGACCAGTAATCCCACCATGCAAATGCTTCTCCCCCACTCACTCATTCTCCCATGGCTCACAACGGGCCAAATCTAAGGAAACCATCTCTCCACTGCCTGAGAATGGACCTCTTAAAAAAGAGAAGCCGCCTGTGGGACCTCTGCATTTAAAGATGCTGGGTTTTTTAAAATACCAATATACTTGTTAAAACATAAATTTAAATCAGCTGGAGAAAAATGTTTGTACAGATTGGTGGTTCAAGTGCACCTTAGTTTAAATCAGGGGTCAGCAAACTTTTGAGACGGAACGTACCCAAAGAGCCGCATGTGGCTCGAGAGCCGCAGTTTGCTGACCCCTGGTTTAGATGGTCACTATTTCAGCCTTTAAGGGGAGGCCATTTTTCAATCAAAATTAAGCATTTGTAAAAATTTTCCATTGGGAAAGATTATAATTTATCAGATATTGTTTCTACTGAAACCATTTTCTCTTTCTTTCTTGTGCTTGCCCCTTAATTATCTAGGAAGTAAATACCAACTTCTTACATTGTCAGTTTTCAGGAATTGGTTATTTTCTCTAAAACATGAATAGAAAAACATGACTTGTTACTGTAATTCATTTGAGACCCATTCTGTCTAATACAACAAATAATTGATGAATGGAGAAAAGGAAAATGGCAATGAAACCCATCATAGATATGAAATACAATAAAAATCCCAGAATACAAAACTCATAATAATTAGAATTACTTAATCATGAAGAAATTAATTAGGTTCTCCAAGAAGCAAGAATAATAATTATGACCAGAAGGACAAAAACACAGGCATCTATAATTATAGAAAACTAGAAATCATCTAAACTTTCAATAACAGAGAAATTGTTAAATAAATTATGTATCATCCAAAGACCGGAAATGGTATGCATCCATTACAAACCACATATTCAAAATGACAGAATACTGATAATTATTGAAGCTAAATGTTCAGTATCTAGGAGTTTATTGTATTATTCTATTTTTTGCATGTCTAAAACTTTACATAAAATATGTTGTATATAAATATTTTCTAAGACTAGTGACAGAAAAACACTCATAGTATAACATTCAATGAAATGTAGTGGGGGAGCAAAATACAAACTATATAAAGTACATGATGCTCATTTTCTGAAAACCACCCATAGACACACAGAAGACAGCCTGGAAGAAAATGCTCTAAAATGATAAGCATTGAGTGGCTCTGGGTGGCTGATCAATGATGACTATTATTGTCTTCTTTTACTTTTCTAGATCTAAAAATGTCTTAACAATGAATATGGTTTACTTTTGTAGTTAGCAACATGATATACAGCAAGGAATTCCTATTTGGGAAAGGCATGAGAACAAAAGCACCCAGCCCTTGAGAGTGAGCTGGCTATTATTCACAAAGCATTATTAGACAATGCATGGCGGGGAGGGGGGGAGACAACTAAATTAAGTTGACCACTTGAAAGGAGCTTACAAGCTATATGAAAAGATAATTGTAACACAAAATGATACCTAATGCCACCAGGCTGTAGACAGGTGTTGAATGAGTTCTTACAAGTGCTACAGTAGTTAAAAAAAAAAAAAAGAATAGAAAGTCACAGAGCTGTGGTAGTGGAGGAATGACAACCTCACAAGGCTGCCAGGGGAACTGGGCTCTGAAGGACGGGTGGGATTTGTAAAGGGGAAGATGGAAGGAAATTGCAAGAAGAGAGGTAGTTTGAGTTTAAAGCATCCTTGGAGGAAAAGAAAATGTGAGACAGAGAAAATCACTTGGATTGAAAAACAGCTCATGTAGAAAATTGGTGAGAAATACGCAGTCAGGTTACGTTAAAGGTTGTCAACCTCTTCAGACTCCATGCCCCCTTTACAATTCTGTAATGAAAATTACAAATACTATAACCTAATCTACATATAATTCTACTAAATCAATGTTATGACCTAGCTGCAACATAAAGGAGAAATAAAAGGAGAATAATTTATAATGGTATACTATACATTACAATATGTACATTTCCAGGTACAAGATCTGTAGAAGACATAATGAAGTGGCCAGGTCCTGGCCTTTATACTTCAATCACTATGAACGTATCAGGTACCCATGCTGACTGATAGGCCAGTTACAAATCACAAGTAATGTTGCCAATGTGGGAAGTGACTTCTGGTTAAGTCCCAAAGACAAAATGTGACCTCCATCCATTTAAATTGTGTAAAAGATACCTTTTGCATATAGAATTGGTTGTAGGTTCTGATCATTATCATCAGGATTTTTCACTTTTCCCTGTTGCCTGGTGGACATTTGGAAGTCAAGTGGGATGTGGGGCAATTCTCCATGGTGAGCAGCTGCCAGGTGCATTGCAGGACTTGGAGCATCCTTGGCTCCGTCTAATAAATGCCAGTAGCAAATCACTTCGTGATGTTGTGAAACCGACACTATCCCAAATTTTCTAACGTACCCCTTAGAGGCCACCACCATGCTTGCTGAGAACGACTGGGATAGAATCAGCATTTCTTGCTGGGAGCACTGCCAGCATTTACGGAAGGACAATTTATCTTGGGCAGACTGTCTCCTGTATTGCACGATGTTGGGTTCCCCATCAGTGGGTGCTAAAGTCCAGTCGTGGTAATAACCAAAAAACAGCTCCTCATCCACCCTCTTTGGGCACTCACCACCTTTGAGAGACACTGACCAAGATCTTGAAAGGTTTGAATGTCAAGCTACTGAAGCTACTGAGGGAAAGAGAAGGTCTGAGATAAGGAACTCTAATTTTGAAAACTTTTAAATCTCTCTCTGATGCCTCTCTCAAAGAACTTAAGCTCAGAATCATATGAGTATTAAAGCAGAAAATGAACACTATAATAAAAGCACCTTTGAACACTTACTAACCTTTGACCATCTCTCAAACCCTACGCAGCCTTTGGCTAAACCCTGAGCAGCCTTCTACAGAGCATGTTACCTGGGAGTCTGGGAAACACAAAGGTCAAGAGTTCACCACATCTGGGTTTTCATGCCACTCAAGCGGGAAGGTCAACTTGCCATTAAGGCATGAAAAGAATGTAATGTCACTCATTACAAAGACTCAGTGCAACTGATGGAGGGGCGACAACACAGCTAGCAGAGAAAGGAGAGGGAAGGACCCGAACACACTCAGGAGAGAGAAAAGGGAGAATGAGGCTCCCTATCCATGTCTTCCCATCCTTGATAACTCGGGCCCTTTCAAGATGGACTTTTTTAAGAGCGCTACCTCCCTAACCTGATTTACTTTTCTTCATAGCACTTCACATCACCTACAGGGCCAGCCACACTATAGGCATGCAAATGTTCAGTGATTCATTCAACAAATATTTATTCCATTCCTGCTATATTCTATGTTCTGTTTCATATGGGGAAGTGGAACAATCAACAAAACTGGCAACATCCTTCTTTCATGGACCTTATATTCTAGTGAGGGGATTCGAGTGACCAACAGGTAATATAACGTGTCATACAGTGATGAACACCATGAATAAAATAAAATAAAATAAAATAAATCAGGGTATGAGATGTAGAGAAGGTGGTTGGGAAGGTTTCTCTGAGAAGGAGACACATGAGCAGAGACCTGAAGTATGTGAAGTGATCCACTGAGAGAAAGAGCAGTCAATTTTTAAAAATTTTTTTTAAAGATTTTTTTATTTTTATTGGGGTATTGGGGGAAAGTGAACAGTGCTGGGGAATTGGGGGAAGGGAAAAGACAAGTTGCTGTCCTTTTGTTCTTCAGTCTAGTTGTGGAGGACGTTACTTCACTGGCCCAAGTTGGCACCATCATTGCGCTCTTTCCGGGTGAGGCAGATCAGTCGCCGGCTTCTGGACGGCCGCTCACAGCGGCAGTGTCACTGGCCCTCATATGTGGGATCCGAACCAGGGCCCTCTGGCGTCCCAAGCCAGTTCTTAACCATCGTGCCACTCGGCTGGCCCAAGAGCAGTCAATTTAAAGAGAACTGCCTTGTTTGAAAATTAGAGTTAAGGTATCACAATCAAAACAAATCAAAGCAATGGACTTTGCTTTCAAATTAAGAAAGAGGCTATGTTTTGTACACAGCTGGGTTTTCAACTTCTAACATGGCATCTGTTCCCTCTTACAAAAATATGGTTCTGAGTAGCACAAAATAAAAATTAGTGAATGAATGAATGACACAAGCCACCTTATTACTTCCTGGGAGGACATGTGTCCTCCCCACATTGAGAATCACTGGCTCTCACTGATATTAATATCACTTGGCTTCTTAAATAGCTTTGCTTAGTGGTGAGTCTTGCAACTTATATTGGTAACATAAATTTGATGCAGAATGGACCAGAAAAATATCAACATGGAAACTCCAACTAAAGTCTCCACACCATGTATGGCCATAAAATTCCAACACATTAGAGTGAAAACATGAGGCTTTTTGACCTAGAAGCTGTCTATGAATCAAAAGACCAGCAGCTTTAATTTAATAGACCTATAACAGTCATTGTTTCCATCCCCACCCCGAGGCATGTCTGATAGATGACTGTGTAAATTACTCCATCTTTAGAAAATTTCACACATAATGAATCATTTATCTATTTTAACTCTTGTCCCACCTCTAATGTGTCTTAGTTGGTATAAAATAGACCAAACTCCAAACTGAGAACTTTCTAAGATAAAAGTATTAATCCGAGCTCTTTGACATACTGTTCAAACAATGCAGATACAGAAATGTCTTCATTCTTAATATATAAGCTGTATAAGTTTTAATAACTTAAAATGCTTCTGAGATGGTTAGATAACTGAGCAGTGATCTCTTCTTTCTGGAACACTAAATGTTATCACACTGGGAGAGACAATAAGCTTTTAATAGAAATAACATTTGCTCTCAAAAATCCTTTTCCTACCAATTGACTACATCAAAATTTAAAACTTCCAGACATCAAATCACACTGCACAAAAAATGGAAAAAAAAAAAAAAATATATATATATATATATATATATATATATATATATTTCCATAAATTAGTGCTCATAAATTAGTAAGTAAAAACAAATACCCTAACAGAAAAGCAGACAGAGGAAAAGGATAAAACTACAGTAGTACCGTGAATATAGGAAAAAATATCATCAAAGAAATGTACCTGAAAATAAAAAAGAACCTAAAGGCTTCTTTTGTTTTCTTTTTTACTGTCCAATGTAGAAAAGAATCTACAGGAAGTAACATACTTTAATGTGTACAAGAGCATTAGTTGGTTCAACCTTTCAGGACAATATGGTTAACATACTTGTGGCAAAATTTTAAGGATGTATGACCCAGAGATTGTACTCACAGGCATAGATTCCTAAGTAACAACTAGGCTTTAAAGGATATTTAGCACAGCATTACTAGAAACTGGAAATAACCTACACGGCCAAATAGAAGGGTTTGGTTTAATAAATTATGGCACAGCCATACCATAAATGCAATATGTTAAAAATACTGTTGTAAAAGAATTAATGGTGATGCACTGAAATACGAATGACATATTAAGTTTAAAAAGGCAATTTAAATATGTTTTGTACAGAACAGTATGTAGACATATATACCACTGTACAGTATGTTTATATGGTCATAATTTGTGTAAAAAAATTGTTCATGTATTTATGGCAGGAAAGAAGACTCTAAATATATTCAATAAAATAAGAGATAGAATGATAGGTGTTATTTATGTGATTTTCTCTCTTTCAGTCATCTGTAATAGAAATGTAATTCTTTTTATAAGAATTTTGTCTTTTTAAAAACTCTTCTACCCAATTTGCCAGGACCTGATTTGCACAATTTGACAAATCTTTTCAGACACAGAAGAAAGTATACATAATAAAATAGACTTCTCAGAAATAGCTTTTGTGTCTAATTCCATTTCACCCATTTAATGCTCCTAATTCTTTATATTACAATCTTATCTAGTGTAAACTTAGATCAGAACATTTATTTTAATCATAAAACATGTTAACAATTGTGTTGCCAAGCAATCAGAAAAAAGCAGTAACTGAAAGATCTTCTATTTCAAGTAATTAAATCATATTAAAAGTGAAATAATAATCCAAACATAATTATCCAGTTCATTTCATTGAACAAATTTTACTTGGACTGCCTACTAAGTGCTAAGCACTGTACTAATAATTAATTTGACAGGGCCCTCTGCCATGTTTTGGAGCTGAGATAAAAGAAAAAATTCAAGTCTAAAGAGTTAATCTGAACAGTTGCCTCTAAACCTAAAGCCCAGTAGAACACCAGCTCCTCTGACAAAAATTCCTCTGCTGCCTAAAGACAACCCTGGATGTTTTATCCTTCAGCTGCCATGTCTCATCTGTAAGCTCTCCAGCTCATGTACATGCAAGACACCCCACCCTAAACCCAAACCTCTACACTGAAATGCAATTCCAAAATGATGTCAGTCTAGCACATAATCACAATTCCAACGGTAAAATAATGCAATGCTTTATTTGAGTCAATTTCAGAAAGCAGGCCAACTGAAGCCACCTGTTACTTGCACAGACCCCTCTTTTAGCAGCTCAGCAACAAAACAGTATAAATATTCATTCTTTATGAAATTGCTCAAAGGTCACTTTTAAAGGGAAGGTTATCAATGGGACAGCTGGCAACAGACTAGCTGTATTTAAAGACTCTACACCTGCATTTTAAAAGGCACTGGTAATTGAGACATTGTAACATACAATTACAACATGGGGGAGACAGGCTGGGAATTAATGGAAAATATTACTAAGTGTATCTATCATCCCTGAGAGCATTATATTTGATAATTTAGTTGTGGACACCAAAACCATTTAAATTCTATAAAATACTCTTTGACGCAACAGTGTGCACGTCTTTTCAAAAGGTTCATTGAATAATACCAGTGTTGCAAATAACCTCTTTAACCTGCTGCAGCAACAGCGTAGATTTTCAACAGCTGTCAAAATAGATTCCAGTATCCATTTTACTCAAATATGTCAGAAGATCTTAAAACTGTCAGGAGTGTCAGGATGTGGGTAACTTAGTATAAAATGTAACCCAGCTGATTCCACCAACTATAGAGAAATAGAGAAAGCTGGAATCAGCTCAAAGAAAAAGGATCAATCAAAGGGAGAAGGACAAGGAGGAGATCATATCCCCAAAACAGGTGAGTCCCAGCTCTGTGCTCAGACACGATGGGTTTTACTAATAGAAGCTATAGAATGGAATTCTGAAAAGCCAGTCATTGCCCATAACAGAGGAACACCTCCTAGGTGTCACTCACTCTGCTGGTACCAGGGGCACTTGCTGATTCAAAGCAGGGTTGCCAGATATACCAAGCAAAAATACAGGACCCCAGTAAACTTTGAATTGCTGATATACCACACATAGTTTTAAGTATAAGTGATACAAGTATGCCCCCTTATTCATAGTGTATCTGCAATTCAAAGTTAATCTGTCAACCTACGCAATGGCCCTTCCCTCCTGGAGCCAATGTTCCAGTGCAGGATAGCAGTATAAAAAGGTAAACATTTTGAACTTTTTATTTTTAAAAATGTATTCTTGGGCCGGCCGAGTGCACATTGGTTAAGAGCTGGCTTGGGATGCCAGAGGGCCCCTGTTCGGATCCCACATATGAGGGCCAGTGATACTGCCCTCTATAGCTAAGATGCTGAACAACAGCTCAACTTGGAGCTGGGCTGCAGTGGGTTGCCATGGGCTACCGTGTGTAGCCAGCAGCCAGCATGAGCGGCCAGCAGCTGTAGTGAGCGGCCATCCAGAAGCCAGCGACTGATCTGCCTCACCTGGGAAGAGCGCAGTGATGGTGCCAACTTGGGCCAGTGAAGCGACGTCCTCCACAACTAGACTGAAGAAAAAAACAACAGCAACTTGTCTATTCCTCTTCCCCCAATTCCCCAGCACTGTTCCCATCCCCCAATTCCCCAATAAAAATCTTTAAAAAAAAATGTACTCTCATATACATTTCATCAAAACTCACCAATTCTTAATCTTTGTCACCTTACATACTAGCATTTGAGGGTAAGTTGCAGACGTCGTCATGCCTCTTCAACCCAAAAGACTCCACTATGCATCTCTTAATGTTGGCATTTTTCTAATGTGACCAAGGTATAATTACAATATTACGGAAATTTAAAATTATTATAATATTAGCCCCTATAATGGATAGAGTCCACATTTAAATGCCACCAGTTGTCCCAATACTGTCCTTTAAGGCAATGTTTTTGTCCCAACCCAGGATCCAATCCCGAACCCCATGTTGCATTAATTGGTCACCTTTACTCTGGAACATTTCCTCAGCTAACACTGTAATTGCAACCCAGTGTGCTAAGTGCTGAGCTGGTGGCATGCAGAGGGGATGTGGGGGTACCACGGATGGTTAGGCACCTCCTTCTTTGTCTTCTATCCAAGGACTGAACATCAGCTGATGAACACCACTCACCATTTTAACTCTTGAGGAGTTTAACAAAAAACCCAAGCATTCCCTGTTTTAACTCTGGGAGTCTTTCCCTTTTCTCAGTGAGAAGTCAGGAAAAGTCTTAAAGAAAGCCAGCAGCAGCAATTCTGTCCTAATTATTCCTATTTAAAATACTGCAAACTAAACATATACGCACCACAATTATTTCCATGTAACCCACCAGCAGCTTAATATCAGAATCACACACAAGGTTCAAGTTTGACCTTCCAGCTCACAATTTCAATATTTTAACTGTGCTCAGATCATCTGCAAATACCACAATAATCTGGAAAATTTGCTAACACAGCTCATTCTGCCACAAAAGAAAAATGTGAGAAGAGGGAGGTTTTGTTAAAAACCAACAAACAAGAACAATGATGAGAAACCATTCTCCTTTTCCAACGGACACTTGTTCAATGAAAGGTAAAGGTGGAAATAATATTAAAGAATAAAAAGCAAAGCATAATTATTTTCTCGTTTAGCTGAGGTATGCAAAATTACTCAAAGGTTTCCCACTGAACGATTTTAAGTTGAATAATAACTTTTATGAAGTTACCTTTTTAATAATAAAACTTTAAAAAAATGTAATTATCACAAATTTTTGAAGAATCCAGACCTGCCAATTTATGTAAAGTATCCCTATGGCATGCTTTCACTGGTTTCATGAGAACTCATATTAGAGTATTTGCAGACAGGGGTACAGTGGTTACAACACAGCAACTTATGTAACTTTCCCCAAAGAAATTCTTTAGCACTGACATCTAATTTCTTCATACTCAAAGAGAGTGCACTCAATGATCTAATCAATTAAAAGGATGAAAGTGGACACAAACTGACCTTTGACAAATTACAGGCAGGCCAGCCTGTGGGGACGCTGGGCCATACAGCTGCATGTCCCAACTGACTCATCAGATCCAGGCCTTGGTCCAGGCCCAGAGGTGGCTGGTGTTCATCAAGGGAACCATGTGCTTACTTCAGCTCTTGCTAATGAGCAAAAGCTCTGGAAAAGAACCCATGGTTATTTTCTTGGACCTTTTAAACACCCACATTCCTGAATTTTTTTTATCCCGTTGTTTCAGTTGGTCATTTAAGAACAATGTCACCCTGCATTTTTATAACATGATGCAGCTTACCAAGTACATAGCACACATGTAATCCCACTTCATCCTGTGACTTTCATAGCAGTAACTCCATTTCACAGATGAGGAAATTGAGGCTCTTGAGAGTTTAAATAATTTTTACAAGGTGACACACTTATAAATGATCATGCCAAGACCCCCAACCCACGTCTTTTGTAAAAGACTGAAAAGTAACAGCATCTTTTTCTTGCATCTGGCCTTCATCACATACCTCTTGGTAACAGCATGAGTCCTGTTTTATTAAATCTTTATTCACTTAGGTTTTTCTCACAACCAAGATGTAAACCTCTTGTGGACTAGGGCTATGAGTTAAATTTCTCTGTATTCATTCATCCATTCTTTCAATGAAAACATACCGAGATCACCTATGTGCCAGGCATAATATTAGGTGCTGAAGGACAAAAGAGACACAGGCTAGTCTGAAAGGCAGATGATGACAATGCCTGGCACTGTGATTGTACCTGCAAGGTATCATCGAGCCCCTAGGGGTTACGACAGTCTCAGGAGGAGCTGCAATTGGTCCACCACATCATGCAAATGAACACCCAGAAAAGAACCACTTGACCAGCCAGTGAGTAAAATCCCTCCCACAGGCAGTGGGGCAGTCATGAATGACTGCCAGCTCTGCTCTGGGATTTAGGGTAACTTCAGAGTGGCTGAGTCAGATTCTACATAAACCAAGAGGACATTACTGGAACTGTGATTAAAGCATGCTAAAATTAAACCAAATCTAGATTTTCTGGTCAAGATGGCAGAGTAAATAAATGCTGTGCTTACCTTCCCTCTCACGACCACATTAAAATTACAACTAAACTATAGTAACAACCATCATTGAGAATCACCTGAAGTCTAGCTGAACTGAAGCCCACAACTAAAAATATACAGAAGAAGCCACCTCAGGACTGGTATGAGGGGCAGAGACACAGAATGCGCTGGTCCCACATCCATGTCTGACCATTAAAAAAGGGGAGAGATATCTCAGTTGTGGAGGTTCCTGCCCCACCCCTAGAGAAGCAAGGGATCCCAGAGCCACACCAGGCTCCCCAGGCCGGAGTTTCAGCACTGGGTAGAGAAGTTCCCATAACATCTGGCTATGAAAATCATCAGAGATTGTGGCTGTGTGAGACAAGGGCAGCTGCAGTCCCAGGTGCTCCTTTTAAATGGCCTGCACAGAGATTTACTTGCTGACGCTCATGGGCTCACTCACTTTTGACTCCAGAGCTGAGGCAGCAGCTCAAAAGATGCAAGGAACATACAGGGAGGAATTGAATTGTCTGGCTGTAGGCCGAGGGCTGGAGGGGCAGCTTTCTCCCAGATGGAGGAGCTGATGGAAACCATTGCCTCTTTGTCGAGCCCTCCCCGTCCCTGCGTGCAGACACAGGCAGACGCCATACCTGAGTCTCCATCAAACTGGCTAACACTGTTCATTCCCCCTGCCCTACTGATTCCCTGAGACCACACCCCACCCAACTTTTGGGCACATCCAAACTGCTTCCACTGGCTTTTCTGTACAAATGATCTGCCTTGGCTCATGCTGCAGACTTTCCTAAAATCTCGCAAAGGTTCACAAAACCCAAACAAGCAGCATCTGGCATCAGCATGTCCCATATCCCTGGCTGAGCAGCCCTAGGCTCAGCACTAATGACAGCCGACTTTGGTTTGTGGCTTGGCCTCTCAGGGCACCTCCTAGCATAGCAGGGGGTTTGGCCACCTGTGGATTGTTTTGTGGCTCATGCCAGGTAGCCCCAGGCAGAGCTCAGGCTGCAGCTGAACTTAGCTTGTAGTGGGTCCCCTCCCAGGAGACCCTGGCACTGGTACACTCAGTGGCCATCTTTGGACTGAGTCAGAATATCACCCAGCTACCTCCAAAGATGACACACCCAAAATGCAGATTGGGCAGGCACCAGAGCCTTGCTGAAGTGAATCCTGCTCTGTAGGGTCAGGCCCTGCACCACGGGTCCTCCACTACAGTCACAGCCAGTCCTCACAACCAATCGGCCTGAGGGTCAGTCCTTCCCATTAATGTGCAAACAGCAACCAAGGCTCAACTACAACAGAAGGGCACACACAACCCACACAAGGGACACAACTGGAGCACCCAGCTCTGGGACCAGGAAGACTGTTCCATGGGGTACTACAGGACACCTACTGCATAAGCCACTCTACTAAGACTGGGAGACATAGCAGCCTTACCGAATATTGGGTCATCGGAAAAGTCATGACATATTTTGTCTATGTTTTTCAAAGGTCATTTATTTACATAAAGAACAAAGATCAATCAATGATATACTGCCCGTTTTGTTCGATAACCTTTTTCCATCTTTCAGGGAGCTTC